>NC_007344.1:600000-917500 GCF_000165365.1 Theileria parva strain Muguga | reverse complement strand
ATAAACCACTCACACTCATAAACTATTCTCACCATTAATTATAATTATATAAACCACTCTCACAATTATATAAACATTGATGATGGATTAGGTTGGGATCTGGGCGAGAAGTTGTTTCGTAGTGTACAAGCGGTTTAACCAACAGGCTATGGGGAAAGTCTCTGTGCAACTATCGCCGAAAGGGCGCTCGGGGAATCCGTTGAGATATCGAGGTTCAATCTGTGCGTAGTACTTTTGAACCTCCCTGTCACACATGCCGTCGCCAAACTCAGTCAATACAACTAATCCACATCCACAAAATAGAGCTTATCCACGTTCCAGATCCCACCAAATCAATTTTATCATTTTCAACAATCTTATCAATTTTATAAATTTTATAAATTTTATAAATTTTATCAATTTGCCAATAATTTGGTAAAAATTTAAATTATTAATTGGTAATGTAACTCGCACGACTATTACTGATTAATAATGTGAAAAGTGTGTTAGCTTGGAATTCTCTGTGTACGAACGTGTGATGAAGCAGAGGGGAAGGTCTGAGGAGCCAGATTCGACTGCAAAGTCAGGTGCAGAAATGCACTCAACGCCCATCAGAAAACAGCTTAGTTTCAGCCTGAAAGCGACGTTTTGGCCGCCAATCTTAGTCTAATTTCCAAGACTCTCAACTCAATTCAGACTACTCAATACACTTTTTACACCTACACATTATACAATTATTCTATTCTACATTATATATTCTATTGTATATTCCATCATATATTGTATATTGTACATTATATATTCAATTGTATATTGTGTGGATTAATTATTGGTAGTGATGTTTGAGGTGTTGTCTTCGAGTGATTTTAGGAAAGTATGAGATGTAGTGATTTAGAAGTGAATTTGTATTGGTAAAGTTGAGAAGTAGTTTGATTCTATAAATGTCCTGACGATTGAAGTCGACCAGTTGTCTAATAATTTCAAGAGATAAAATTTCAACGCCTTTACCACAGGCTTCACGTAATTCACTTTTAATCAGTGGTAACAGTGAGAATAATTCGAACGCTGAAGTTAAATTTGACGTGGATTGAGATTTACAATTGAAGTCTTCCAGACACTGAGAAACCTTGGAAATAAAGCTAACGTCAGAACTGGTAACATTTATTTTACTACAATTTTTAAGGAAATACGCGTGAATTGTATCATCCTCAGTAGTGAATTTTAACACTCTACAAATCATTCGTTTCGATTGTTCGTAGTTATGCAATGTGTTATCATAGTTTAATACTGAGTTTTCAGGGTTTAATACTGAGTTTTCAGGGTTTAATACTGAGTTTTCAGGGTTTAATACTGAGTTTTCAGTGTTTAACAGTGAGTTTTCAGTGTTTAACAGTGAGTTTTCAGAATTGATTATTGAGTTTCCAGTGTTTAATAGTGAGTTATTAGAATTGATGATTGATAATTGAATGACTTGGAGGCGATAAAATGAGTTTAGGGCTTTAACGGAGGTGAGAATAGAGTCCATAAAAATATTCTCAAGTGATTGAATAAAAGGCGATTTACCATTCGTGTTTAGGGGCGTTATTTTATACATTACATCAATAATATCATCACAGTACTGATAAAGTTTGTCAAACAATTTTGCTAATCCAGTGGCAGTATCACTGGAATTTAGAATTTTATTTACAATTTCAGACTGATTAAAATGGTGTAAATGTGATATAGAGTTGGAAATTAGGTTAATTGTAGAAGCGATTGAGCAAAGATTATGAAGCAGTTTAGAGTTTTCAGCATTTTTAAAGAGCTCAGATGATAGAAATGTACCAAGTTCAAACACATTCTCATGGTCATACACATTCTCATGGTCAAACACATTCTCATGATAAATTATTGAGTCATTGTTGAATGATTGGAGAAACTTGGTTAATAAATCATTAAGATTAGTTGATTCAGGACTATTAATTAGTTTAGGATTGATGGAGTTGAAAAAATGAAGTCTTGATGTGAAGTCCATGTGATTACAGTAAAGAATAAAAAGGTTAGAAATGGCGGAGTAAAAGTTAGAATTAGCGTAGTTGAAGTAGCTCAAGTATTTACAAATTCTAGATAAAGTTTTAAGGTCAAATTCACACTTTTGTGCCACATCCACAGCCTTGCCAGGTATTAAATCCTTAATTTTATCCAAAAAACTCACATTAGTGTTAATTTCCTTGTCACTATGTTCACTAGTTTGGGCTGTGCTGATGTGTTGAGTAATTTTAAGTCCAACTTTATCTATCAAGTCACAAGAGTAAACGTTTTGCTTAAAGTAACAGTGTAAAAGTTGATGAATTTGAGCAAGTGAGAGCTTATCAATGTCATCGACAAACTCTCTAGATAACATACGAAGAAGGTCCCGATCATAATAATTCACCTTCACTACACTACACAAACAACTTAATAAATCCTTTATATCAACCACGTCCCTAACCTCACGTAGCTTCTCACCTACAATAAATATACACCGTCTAAATATTTATAATATTATATAGTATCAAGTATAATATTGATAAGTGGTAACTGTGTATGAGCGGATACAGATTTGTTTCCAGAAGTAGGAATCACACATGAAGTTCTCAGAAGAGTAAGAACAAGCGTATAGAAGTTCAGAATGTGAGTAGTAGGCGGGATCGCCTAGAAACTTGAAATATTCATGAGGAAAGCTGAGTTTCTGGAAAGGGCCACGTTTAGACGAGTGTCGATTAAGGTAAGATTTCCTAAGTGAGAGTGATTTAAGATTACCAACACAGTCATTGAAACTACCAGTGATAAACAAAGGCCTTTCGGTTTGAGCAAGGACTGTGTTCCCTACAGTATAATATTTTGTACGATTCTGAGCATACTTTGTGCGATTCAACAGTTTTAAACTTATTTCCTGAGAACTCATTATTACACATGGTTATCATAGATAATTATATTACAATATGATTATCACACATAATTATATTACAATGATTATTATGTTATTGTGTGGAATCTACACATGTTATGGAAGGTTGAAAATTATTATTTATAAGATGAAAGATGTGAAAATAATTCTAAATAAATTTAAAAATGCATTATGATACATGTGATTATGAGATTAATTCTACTAAGATGCGTAATAATCACAAGTTCCAGCACTTTCGTAATCAACACCTCTTTCAAGGTATTTTTTATCTTAATTTTCATAATGAATGATTATTATGATAAATATTAATTTAAGGGATTGAGAATAACATTAGGAACCGAGGAATCGTCATATAAATCCGTTAAATATCCAATTTAAAACGCAGTATGGTAAGAGGCCGCATGGAACAAGCTCAATTAAGAGGTATGGAGGTACTTATGTCCAGGAATTAACAAGAGAAAGGTGTAAGCTATACAAGAGTAAAGTTCTAAGAGATGCCAGGATGTTATTTGTCACAAACCTTGACGTAGAAATCACTCCAGACGCCCTCGATAACTTTTTTCAGTATATTTACGGACCTTTAACTAGTAAAACGAGACTAGTTTTAGATGAAACCACAGGTACCAAATTGTTATTTAGTGAATTTGGCATAGGACGTCACAAAGGGTATGGATACGTGAAGTTTTCAACACCGGATATCGCAACAAGGACACTGTTAACACTTAATGGCACAAGATTAGGTGACAAACACGTTCATTTCAGTGAGGTGTTATATGAACTTACTGATGACTGGAATAAGAAGAAAAAAGCTAAAGAACAAGTTCGCAAATTCAGCGGCAAAGATAGTTACAGAGTAGCCTTTACAACCGATTAATTTAACACTTAAGATGTTTAATCGTAATTTCTACACCTTCCATTACAAGTTTATTCCATAATTCCACGTCTACAATGATTTAACAGGGTAAAAAATACCGCTGGTATTGATTATATGAGTTTTAAGACCACTTTTGAGTAGTCTGTTGTTGATCCAGGTCCTTTGTCTTTGTGAATATTGCCAAGTTTTAGACTCCAGGACAGTAGCACACTTGTCCAGCAGTTCTTCAGAAGGATCATTGAATCCAGAATAATTTATTAAAGGTATCAGTTCCTTATATGCTAAAATTTAGATAAGTTGAGTTCATAATTGTTATTACGTTGTTATGTTATTATGTTGTTATGTTGTTATGTTGTTATGTTGTTACGTACCGATGCTTTGAAAAATTCCTTTCTTAGTATTTAAGTCCTGGTTAGACTCTGGGAGGATTAAGTTTATGTATTGAATACCTTTTAGATGAAGTAGTTCTTTACACTCTCTTAGGATACCAGACTAAAATTTGATTAATATTTCAAGGGGTTTACCTTGAGCATAGATTGAACTCTTTCTTTAATCCTTAGTCTGTGAATCTCAGGATCAGATTTTAAAATTAACACCAGCGGATCATATCTAATCAGTCAATGTTTTATCAAGTGATGTGTAGAGTTACCTAATTCCCTCTTTATGTTTTTGGTCTTTACGGAGTTTAATGAGGTTAGTGTGAGTAATACCTTGTGAGTGATAAATATCTAAACTTCGTAATATCCTTTTACGGTCGTTTTGATGTAATTGTTTGGCTCTTTCAGGGTCAATTTCAGTCAATAAATTATAAAGTGTCCGAGTGTCAAGTTCATCAAAATACTCTTCCAAACTCTCAGAATCTGATAAAAATAAGATAAATAGCAAACTACTGTTGTGGTTAGAGTCCATGACAGATGGCCATAAGAGTGCTTCAATGTATAAATTAGTGCCTCCAACAATTACAGGTAACTTATTCTCAGAAAAGAGAACATTTATCTAAAAATCATTGAAATAGATCAATAATACCAAGTGAGAACAGTCCTTAACGAACATAGAAACGTTATAATCTTCAGTAGGATCAACGAAATTTAACAGGTGATGAGGTATCAAGCTTAATTCATCTTCAGAAGGTTTAGCAGTTCCAATATTAAACCCTTTATAAACCTATGCATTCATTGTGTAGGTGTAAAATTAATAAATCATTGAATATAATTACTTGCATTGAGTCTGAGTTAATTATCTCAGAATTTATGTTAAAATCCTTTAATTTTTTACAAAAATCGACGCTAAACTTGGTTTTGCCACTGGCGGTCGGTCCGACAATAATCACAAGTTTTCTACTACAATTAAAACCGCCAGAAACTTTATCATCACTTTCCATACCATAAATTAAATATTTATTAAAATGTGTGCCATAAACAGATAGAATCCACAACATTTAATACAAAATAAAATTTGGTTTATAAAATAATATTATGTCGTAGATTTTTGAGTTTCATTGTTTTTATTATTCATTTCTTGTTTTGGTGATGATTTGTTAAATGTTCCTTTATTTGCTTCTTCTACTATTCCGCTGTATTGGGATATTACCCTGCTGACAGCTTGGTGTAACTCATCTGCGATCATCTCATGTTGAGCCTAAAATTGGATTTTAACTTCGATATTCCACTACCTTCATCAAGTTCAAGTACATATTTAAGATTTTATTCCTCGCCTAAATGTATTTTTATTATATAATTCCATACTAATTTCTCAGAAACGTCTCGTTTCTTCTCCATATTCATTACATAATCCTCAACAGTTGGATATCTAAACCATTGTTACTCAGTTATTGAATTTAAGCCACTCAGTTATTGAATTTAAGTCACTCAGTTATTGAATTTAAATATGTTAGTGGAAATGTGTTAATGGCGTACGGTGTGTCAGACTGTCCGATTTTTACATTTAATTGACGTATTTCAGATAAGTCTGAGGCTTGGGTTTGAAGAAATGATACAGGATTGGCGTAATTTCCATGATTCACATTGTACACATTCCCCTGATCAAAGTGTTGAAACGCGGTTTTCAGTTTCTAAAATAAAATTACTCGAGTGTTAAACCAACTTCCGTCTCGATTAGGTAAGGGTTAAGTTGTAGTTGTAGCACCTTCTGAAGTTCTAAAGTATTAAATTCTAATGTTACTCTGTACCAATTAGCGTAACTTGAGTTAGTTGTTCAAATTCCCTAGACTCTTGATAAAACTCTTGGATTTCCTCATCATTTCTCGCTTGCTCAATTTGGTCCTAAAATCTATTACTAGGATTGGTGGACTAACCATTTTCTCCTTTATTGAAGGATCTGGAGGCTCAACTTCGGACATCTAATAAATTAAATTTACGTATTAAAGTACCATGACCCTAACTGAGCTTGGAACATAAGCTTCATCAGTTTGTAGAAATGACACTCCTCCAACATTTCTAAACAATTATGTATCCATAATTGGCTGTACTTGGATTTATGATCTTGATGAGCGTATTTGGATAATAACTCCGCAATTAATTCCTTATTATCAAAAACAGACAGGCTCTAAATGATTAAAATTATCAACAAACTAACATCGTTTATGACTGTTTTTATCTTCTCTTTAGAGTTCATAAGGGCATTATTATACTCCTGCTCAAGTCTTGACATCATACCCTGAAACACATACACACAGTATCACTTACCTCTTCAAGTTCAATGCGATTTGACTCCAGTAACTTTATTTCCTCCTCAACTTGAGGCAGTGGCTACACATAATTTATATCCGCACATATTAAGGGTTAAATTACATTTTCAGGAGGAGCGAGTTTAATTTCAATAGATGGCATACTCTTCGAATCCTTTACGAAATCAGTTTCCCAGAACCCGAAAACCTAAAATATTAAATTTAACCCCAAATGTAGGTAATATTAATACACACATTCACCACAGTGTAGCCAATGTAAAAAAGAAGAAAAATCACCCTTAAAATTATTTTATACATTTTTTTAAAAGGCAATAAATTTTTAAAAATTGAAATATATTAAAAAATTTAAATTATGTTACATTTTACAGAGTTATTTTTTAATGTGTGATGTCGTTTTAATATTAATCACCCACGGTGGATTCTCGGTAAATTGGGTCTCGACATAAAATTCACTGACAAATTTAGATAAATATTTTCTCCTCTCAAAATCTAAGAAAATTAATTTTTCATAAATTAAATGAAATTTACCCGTGGAATTGTGTTTCCAACGCTCGAAGGGAATGAAACGAACTCTCCAGCCCAAATCCCTCATAATAAGCTGTTTCCTAAATCAATAAAACCTTCAAAATATGTTAAGGCTTACAGTTGTATTGTTGGTAAGGAATCCTCGGATTCAAGGTATTTATCCCTAAAACACATTATTAGTTATTTGTTAAAACCTTTCGTATCTCATTTCAATTGCCATATTAGTATTTTTTAAAATTATCGGACTGTATATGTGGCCTAAAATTGTTATTTCTACAATTTGGTACCTGTTATTGCTGAAAAATATTCCAAGTTTAAACTATCCATTGTTGATTTAACTTGTTTAATTTCCTTCGATTCCTCTTTGATTCCACACTTTAACTTAAGTTTAGGTGAGATTAGCCTTAAATATTTTACAAAGTTTTCAATTTCAGGAGTGTAACTCTCTTGAATGTGTGAGTGGTAAAATTGTATAGCGTAGAATACGTTTAACAGTTTTAATTGAACGTATAGATCAGCAGATATCCTAAAGTTATCAAGAAACTCTACACATTCATCTGGAGAAACATCTTCATGATTTAGGAGAAGTAAATAATAAAATGTATCAACTGACAGGAGCGGATTTTCCTGGTAATTCCTACCCAAATTTGACATGATTTTATCAAAAAAATAAGAGTCTGGTTTATATTTAGTGTACAACATCCCCTTTACAAGGGTGTTAACTTCATTTAACCTGAGCTTATCAGGAGCTTGAGATAAATAATAAATTAAATTTCTGTAGTCACTGGGATTTATAACATTGTTTTCATGTAAATTTAACAATTTTGATAAGTGAACTTTGTTAATACAAGTTACAGAATCTTGAAGGGAGGATAGAAGATTAATATTCTTGGTTGCGATATGGAATCTTCCAATCATAATCTAAGAAGATATAAATTATTATTTACAATTAAATACATTTTAAAATTCCACTAAAGTAAAGAAAGAAATAACTGTTATTTAGTATGAATCACCATTTTATATGTTAATGCCTAACACACTGTGGATTTCATATATAATAATATCATGGAAATTGTAAATTAACATTTATAATGATGTTATAATGAGTAATTTTTTATTAAATAATCTCAATGGCCCAGTTTTTCCGTTATATAAACTTATTTTTCTCATAATATTTGTAACATATTTCCCTCAAAAAACTACTTGTTTTATCACAAATTCCAACTCAAACATTAAAGTTAATAATAAAGACTATGGATTATTGAGTTTAAATTATCAAAATTTAAATAGAAGGACTTTTGACACACAATTTCGCTTAAACAGTCGTACGTCAATTGAAACTGTAATACATACGGCCAATTATAAAAATTATGACCCAAACTGTATAAAATATCGCAAAGCCAAGTATTGGAGGGAGAAGTCAAATGAGGAACTGGAAGAGGTAAGATTCTATGTTATCTAACACATTAATAATAATTGTAGGAAATTAGGAAGATTCGAAAAGTTCTAGTGAAAATAGAAGAGTGTATAAAAGTTAAAGATCCCACACTTTTACCTGATTCAAAGAAAAATGCAAAACGAACCCAAGCACAGTTGTTATTTCTACTCCACGAACGTCACTTAAATTCTTTAAGAAATTCACAAAAAAATACCAAAGACTCAAATATTAATAAATAATTTTAAAATGACAATTTCATACAATATATGTTACATTTTAAGCCTCAGTTTAAAGATAAATATCTATGACCCTAGATCTAACCATATTACACGAATTTCACCTAAAATCGGATAAAAATGGGTGAAAGAAAGCGATTTAAATTTCAATCATCCTCTAAAATCGCAAAATCGCTCGTACTTTCTGCATATGACGACATAGTTTCATTTACTTCTAAGGGTACCTTGGTAAACTTAGTTATACCTATCCTTCTACATATAAAAATGAATTATAGATGAATTTGGACCGCCCAGATGCTTTAAAGTTACTTTAACAAATATACTAAGAGTAAAGGATGTTCTCAAGTTTCAAAATCAGCTCAGAGAGTTACAAAAGTCAGAGTTTTTTCAGAATTTAGACTTTGTAACTGATTTAAATGAAAAGAGTTATGAATATTTCCAAAAACCAGTTGATATTCTGCTAAATTGCTGCAAAGATGCTTCTCCAACTGAGCTGGATTATCTTTGTAGGATCATGGCAGCTTACTTCAAGGTACCTTTAAGAAAATTAATAAAAGTTTAGGATTTTGGGATTAAATATTGCTTAAATGTACCATTTGATGAGTTACTTGAGATTATCGAGTTGAACACTAACCTGAATTCTAAGCCGATTTTCACATTCATACTGACATATTTCAGGTTAGTTTACCATATAATAACTTTTTTAGAGTACACACAACTTATATTTTGACCAACCTTGGATTTGTTTTAAAGGATTTTATGCAATGGCTAAATTCAAGCAATCAACTTATCAAGAGATTATCAATGGAATCTTTGGGTATGTTACTGAGAAGAGCACCAATCCCAATCATTAAGCAAGTTATATCACTCTGTATAAGCATGTAAGTTATGTAATACATTAATTTACCATAGGGATGGATCTGAGAAGGTTATCTTTTCAATTATTCAGAATATAGATGGAAATTTCACGAGTAAACTGAAGTCATTGTTCACGTTCATGTTTGAGGATCTCATACCAAACAGAACTGAGGATCTTGAAAAAGTTGCAGAAAATATCAGGAAGACAATACTACTCATGTCAACACACGCTAAGGACAGTAAGGTAGATTTATCATGGCTAAAAAATTCATACCAGACGAATCTGGAATTGTTATCACAAAATTTGGACATTTTATCACAAAAATTTGAGTTATCACAAAAATTTGAGTTATCACAAAAATTGGAGTTATCACAAAATCTGGAAATATTATCACAATACTGTAAAATAGGATTTAAATCAGTTTGTATAGTGCTGGAGTTGAATATAGAAATGTTAATGACCTTCAATGAAACCAAATTTACAACGGTTAAAAACTACCCACTCATCACAGTCGGAGATTACTTCAGTATTATGCTGAGTGACTTTATAGCACCACTGTTAAGGTTTTCAAACAGTGGAAGACCGCAACTGTTTGAAGATATATGTAGTTATCTCCTGAGGGTAGTACGGTCAGATACAGACTCAACTAAGACATTTGATAGAGATTTCAGTCTGTTTCTAACGAATGTTGATCATAATCTGGTGGGAATGAATAACATAAATTCATTTCTATCCCTGTTTGAATGGCGACTTAAAACAAATAACCTGACCCAGGTATCACATATACTATTAGTATTCTCAAGCATTTTGTACAATAAGGATATATTTCACCCACTCATTGTGAACCCTTCGATACTTAAAAGGGTACTGGAGTGTATAGACCTGCTTGTACAGATGGAATATGACATTAGTATGGAGTCATTTTTGAATTTATTTGGAATAATTTACGGGTTATCATGTATTAACAAGGTGAGAATTAAGTCAAAAGCGTCTAAAATTGAAAATGCAAATGAGTTAATGGAAAGGACACTAGCTCAGGTTTTAAGAGGTCTTGAAGCGGGATATGATCCAAGAGTTTTATTTAAAATTTATACTATAGGGTTTGAGTTGATAGAGGGTGACAAGAGTGCGTGGATTGAGAAATTGATAGCAGTTTCTTCGAAATTGGATTTATTTGACAATTACTTTTTACTTGAGTTTTTAGTTTCAAATTTTAATGACACCTTGGATTCAGTAATGGATTTGATAATGAAAAGGTTACCAAATGAGAATGAATTTCTGAGAATTAATGTTATTAAGCTGGTACAGCTGCACTATAAGAAGTTGAATTCCCCCGTGTCAGATCATTTAAACGAGTTGTTGGAGATGGAGATGATGGCTAACGATATTGAAACCTCGAGGAAAAAGTGTATGATAATGTCTAGAACTGTAAATCTAATTGATTTCGAGTCAATTAGGGCTCCTGAATATGAGCTCTTTATTGTGTTGATTAAGAAGATTTTACTTAGTCAATACTATGTTAAGTTTTCTCCACTATGGGAAGGTGCATACAGTGCCAACATGGTTTTAATTTCTAAGCTTAAGGGTTATGAAAAGTCTCTGAAGCCCACATGGGACTTGTACATGGAGATGTTGAAATTTTGCAATTTTAAACAATTAAGATTAGAGGAATTTGATAATAAAATATTGGAATCAGCACTGAATTACACAAGTAGAGAAAGAACGGATGCCATCACAATCCAATTTCATCTTCTCAAGGTTATATTTCAAATCATATCAGCAGTTAAGGATAGGGAATCAAAGCTGGAAGATTTAGTAAATTACACTTTAGAGCATTTTGAAAAGAACAGCGAGTTTTTGAAGAATTCTCTATGTACACTTAGTGAGCTTTTCAATAAATTTAACAAGGAAAATTACCCCGACCAGCTTTTTAGAGCATGTGTAACTGCAGGCTTGAGGTCCAAGGATCCAAAAATCCGTGAGTCAAGTCTGGTGATTATTTCAAAAAGGCATAAAATTGATGTAAAAAGACTTTCAGAAATGTGCACGGGGAACTTCCAGCAGATATCAGCATTGACTAAGAAGTATGAATATTCGGAAATGGCATGTGAGACTCCAGAGGACAGAAAGAACTTAAATCTGTCAATTGGAATAGAAATTAGGCTTATAGTACCAAGAATATATCAATACTCAAATGTATCACACGGGAACACAATTGTTGATTATTTCTTAAATTTTGACCCAAAGTATGTTAACTTGCTGATTATGGAGTTGGTGCCAAATAAGTATTCAAGCCTATTCAAAGATGAAAGTGACGAGGCATACAATTGGATGGTTGATGCACTGAAGTTTACAAGTGTTGAAAAGAGTAATTTTAACTTACCAAATGTCTTGACAACACTGAATTTGATAATTAAGAGACTAGTGAATCATTTGAAACCCCAGGCTCTGAAGATAATGGAGTTTTGCTGTTTACTCCTTGAGGAAAACCGTGAGTTTCAGTCTTCAGACTCGAAGATTACAGTAGAACGTACGTTTAAAATCATGATTGAGCTGGTAAGAATATTTGGAACAGGGCACTTCTTTGAAATATTGTCCAGGCATTCCAAGACAATAGTAGAACTCATTAAGGTGGTTGGGCTCGATTTCGTTTTAATATGCACATCTCAGATGGATTATATAGAGTCATTTTGCACAAAAGTTATTAAGGATTTGTTTCCGTCAGTTTTCCAGTCGAAGTTAACACAAAAACACTTAACTCTGGCGAATAACATATATAACCTGTATCCGAATCATTTGAAAAAGAATGACTTGACAGAAAACACTGAAATGAAAACATTAATGATAAATTCATCAGAGGCTTTGCTAGATTCAATGTGTAGTTCAGGAAAATATGAATGTAACCTACTCTCATACATTGTAGTCTTGGATCTTGACAACGAAGTAAAACAAAAGGCGTTGTCAATATTCATCTCGTCATTACCATCAAGAACTGAAATGAATACATCACTGAAACTAAACTCAAAGAGTGATTTGGAACTATGGAAAAAGATACTAAATTCCCTTGAAACATGCATATCATTACTGGAGCCAAAAGATACAGAGTCACTAGAACATATATGGGAGTTCATAAACAATGTGTTATCACTGGTGCCAGATAACAGATGTAGACATTACGCGTCCTCACTCATACCTAAAATACCATCAAAAGGTAATTTAACACTATTTAATGCTTTACACCATTCAACAATGCTTTAGACTATTTAACAATATTTTACAGAATTAATATTATTTAACAATATTTAACTGAATTAACAATATTTTAGATGAGGGAGTTGGATATACGGGTGAAAGGTTATGTGCAATGAATAAAGTATCAGTTGAGTTGAGGCTGGATTTGGACCAGAATGTGGAAATCATCTCAGAAATCATACAAGACCTGGATAGTAAAAACTTGTCACTTAGGTGTGTTGATACACTGTTAACACATTCATTCTTCTTGTTATGGAGTCACCAAGGTGATCCAGGAGTAAGGAGGTCAGTGGCAGCACTGTCATTTAAAGTTCTTGAGATTGTTAAATTTAGATTAGTAGAACCAGTGTGTCTAGACTATGGCAAGTATTCCGAACCAACATACTTGTTTTCAAACACGTTATTCCCATTCATACGTCGGTGTTTGGGAGGAAATTCTGAAGATTCACTGATTTGCTTATGTCTGGAGATTTTAGAGCAGTATGTGAGGCTATTTTCTACTATATTGAATTCTAACTCGGTTTTGTTCTCAGATTTACATTCAGATTTGTTGTCAAACCCAGTTGTGGCTGACCACCTCCATAGTATGAGGGAATTGCAAAAGTTTAAGAGGTCTAGAGGGTTGAGGAGTTTGCAAGCACTTGTTGAGTCGAACTGTTTCTCAAACGCTACATTGCTGAAGCTGATAATTCCACTGTGTACCCAGTACCTAATTCAAAGGAACACGGTGAGGAATTTGGCTTTATCTGAAGCCTCTAAACAATGCTTGATTTCATCATGTCATCTCTTGCCAGTACATTCCTTCATAAAGATACTGAAAAAACTGCTGAAAATCTATGATTCCTGTAAACTAACAATTGTTTTACAGATTTTCTCGTCAATTACAAAGTTGAAGGTTGTAGAGCTTTATTCACATAACATGGGCTTGAAAGGGTCAGAAAAACAAGAGAATTCCTCAGCTAGAGCAGAACCATTTAAAGATACACTGGGAGTTGGCCTTATATTATCCAAGTTGAAGAAGATGAGTGTTGTGCAGGGAAAGAAGAAGCAAGGAGATGTTCCGGTGGTGGAAGTTTTTGAGTGTATAGGTTACTTGCTCCAATATTACCCGGAATCTATAATCAATAAGGAGTTGATACTGCATACTAGGGTGTTGGCCAAGTTTCTAGTATCTAGAAACAGAGACGTCAGGAGGCTGGCAAGAATATCACTAATTAAGCTGGCAAGACCGTTTAAAACAAAGTATATTGACGTGTTTATTAGGGAGTTGTTCACGAACATGACCAGGGGATACAAGTGCTCAGTGTTAATTTTTACAATTTATTCAATTTTGAACAAAGTACTAGATGACGAGAATGTGTTGGGCTCAGGAAACCAACTTAAGCTTTTGTACACTATGATATTGGATGAGATATCGAGAGTGCAGGAAAAAGATGACTCAAAATCAAAAATAGATGAAGCAAGACATCCGAAATCACCACAACTTATTTCTCTGATTTCACAGTATGCGACTTTGGAAGTTGTTGAACAGAATTTTACGTTTCTGACCTCACTTTTAAATGGAAAGTTGTTGAGTCCCAAGGTGAGTCTTTTGGAGTATTCTGATAAATTTTTGAGGAAAATCAATGAATTGATAGTTTCAGCCACATCAGGCGTTATAGTTAATAAGAGTATAGATAAGACTACAGTTTGTTTTAAGTTATTTATGACAATGTTATCAAAGGTGCGAGGGATTGAAGATAACATTTCACAGTTTCCAAAAGATATCCTTGAGTTGTATAGCAAATACATGTCAACTCCTGATTATGTTTTTGGTGATTATTTCGAACTATCAAAGCCAGAACCGAAATCAGTGGAAGATGAACCCGCTAAAAAAGGTTATTACTCAAAATTGACTGAAAGATTTACGGTAATGCCAGGTGCCTCAACAGGTAGATCCCTAGAATCATCCATGAAGAAACCCGGGTTTGAAAACCATATCTTTGCTCCCTTATTTGTCAACTCATCTATACGCTTATTTGGTAATATAGTAAGCTCTACCGATACCGAACCCAATGTGTCTAATAATACATTAAATCAATTGGATAATCATGATCTAGACCATAAAACTAGTAACACAGTATCTGAAAATAGTGTTCTGGACCGTGAAACCACAGAATTAGACCCCAAAACTCGTTATCGTCTTTGTGAATTTAGTGTACTGGTGAGTTTTTTAAGTGAAGAGGTGATTCTTCAAAAGTCGAGTTGTAGCTGTTTGTTAAAGTTGTGTAAGTCGAGACCTGAGTTAATTGAGGATTTCGGACTAGTTTTGGCCATAAATTTAGTTGAAAGGATGGGATCACTGGATTTAGTAGGTTCAGAAGAACTTGCAAAAGACCATATAGCACTCATGTCACTATTCTTCAAGAATAAATATTTGGACATAATACAAGAAGCTTGGGATATGTCCAAAAGAAGTGGAAAGTTAATGGAGTGTTTATTACTCCAAATTGAGACTAACTTAAACAGGCCAAGACTACATACGTCACTCCTGAAACTCTTGATAACTCTGATCCAATCAACAATTAGAACAAATACATTTACCATAACTTCTACCAACGCGAATAATATTTTGTCAAGTCAAAAGTCTTTAGGTGAGCCCAAATTGTTAAATGGATACAAAGCCAAGGAAGCAAAGAATGGAATAGCAGATAACGAAAATTTAAGTGTATACTTTAATAAAGAGTTTTACAAAGTAACGTATGAAGTAATGATCAGAATGTTAAAAGGGAACATATCAACCAGGTCAATATCGTCGGTTTCAAAGGTAGTTGGATACTCATTTATACTTTTACCGATGGATGAAAGCATGAGATCAAAGAGATTCTCACTTTTACTCAAACATATAAACTCCTCAGACCCACAAGTCAGATTAGTCACCATCAAAACACTCACAATCATCATGGTATCTTTAGACATTTATACCAGTTATCCATATATCATTATCTATGTTATTTATATATAGATATCACAATACCAATTAAAACCTATATTATACAATTTTTACATTCAGTTTATTGTTTAGAGGGAATTGTCAAGTCCAGTGGTTTGGAAAAGATATGCAAACTTGGTGGTAGTGGCAGTTTTACCACAACTGGTGTCTGAAGATGATACAAGTTGCAGGAAGCTGTTACAAATACTAGTCACAAACATTTGGTCAACAGGAAGCAGAGAAAACAAGAATGAACTTTTGGACATGGTATCACACTTTGTAAGGAAGATGAAAAGTCATGTACACTTGGCATTTTCATTTTTTGTATACTTGGCACTCAAGAATGAAAAGTCACTCCATAAAATTAATAAATTAAACCTGAAACCGTTGAGTAGTTTTATAGGTGAAATCAATAATGATCACTGGCAGAATTGTTATTATTGGCTAAAGCTTTTGGAACATTTTCTCACACTACAGTTTGAGTTAAGTAGAGAACCTGCCTCAAGAATTTGGAATTTTGTATTAAATTCAGGACTCTCATCACAGCATCCGTGGATACTCGCATCAAGTCTTAGGGTATTTTCTCAAGTTTTACCTACCAAGAAGTTACAAGAACTCATACCCAACTTTAGTGTCCGAGTGTTTATACTACTGAAGTCAAGTTTCAGAAACTTGTCGACATACTTTGGATCAATTGAAAGGCACAGAAAATTGGAACAGGCAACCCAGGAAGTATTTATAAATTCCATAAATGTCTTGGAAAATTTTAAGGATAAATCACTCGAGAGAATGGTTTCAAAGCTGTGTTACATTCTGAGGTGTAACCTCGGAAGAAAGTCTGAATGTACACATAGACTAAATGTGCTTTTGGAGATTTTCTCACATCTGGCCACAATGGAGGTAGTATATGAGCCAAGAAATAGAGTTATGCTCTTGAAGCTGATGATTGCACTATTCAGAGTTGCACACACGAAGCCCCCAGGAATCAGTCACAAGTCAAGGAATAAAAGAGAACCTGATACTAAACATGCAGATAAGGCTTCCGGTGTTTTAGAAAATATAGAAAACTGGTTCAATAAGAATAATACGCCACTGGAATATCTTAAACTCCTGAGCTTTGCAAGGACCTTTGTCCTGAAGTCAAGACTAGTTAAAAAGAAACATGCAGCCGTATCAGTAATAACAAACACTAGGATCGCAACACTCAAGAAACTAAGAAGAAATAAACTAAAGAGGAAGAGATTAACACCTAGAAACTAGAACCCAGAGATTTAAAAGATTGCTCCATCATGTACGCGGTACCAGTCAGTACAAGAATATCGCCATTCTTGCAGGATTCAATGAACGCACTATACAAAACTTTATCAAAATCGTCTATTCATGATATGTTTTATACATTTACTTACCCAAAACTGCATTAGAGTGGTTAAATCCACTAGACTCTGTGGAACAAATTTGTCTTGTCTTATCCAGGCCAGACTTGAAAATCTTCTTTACACTGAAAATTTATTTACATATTTATTTATTATCTATTAGATACTCGGGAGATAAGTCAGGGTTATCCAAATCATGGTTTACATCTTCAAGCATTCGACAATATGAATGGTTTACATCCAAATACAAAACCTCAATTGAAGGTTTTGAGGGATTATCTCTCTTCAAAAATGAGCCAAGAGGGTTGAAAATATTCAAGGTCCTATTTTGTGAAATTGAAACACAAAAAACAGCATTCCCGGTAAAAACTTTGAATAAATCCTAAAAATATTAATTTGAATTCATGTGTAAAATTACGGAGCAGAGTCTATTGATTGCAGTATTGTTATGGGCAATGTCAAGAACAACAGCCTTGGGAATACCATATTCGGTCAATTTAGGAACAAGTGAAGGATATTTAGAAAAAACATGGTTCTTGACCACTTCACATTCCTCCCTGGAGAGTATTTTCAGCCTCATCTTCAGCCTTGAATTGAGCGCAGAAATATTAGCTTTCCCTAATCCCAATGCTTCCTCAACAACCAGTCTGGATTATAATGAAAACAGGTGTTATGTGAACAGGTACCTGGCAGTTTCTGTATTCTCTTCATCGAAGGATTCGAAGTCTTTCTTGTTATTCTTTATCACTTTAGCTCCGACTTCCTTAGCCTTACTTTCAAAAATCTCATCTTTATAGCAGTTCGGCCCAAGAACTACAACTGAGCCAGGTTTTATAGTCCCAGCCTTCTGATGAGCTATTTCGTCAAGTGTTTTCCCTAGGATTGCCATATGGTCGTAGCCTATGTTCGGAATGTAAATATCGTAAACAAACCAATTGAGGATATAACTACTGCCTTTGTGTTAGGTGCAAAGTTGGTAGGGTCAAGAAGGCCTCCTATCCCAGATTCGAGAACGACCCATTCTACGTTTTTTTCAACGAAATACACCAAAGATATCAAGAGCACTGACTAAAAACATTTATTAGAGTGAAAAAGTGTAAATTCTTACGGAGAAGAAATGAATAGGTATATCCCCAATAACAGAGAAGATGTAATCAGTGATCCTAACAAAGTCCGATTTTGAAATCTGTACACATTGCACTCTAATCCTTTCAGTATACTCAAAAATATGCGGAGATGTGAACAAGCCGACTTTTAACCCTGAAATTACAAAAAATTTAAAAATTTAGCAATATACCCAGAGAAACCAGGCATTTTGAGACCTTGAATGCCACGGAAGACTTTCCATTCGTTCCGCTAACGTGTATTATATTAAATTGGTTAGTTTTAATCCCAAGAAGGTCGATACACTTGAGGAAATTATCTTGCTTTGTCGAGTTTGACAGAATATGGTTTACGCATCTCCTGAATTCTAAATCCTCTTCATCTTTCATTTTAAAACAAAATAGAAATAATGTACATGTGATATAATACAAAAATTAAAAAATTATTAATTTGTGACTAGTTGGTTGTGTTGATGTCTCATGCGAAGTGACTTTACGACCATCATATCCCTTATTTTAGTTAGGGCTGACACGGAATACCATCCTTCAAATATATTTTAGGGTATAGTGGCTTACCTGTAGATTTGGAGCATTCATTGTTCAAAATTCCGCTTGAAAAATCAGTTGAGTGTACTATATTCTGTATCCCGGCGTCACATATATCACACAATTGGTACAATTGTGAAGGCCTGTTTGAAGGAATTAAGAAATGAACTTCAGGGTTCGGTGTTATAACTTCTTTGGAAAGTTCTCCATATGTCTTCTCCTTATCTATAGTAAGTTCATGGCCTAGATTTTCAGGGTTTGACAGTGAACGCCTCCCGGTTTTCCAAGAAATTGTTCTATAGTGTGGATCTCTGAAATCAATGGTCTGAAAATTTTTAGTGAAGGGAATGCATACCTGATAGAATCTCGATTCTATATCCTTTCTTGGATCATAGCCTATTTTACACATGCATCCTCTCCATGGACCATCTAAATACTCATATTCCAATTTATTTACCTGAGAATAAATAACATATTCTTGAAAATGCCGTTCTCTTCTTCCAGTTGGAATATCCTACAGGTAAAAATTCATCTAATGCACTCCTCAGCCAGAGTTTTCTTTTATTAAACAAGTTTTCCATATAACTCATCAAGGTTGGATCTAAACTTTATGGTTCTGGATTTAATTACCTGGAGATGGCAGAGCAAGATTTAGTGGAGTTAGTGGAACATTAGTGTCTTCAAAACGAGCTACTGAGCTGAATATTGAGCCAGAAGCGTACTTTTTAACCTTCTGGGTAGTAGAAGGGGTAGAACCACTTGACAAACTCTTATTAAACAATTGATCGATCATATCAATCTTGGTGAAAATCGGTGGAGGGATAGTTGGTACGTTTGATGGTAATCTGTCACCAACCAGTTCTCCAGCTACGACAGGTTGTAGACTTAAGTGAAGGAAGTCCGAAGGGTGTGAAAATGAAAAGTAATCTACAACCGGCCCCAACAATTCTATAGTACATTTTCCAGACTTCCAAAGCTTGGCTTTTGCCACTAATTTACAGGGAATGTTATCTTCATATGTGTTGGCTGGAACGAAACTACTTGTTGAGTCAATTCCAAACCTCAATATCAGTTGTTCTAAATTATAAATAAAATGGAAAAATAAATACCTGATTTTTCTCCATTTAAAACTGAACGTAAGCCTTCCTTTCCCCCGATTGCTCTAAGAATCTCGTCGCCATTTGAACTAAAATTAAAAATAATGGGCAATAGTGAAAATACTCGGGAGAAATGACTCCGGGGACAGCCACAACAACGAATTTCATTAAAATTTAATTTATACCATGGTTAGATGTTAAATATAAAAATACAAAGTGTAATCACTTTTAAAATAAGGAATCAATAATATTTTATATAAAATTACAAAAAGGGCCAAAATTAATATACAAATGAAAAGAATATTATTTAAAATTAAATATAACAGTGTAAAAAGATATTTAAATATTAGAATTCTGTAAATTTAATCTTTTCATTTCCCCATTTTTCTTCGTTGGTGTGTATACATCTTGACATTATATTATATCTTACACATTTGAATAACTTTCTGTATTTCTATTATTAATTGTATATATTTTCTGTTTCAATCATTAAATATTAAAATTTTATAACATTTATTTTTAATTAACCTTTTAAAAACATTTCTATATTTTTTTAAATCATTCTTTTTATTCAACACATTAATGAAAATACAAATGAAGGTATTTAAGTTTCTAATATTGTTTTTAATTTTTAAATTATCACATGTCTTTTCTACACCAATACCTGACCCATTGGATTTCATTTATGTTTGTCTTTATGATACCGAATGTGATTTAAGATTAAAACTCAATTATAAACCAAAAAACGCCTATATAAACTTTTCTGATAACTGCTTTAAAAATGAAAAAACTGAAAAATTCGATCTTATATTTGATGACGTAACAGATGTACCACCTGACCCGCCTAAGCTAAAATTAAACTATTATAAAGCACTTTTTAAGCGCGATAATTGGCACCTTCCAAAAGGAAGAATATGTTTAGACAATCGACCTAAAAAATCCAATAGTTATGAAGACAAACATATTTACTTTATAAGACTTTCTACATTTTATTCAATCGACGATAATAACGATTTAGGGATAATTTTGGGTAACTATGATCAAAAACGTGTAAAACTTGTAGTTTCTAAGAAGTATGAATATAGAAATCCTACTGAAACTCTAAATTTTACATTATGTAACAATAAACTTGTTTCATATGTCTCCTTAAACAGTTTCATAGAACAATCTGACCCATTCAGTGTTGTTTACATTTTTCTTTTTTTCGAGAACGATACTAACCTTCCTACATTGTTGTACAGAATAACTGTATTTAATCATAGTAACATATCTTCTTTTGAACATAAGGTACTTGACAAACATATCCTCGCAGAAATAAAATTAAAAAATCCGAAACCTTTTAATGAAGGTGATCATATGTGGAAGCTTTCTAGTGACAAATTTTTCTTAAGTGCTCAGTCTGCTGAAGATATTGACGGACTCCCGAGCAGGTGCGGAGATAAAAATTTACAGTGGAAGATAGAACACATATTTCATAAAATAACTCCTGAAGGAATTATATTTCTACTTCCATTAGATCTTTACGGCAAAAAGGTGAGAATATGTGCCTCATTCAAAGGTGACAAATCTCCAGAACACAAAATACCTCTTTATACTTTTGAGGTAAATGATAAAACCTCTGGATACTTTAAAAATGTATTCTATTCAAACCCAATGGGAATAGCAGAAATTACCTTAAATTCAGATTTTCACCCACTGAGTGAAATAATGTTAGTTCACGCTTGTGATTTAGAGGATAATTCGGCAGTATCTAGAGTAGCCGACTCAAAAGTACCTAGGTCAGTATTCGATATCCAGAATTGCAGTAATGATGACCATAAAATCGGTCACAACACCGTCCTCACAAAATATAATTTTAATTTGTCATATAACACAGATGATCTATACCGTTCATTATACTACAAAAATGTTCTTTTTGATGATTTTATTCCAAATAAACTTGTATATTTACCAGACAAGAGTATTAAATCCGCCTCTGGAACCAAATGGATTAAATATAGTATGTTTTTGCCCAGATTGTACGTGGATAACCGTTACCCATATGTAATTCTAGCCTGTGACCGTTGGAAGCATACATTTTGCTTTACAGAAGATCAGTTTGATTCAGTTATGGGAATAGTTTACCCATCAAAAAGAAGCTTTTTAGAAATTAAAGCAAAATGGGAGGATGGAGATATGATAGCCGAAATCAAAACTAGTTCTTCAGAACAATTTTTAGTTAAACTAATTATGTCAAGAAACAGTCAGTATACAGACTACCAAACAATATGCAATGACAGAAAGGGAGTTTATCCACATTCATATAGTCATAGAGTTAAAGACTCATGGAAATATTATACCAACACTTTTAAGGGATTAACACCAGGTAAAATATATTACGTTTGTTTAATAAATCCTAAATCACACAAAGAACTTTCACAAAAAATTACCGAAATGCATTCAAAACAAACTACCTTACCTGATAAAATTATAGAATTTGATGTGAAATATGAAGTATCTTGGGACTTTATCGGAATAATTAATACCCAAACACCTCTTTCCGGCACGCATTTTATAATCAATAGACAGAATGACGCGATTAAGATCCTGGTCCCAACAACAGGATTCCCTGGTGTTACTTATTCTGTGAGATTTTTCTTTTCAAATGACTTCTCATTTAATTGTAAAATGCTTAAACCAACAGAATTAACCAACATATCTACATCTGCAAATCAGTACTCAAGTTTCATAACCTTTGTTACAGAAAATTACACATACAAAGAACAGATAAGTGAATCTAGAGACCAGGGAGGATTTTGGCTCCCTAATGATGGGCGTCGTTGGATTTCATTTGGAAATTATATTAGTTATTTTGGTGAATTTACACCGAAAGATAGAATTTACAAAGTATGTTCATGTGTACAGAAGGGTTGCTATTTCGCAGGAATTGCATCTGAATCTAAAATGCAGTCTTTAGAACTTAATCAAATTATTAAGTCTAATGATTTTTATGGTAGATTTATATATGGAGTTCGTATTTGCTTTTATAATAAGAGGAAACTATCATGTTTTACACAGACTGATAATCTTGAAACTTCATTCAAATCTGTTGTCAAAATAAATGTACCACTAGTTCAAATCAATCACATATCATTTGACGAAGAAAATAAACTAATGTGCTTATTATCACCAAATTCAGTCTATGTATACGAAGATGGGCCAGAACCAAGAATTATCATTTCTGGAATACATAACATGGAAATGATGTTCTCATTTTCAGATGCTACATTTTTCTTATCTTCAGAACATGTTTATGTTTCTACTGGTGAATCAAGAATCGGGCATTTGATAAGCGCCGAAATAGCTGGCCCAAAAGTGGAAGAGACAAAAACTATAAAATTCAATAAAGAACTTCAGGAGTTGGGTTCTATACAAATTCCACCACATCATGATATCAAAAACGTATATATTTATAAGGTGTCTGATAAAATTTATTCATGTTTTCTGATAACTGAAGATTTGTCTTTGGATTATTATAAAATAGAACTTGATTTTGAAAGTAAAAAAACCCACCTTGCCAAAAAGGTCGATGCCATTGATGTTAAAGATTTTTTCCCTGGAGTAACGCATGGAGTTAGATTAAACGTATCAACCAGAACCGTGGCTAATCAGGACCGGTTTATTATATTTCTGAGTCATCAAGAATCTGATGAAATCAAGGTTTTTTATCTAGATGACCATAAAATAAAGTACTATTCAATTGTAACAAGTATTCCTGGAACCATAGATTTTATAACAACAAAAACCCATATTATGTCATTGAACACCATTTCCTTTGAAAACCAGTTTCTCCAATATGTTATTCAGATAGAGTACGACAACTTGCTTGAAGTTTCAGTAAAATATCCAGAATTAACTGATCTTAGGTTCAACATTGAGTATTCCCTTCAACCAGAAATATCAAATGGCATACCATTGAGGTTTTATATATCTAAATATACTGAAGATGACAACGTTGCAGAAGAAGAAATACCAAATACAGGATTAAAATTGAACCGTTCAACAGGAGAAATTTCCGGAACATGTCGTTTTAGAGGATACTATGAAGTAGTTATTCACGTAGATTTTCTACTCGGTAAGACCTCGGTACCTCTTAAACTAATTTCGAGGTGCCCGCTTGGATATGAGTACTCTCCAGCATTTAGAGAGTGCTCCGAATGCCAAATAGGATTTTATAGACATATTTTAACCCTAGATACCTGTTTAAGATGTGAAGATTATATGCCTAATACGACAACGAAAGGTGTAGCTTCATCTAGTCCTCTGGATTGTCTTTGTAAACCCGGATTTTATAGCAATACCAAAACATGTATCAAGTGCCCAGAAGGAAAGTATAATGACGAGCTAGGAGCAATTTCTTGTGATAAAACATGTCTACCAAATCAAATTAGTTCTGTGGTAGGAGCTTCATCACGTGAAGAGCTAAAATGTATATGTATTCCTGGTTACTTTGATAAGAATGGACAATGCGAAGAATGCCAGCAGGGAACTTACTGTCCAGGAAAAAATGTAGTTTATAATTGTCCAGAAAATACCTCTACATTAGGACCTCGAAGCACATCAATAAGTGAATGTCTCTGTAACCCAGGTTATGAATTAACAGAAGATGGGTGCAAACCTTGTAACATTTATTCCTACAAATCAGCCATTTCAAATGAAAAATGTACTTTGTGTTCTTCAGACACTCCAGAAGGTGTTTATGCATACACTAAGAGCCCAGGATCAACAAGTAAATATCAATGCAGAAATTGTATGCCTGGCTTTTATTTCAACGGAACATCTTGCGTTCAATGCCCAGATAAATCATTCTGTAAAGGATTTAATTTCGATCCAATATCATGTGGAGCCAACTCAATAGTTACTAAAAGTATTTTACACAATTAATTACTTATTTATTAACGTGATATTTATTTAAACAACATTTAGGAAATCCGAGTTCTCAAGACGACTGTATGTGTCCAGAAGGGCATGGATTCACTACTATAGCCTTGGCTGGATCTACGTCTAGAAACTGCATTAAGTGCCCATTAAACACATTTCAACCAATAGATGGAACTCAAGCCTCTTGCATAAAGTGCCCAGAAAACACATATACTCTGAAAGAAGGGTCGACTTCATTGCTTCACTGTATACCACTACCAGGATATTTCAATCTTTTTGATGATTACAAGATTATGGCCCAAAACATCGAGTCGAATTACAATTTTTACAATGAGATTATTCTACAGTCCTTTAAAGTACACTGTTACAAGAGCGTAGAACTTATCTCACCATCCGTTATGATATTGAGAGAAAGTCTTGAATCTTGCGTAGAACTGTGTAAACTTAACCCTTATTGCAAGTATGCTCACTACTATAGGTTCACACAGTTCGCAGGATCAAGTGAACGCCCAAAAGAAAATTTTTGTTCCTTATATACAACTTTCGGTCATATAATACCTAAAATAATTAAAGACAACCCCGTCACCATTAGGGATGACAACCATGGTATGCATATTACTTCATTTAATTTTTAGGACCAGTTATATGTGAGATTATAAGGGATTACGTATACCCAACCTTTCTTCTTTGTCCCAGAAACTATTACTGCCCTGGCGGTCTCGACGCACCCAAGATCAAGTGTCCTTTAAACTCTGTAACACTATTTGAGGGGTCATCGAGACCCGATGATTGTCTATGTCTACCAGGATATTACCCATACGATAACGTTTGCGTCCCGTGCAAGAAGGGAAGTTATAAGCCAACACTATCAAATGAACTCTGTACAAAATGCCCTTCAAATACAACAACTCCAATGGAAGGTTCATTTTTCATTAATCAATGTACCTGTATAAAGAACAAATATGCAGCATCGTTCCCGCAACTAAAAAGTAATACACCAACAAATAGGCTCATACACTCAAATATCGTTGATGTACATGAGCACGACGCGAAGGATATTAATGAAAAACCTTTGGATATTGATTGGTTATTTAGTGAAAATGTAAAGGATTTAGTTAACACCAAGTTAAATTTTTATTGCTCAATATGCCTTTATGGATATTTCTGTAAGGGAATGTGGATGTTTCCAAAGGTCCACATGCCACCAGTTCCATGTTTTGCTGGATCCTCGGTCCCGTTTTCTCCTGATAATGAATCCACAACCTCATGTATGTGTAACCCAGGATATGGAATAAAACCATTAGGAAGTGATTTGGACTCAGGATTTGGATTAGAATGTGAAAAATGTTTACCTGGAACTTTCAAATCATCACATCAAAACGAACCTTGCCATGAAGCATGTCCAATGTATTCCTCATCACTGCCCGGATCTCAAAGTAAAGAAGATTGTTTTTGCATACCAGGATTTTATTATGATTTTGAAAATGGTAAGTTTCAGTGTAAAAAATGCCCATATGGTTCTATTTGTTACGGTGGTATGCAAAATGGTATCCACACCAAACCCATTCCAAAAAGTGGATATGCAATAGTAGATATAAACTATATTAGATATGAATCCTCTAGCTCCTTGCTTCAAATTTCATCTCAAAATAATACTTCTCTAGTCAGAAGTGATACAACCAGATTAACATATCCTTGTGTTACTCCAGCTCGCTGTGTATCAGGAGGAAAGTGTTCGGAAGGCTCCTCCGGACTCCTTTGCACAGAGTGCGATCTAGGTTATGATCTTTATCATTTTAATTCCAAGTGCAAAAAATGTTCAGGCACTATAAAGGAGCTGATTAAAATTATTATCCCTAGAATTACCTTGTATACCATAATAATTTTACTCTGCCTTTATAACAAACGAGCCAACAGTACCTCTGAGTTATCCTTGGTAACCATTTTCAAAATTCTATACAGCTATACAATATCACTTGTCCCCTTAGGAATCATCCCTTCAAACTCGCCTTCTACCATTAGAAAATTTTATAGCTTTTATGAAAAATTCTTTTACCATCCAATAAACTTCTATGCACATGTAGATCGAATCAATTGCTTCAGAAACCTGTCAGTATATATAGAATATATTTTAAATCACTTTGGTTTTGCGAAAAAAGTCCCAAAACTGAGTGAATTGAACTATATAGAAATTTGGTACCTGCAAAGGTACTTTGGAATATTTAAGCTTATATTTGACATTATATTTATTTTCATACTCGATTTCGTTTTTTACATACTAAATATAACATTCTCTATATTTAAAAGGTCGCTCAAAAGGCGGCTTAAAATGCTTAGAATAAAAATTGGCCCGAGTGATGTTTCTCTATCAAGATTTCATGATGAGAAAGAAATAAAATTTGAGAAACCGTCTGGAATACTGTTTCAACACATAATGGTCTTGATATGTTTACATTTACCGTCTTTAGCTTTAAATTCACTTTCTATTATATGGTATACAAAATTCCCACTAAGAGAAGGTTATGTGCTACTGCACATGCCAAATCAAATATGTACGTTTGCAAATAGAAACTTTTTGTTTGGCTCTATAGTTAGTGCATCGTCATTAGGCTTTATTTTTATATTACTTATATTTTTGTTCATTAAATTCAAGAATTGTGAGTACACCCAGGGATGGGGAAATATATTTATTACTGGTTACAGAAAAAAACACAGAAACTGGGATGTTATTCAATTGTCAAGACATATCCTAATCATTTTCCTTATAGTATGTAGGCATTCAATAGACTCTAATAAATCTGAAATTAACAGAATTTTGTTTTACCTAATAATTCACTTTGTCTACCTTGAACTAATATTCGTATTTAAGCCATATGACTCGAGATCGGACTTCGTATTTTATAATTTAGAAAAATATTTGATGGCTTCAAACATTTTTTCATCTACGTTAATGTACGGATCATATTTTTACAATTTTTCAATTGTTACGGGACTGCCGTTTATAGCTTCAGCGTTGTCATATTTGTTAATTTTCTTAACTCTATTGAGGGAGTTTATAACAGTTTGTTGTGTTATATCGAGACCCAAAGAATATTTTTGGAGAAATTTCACATTGTCTTTTTTATCATTTTTTAAACATAACCACTCATTACTCTACTTCAATCCGGATGATGACACCATGGTATTTGAAGCTTACAACGTTTCTAAAAAGAAACGAATAAATTCAATAATTGACTCTACATCTACTTACCGTGACAAAACCTTTTTAATTCCATGCTTAACAGAGGTTTTAAAGCTTTGCAAATCACACAAAAACATAAATAGATTGTCTCCGACCATTTTCTACTTCTACATCAGGCTTATAATCTGGATTTCCAGATGTATGAAGATTGATATTTTCTCTAAAAACATTACAAAAGATGAGATAATTGAGTATGTGCTGTATTTATACCTTTTCAATAAGAAATACAAGGGTCTTGCCAAGTTGTTTTTGTTAAATTACCCGTTCAACACAATAAAATCCCATGTGACTTACTCTCATCGATCAGAACCCTGTGATGAAACATGCGAAGAATTACAATATAAAACTTTAGATTATTGTTTTGACCACATTTCAGCAACTTTGCTTGTGGATGTATTATTTGAACAATTCTACGATGACGGACCAGTAACGCTCTCCCAATTTTATTATTCCTTGATAACACTCAGACGTATAGACAAATCTGAGTTAGTAAGAATCTATGAAATTTATGTTGAATATCTTGATTTTATTAGAACTTTCAGCACACGAATAAAGAAAACCAAGGTTAAATTAATACAAAGTGAAATAGATAAACTTGTAGAGGGTGTAGAACATGAGGGGGTTTACGGAGCCAAAATGTCAGAAAAACACAAAAGAACAGCTGAGCTTGAGAGTCTGAAGAAAGATGTCCAAGAACTTAAAGAGTCTGAAGAAGAAGAAAAGAATCAAATGAACTCACTAGTAACTAGATTTTCAAGAGTCTCAGCCCTGAAAGCCGGGGTCGAAAAAGTTTTATCAGAAAATTTGACCAATGATGAAATACTAGATTCGATATCAAAATTGCAAAGGAAATCAGCAGCCAAGAGACGATCAGGTGTAGTTTCTAACAAGAATAAAGTCGACTCTATTTTTAAATTACAAGTGACATGAATCTAATTATGTTAATATTATTACACATTATTTTATGCCTGAATAAATGAATAAAATTTTTCTTACACAATTATTTGTATTTATTTTATTTGTAAAAGACTCTAAATCCACAGGTTAGTTAATTAATCCTAATTTTAAAATTTAGACTTATTAAAAATCATTTGCAATATATCGCAATATGGACCATGTGAGCTGGCAGATAAGATTCCCCCAAATCATAAAGGGTTTAAATTATACGTAAAAGAATACGTTAATTCAAAAACAGACTGTAGTTATAAAATGAAACTGCTTGATCCTGATTTAAAGTACGAAGGAAATAATTCTCCAATGATTTTGTGCTCAAAAAACACTGAAGGAAAATATGAAAAAATAGCAACAATAGAATACTCAGGCTTGTTTTTAACATTTATAGGGTTTTAGGAATTGGAGTTTCAAAATTGACTGATTCTATTACATTTGGAATTCCATGGAAGAAAAATGCAACATTGTATCTACCACTGAATGAAAATCCATCTAACACAAATAAACACCTGTTTATAGCACTTAAGAACAAAGATTGTTCTGGTCCTATGATATCAATGGGCTCTTTATCAAAAAAGGGCTTCAAAAAAATAAATGAAGGTAAAATAAATTATAATTTTATTCCCAGGTCAATGGTCTGTAACATACATTTCTGGCGAGTCATTGGTCAAATTCTTAACTAATCCTGTATTATGTTATTGTGACAAGGACGTTTGTGACGATGATTCGAAATACGACAAAAAACTCTGCAATATGGATGTAGATGGTAATAAATAGTATATTTATTTCATCTTCAGGCCCTGTAATCGACTCGTTTTTTGCATTAAAATGTGTAGTTGGAATTGATTGTATTATTGAAATACCTGGAAACTATATTAATACAAAAAATTGCTACTACATGTCCACATCAGCAAATGATCCCGTTTTTGAAAAATTGTTGAAAGTTTCTGAAGGTAAATATCTTTATTACATGGATAAAGATAAGCATATTACTGATGTCAAAAGTGAGCAAGAAAATGTCATTTACTGGAGTCCTGATTGCAAATATGAAAAATTTAAAGTATGCTTAGGATATATTAAAGTTTTAAGTAAGATATTAATCATGATATAAGATATAGGTATTTATATTGGTGAGCTCTACTTTTCTCCGCTAGGAACCCAAGAACTCGTTTTTAACAACAAAGAAATGTTCAACTGCGATCGATCACACGCTTTGATATACAGTCAGAAATTTAATACCAGAGATCAAATATCAAAATCAAAGTTATGGAATTTGGAGGAAAAGGTCAAAATAACCTCAAATTCTGTCAAATTCAGTATAACCTTTGACAACATCTACGAATATGTCCTCAAATACTGCGATTTTTGTGATGAGAGAATAAAATGCAGAGATGACGACGTTTATAATTATTACCCTGAAGTTGGTACCATTACTTTAAGAGGTATTTTAAAATTAATTACCAAATGAACTAGGGGTTTCATATTTTCAACGAGCATCGTGTGATTTGTCAAAAAATTGTAGTATTAAGTTGAATACAATTAACATAACATCGAGTTCCAATTCAAATTCTAGAATTTTAATCTCAAAAAGCTGTGGAAATGTACCACCTCTAAAATTTTTGGCAGATGAGGGTTTATCAGAAATTGAACCGTATGGTTCATTTACCAGATTTAATTGGACAAGAATTAATGTGGATGCTGAGATTCAATCCGGAACTGTATTTAAACTTTGCTTCTGCTCTAAGATATACATAAAAAATCGAAATTGTAATTACGAAGACCATACAATTCATGTCGGATCACTTTTGGACTTTAGTTTGATTTAAAATATTATATATTATTATCATTTAGGTTCAATTAATGCAGAACAAACGTGTTGGATTGGATCACTTTGTGATATACCTATAAATAATTTTTATTCAAAAAGTACTGGAACAATGTCATTGTCAAAGTCTTGTTCAAGCCACCAACCAATAGAAATAGATAATACAAGTGATATTTTTGAGCTTACTCATTACCAAAAAGGAAGGGATACAATAACCCTAATAACTTTTAATGTCAACTTGAACAGTAATTTAAAGTCTTAATTTTGGATTATAGAGTCCATGATTGGAATGTATGAAATTTGCTGGACAAGGAATGAAGTAAAAACAGCTTTTTCCTTATTTACAACGGTCAATATAAAAGGTTATATATTTTATTATTAAACATTTGTTTAGCTTTTGAACTTGAAAAGATAAAATATTACATTCCTTTGGATTCGAAACTACTTGTTAAAGCTAAAGGTATAAATTGTCAAGAATAATTAAAATTTAGATCGATTCGAGGAAGAACATTATATTTTAATTCAGGAAGATTGTAATTCATCGGGAAGTAGTTTCAACCAAAGAATACGATTTAGAAATAGAGGAATTCTATTGGAAAAGGTTTTATTTTATGGAACATCAAAAATATGTTGGTGTAAACCAAGTTCAAAATACGATTGTGGACTTATTGAGCACTTCAAAACTGAAATATCTGAACTTTTTATATCTGGAATATTGTTTTCCAATGAAATATTTTCTTGTGATTATGGTCACAAATGTATAATAAATTTAACATTTAAAACATTCGTTAATATAACAACTTCTCAAAATAAATTTAACTATGGATCAAGTTTAATAATAAAAAAGGTATCTTGTTAAACTAACGTAAATTTTGATTAGGGTCAATGTGATAATTCACATTCGAATGTACGTTCCGTTCTGAATTTAGTTAAGTCAACTTCGCCGGTTGTAATATCGAAGAATAATAATATTTATATTATTCAATATAATTCAATATATGAAAGCCCGACGCCAACAATGTTAAATCCATGGTTTTATAATTTGTGCTACAAAACTCTCTCCAATGAATACTTTAAATTTTCAAAAATTTCACTATCTGGTAACCATTCATTTTAAATATTAAAATTTAGGAATATATTTCTTCCAATCTAAAATAGTAGTCTACTTTGGGAAGCCTTTTACCTTGACATTGAATGCGCATGATTACAACGATAAAACCAGGATTTTTTTCTCTGTTGTTTCAACCTGTTCAGACACATCCAGTTTAAATACAAACTTTTCAATATCAATGAGGGAAGAGCCGGACCTAATTTACAATGAAAATGGAAAGGATGTTATCGTCTTCTCAGGAATTGTTATTACAAAAAATTACAATACAAAACTCTTGTCTGTAAAGGATGAAGCGAATGCCAGAAGAGTTAATATAAAACAGATGCTACATCTTTGTGTAAAATTAAACGATAAGCATATTTACACTAAAAACGATTATCTCGTAACGGGACCTAGGCAAATTAGTAATAATGACCTAAATAAACAAAAAATATTTGAAACAATTTTGAATTATAAGTGGTACAGTAAATTTAACAATGTACTTCTAATAACTTTCATTTCTAAAGAACATGAGGAGGTTAATTGTGAGAACAATGACTTCAATCCGTATTCTGAAAATGTAACATATTCATTTTACAATTTTTCAAGGACTTTCATTAACATTGACAAATATTTAAATATTAAAAATTCACTACTTTGTTGGTGTGGAGGCAAAAATTGTAAATCTGTTTCAGACTATTCGACAACTCTGTTGTTTCCATCGTTTACAGGTTATATTTATCTACTTCAAATTATATTTAGGAGTTAATACAATTATAACTGAATTAACTGATGAGCCAATAAAACTTATTTATTTTGGTTCAGAATTAACCATTTTCGATGAATTCAGAGTAGTTGATTCTAACGCTAAATGCGGTAAGATAAACTCCTCGAAAATGTCAAATAATTTATTATCAACTTCCACTCTACTCGAAGATATAGACCCAGATTTTAAATTCGATAAGAACAATTATGGGTTGGTTAAAAGTTACTCATTTAACAATAAAAAATACATTTGGGAATCTTTTCAACTGATGCTTACCCAAACGAATAAAAAAACTCTTCTCTACAAGATATGTTTTTGTTCATTTATTCTCAATGAACAATGTAAATCAGATCACGATTTTATTGATACAGCTGGCTATATACTTAAAAATAAAACTAAACCAAAAATAAAGTCGATGTTACTAAGAATATTCATTTCTTATTCTGATAGCTTGAATAAAACTTGTTCCAGGAAGAATGAGAATTCTTATTTATCAGTGGGTTATTCATTTAGAGTTGAAGGTGACCTTAAAATTGCCACCCAATTTGCAACTAATTTCGTTGGCAGATACTCTGAAAATGAAGGTTTTATTTATGAGTCATGTATAGTTGAATCTGGACTCGATGAATTTAATTCTAAAAATTATATAAGATTTTTAATACAAAACAAAAGTGGAATATATATAAAACAAAAGTTAAACATAAGGGCAGCTGTACTTCAAAACATAATCATTCGAGGTAGCAACCTTTCAAAGGATTATGTTTATAAATTGGCAATTATAAGTGTTGATTTGAACTGTAATAGTTCACCAACCGACAACATTCAATTAATTGATTCGGCTCCTTTAGAAAATAGTAAAGGCATTTTGTTTGAAAAACTAATGGTTCACCAAGAAGGGACATATAAATTATGCATTAGTATGTCTAAAAATGCAGCAAATGAAACAGAACAAAATAAAGAAGACGAAGATGACAAAGAATCTAGTAGCTCTCAAAGTGAAACGACAAATCTCGAATGGTTACATTTTGGATTTCTGAGAGTTAAGAAATATTATATTAACTATACATCTGATTTGATTTATTTTGATTGCGAAGGTTGTGAAAATAGTGAAAATAAACCCAATCTGAATCAGGAAAAGAATGAAACTTGTTCTATAACTGGTTACAAAAAATTGGTTCAGCTTTGTGTTTTGAAAGAAGAGCAACTAATTATATTGTCAGATTGTAATAATAGGCTTTGGGCTGTAATGTTTGACGTTAGAAATGGAGTTGTAAATGTGTCAAAGGATAAACTCAGATTGTTTATGAATTTTGTAGGGAATGAAACAGAGGGAAGCTGGATACTGTGTAAGGAAATGAAGTTTCAAAAGTCACTTGTTTTTCTAGGTGAGAAATATGCGGTAGTAGTTGATCTTCCAATTCAGCGTACCAGCTTAACTTTCCAAGTAGTTTTTCCTCATTTACTTGTGAATCCATTGGACATAGCGATGATTAATAGTAATACGTTTTTAATCTCAGATGGCCATAAAAGAGTCATCTATTCTTATATAGTGCCTGGATCTGGAACTCCCATAATTGTTAAAAAAAAGATGGTTGTAGAAGATGTTTATTGTAACAGCATACTTTCAGAGGTTGAGACTGGAGTGCCAGCAGACAATTCTAAGTTATTTTGCCTGGACCCTGAAAAAAACTTGATTAATACCTATAAATTAAGTACTTCGCAGCCCAGACCTTCCCTTTCCTTGTTTAAAAGTTATGATGGCATATCTGAAAACAACTATGTAGCTGTAGGTTATCTGGATAAACCATCTTCAATGGATTTTTATACTGTTGCGTTCATGTCGGAAAAGCATACTTTATTGGTTGTCTCTGAACACACGACTGGTAGGATAATACTGTTCAAAACTGTGAATGATGAGCTTTCTGGATACAAGGTGATGTATTCTAGAGGATTAATTTCAAAAATCACACTTGATTCAAACAACAAAATGATTTATATTTCATCTTGGAGGAGCAATTTAGGTGCAATAGAGCAATTTGTACAAAATAAGCCCATTAATTCATATGTAAATTTGAGTTTTTACTACAATGTTTTGGATAAATATCAGAGTGGAGATGAAATTAATTTAATGCCAACCAAAAAGGGAGATTATTTTGAGTTTTTCTATGAAAAAAAGGACCCAAAAACTCGTAAGGGTCATAGCGCAACTCTACAACAGTTAGGATTATCAAACGATTTTAAAACTGGGGTAATAACTGGGAAAATAAATGTGACTGGGAGATATACGATAACAATATATGGAGGAAACTTACTCAAACATGTCTCAACAACTTTCACAATATTTGCATCATGTGCCCCTGGACATCAATTTAATAAAGCACTGAGAAAATGCGAACAATGCCCTGTTGGAACATATAGAAATGATGAAAATGAGGACTTTTGTATTCCTTGCTCCTTAAAAAAACCAAATTCTACCACTAAACAATTGGGTTCAAGGCACTTTTGGGAATGTTTGTGTAGACCAGGATATTATTTTAAAGGTGGAAATTGTGTGTTATGTGAGCCCGGAACATTTAAAGATGATATTGGTGATACTCCTTGCCCAGGTACTTGTGGAAATAACGTAACATCAGAAGTGGTTGGAGCAAAATCACTCGAAGAATTACACTGCTACTGTGAACCGAAATTTTACAATATAAAGAATGTAGGCTCACCTGAGGAAACAATTCCTTTGGATTTGCTAAATTCAGTAGGAATGGGCTCAAAATTTGGAATGAAGTACGAAGAAATTGAAGTTGCAAGTCCAATTTGTGCACCTTGTGATATTGGATATTTCTGTCTCGGGGGAGATTCCCCTCCTAACTTATGTGGATTAGGGAAAAGCACAATCGATCGATTTAGCTCTAGTGAAGCTGACTGTGAGTGTGACAAAGGATACGGATACACCTTTTCTGGTTGTGAGCCTTGTTCTCAATTCGGGTACAAGGATACTGTGGGTAATATTCCATGCACATATTGCCACGCACATTCAAACAAAAATGAAGCTAGGCCTCTAAATCAGAACTCGGATCTTTTTAGATTTAATTTAGAATGCGCCGTATCCAACGAGGATGATTTAGGAATTTATCAATTATTCTCAAACCACTTGGAGAAATTTCAAAATGAAACTTCAAATACTGTTTTAGTTACAAATGAACTGGGTTCAACGTCTGTAAAGGATTGCAGATTTTGTATTTCAGGTTATTATTTTAACATCAACGCTAAAGATTGTTACAAGTGTCCATACAATTCATACTGTCCTGGATTTGACAATCAACCTAGGAGGTGTGGGTTGAACAGTATTTTAAACCAAGATAAAGCTCTTTCTGCAATTGATTGTACTTGTCCAATGAGATACGGAAATATTTATATGTATCGTAATCCCATCAACCTATCGGTTGATTGTCACCAGTGTAAAGTTGGGTTCTTCCAGCACTTAGAATCAAGTGATATATCATGCCTACCCTGTCCGGATAACACAACAACTCTGTCAGTTGGATCCAAAAGCATTTTATCATGTATCCCAGAAAAAGGTTATTTTATTAAAGTTTTGCTCACAGTTGAGCATTCTTTATTGGTGGAAGATGACAACCATACTGAGTCTGAATCTTTTGAAAGCAAATATATCAAAGAAAGGACTGATTCTAATGAACTAAAGGTAAAATGTGTAATGGCCAAAAAGAACAGCATCAGTTCAAGGCATAGCACTACTGTTTTAAGGGAGACTGAAACGGCCTGTTCTAAGGAATGTTTGCGGAATATATATTGTACAGGTTACTCTTTTGGGGAGGATGGTTATTACCTTAATAAAAAATCAACACCTTATACAACCAATCAAGTTAGATTGTATGATGGAACCAGATTCATTAATGTAGAATTTAAAAGGTGTAAATTATATTTTTTCGACCTTCAAATTAAAGATAATTATGAGGAATCTGAAACTATCAAACTTTGTGAAGTTGTTTATAATTTTCCGTTTAAGGCTGTTTTATGTCCACTAAACAGTTTTTGTACTGGTACTAGAATTCCAACCCCGTGCCACGAAAATTCAGTAACGCTTGAAATAGGTTCTAACACCGTTGAGTCATGTCTTTGTAAGGCAGGGTATGAGCCATCGAAACTAGTCAAGAACCAGTGTATTCCTTGTAGCATTGGGTGGTATAAGGAAGAAATTGGCAATTTTTCTTGCTTGAGGTGTCCAGATAAGTTTAAAACTTATAAAATGGGTTCAAAACATGCTTCTGACTGTGCTTGCACTCAGGGCTACTATGCTGTGGTAGAAAACTCTGAAAATATGCCGATTGCAACTAAATACATTGTAACTGGAAAGTCAATTTATAAAAGTGATAAGGAGGTTATGATTGAGCTAGATTTGAAAATTGATGATTACAATAGGATAAATTTTGTGAGTGATTCTGCCTATAAATTATCGTTAACCGATTCTTTATTCTTAGTTCCGTCTGAAATAAATGGCTCTGAAAATAACAATTCTCGTAAAATAAAGTGTGAGAAGTGTTTAACTGACCATTATTGTCCTGGCGGATGGTTTGGAGACGTAGATTCTGATGCCAATAGTGAGTCTAAAATAAGTGAATTAAAGTATAAAATTCATAATATTTCCTACAAGTGCCCTTTTGGTTCTGGTATACCTCCTCAATCCACCAATCCATCTTCATTGTCACAGTGTTTATGTCTACCCGGTTATATGCCAGAGGGAAAAGATTTCCAAGAACAAAAGATAAATTTTAAAGGGTTGGACCAGTACTTTACTTCAGTGTTGGCTGATGTTGTTAAGAGAACATATTCAAATAGATGTATTCCATGTGAGCCTGGGATGTTCAAGGAGGGTCAGGAGAACTCACCTTGTAGTGGAAGATGTATGGAGTATGCCACAACATATGGTGGCTCAGTTTCAAAAAGTCAATGTTTTTGTCAGTATGGTAGATACATGAGGGTGAAAAAACCTAAGAATACAGGAGATGAGTATCATATATCTAATAATTCAGAAAATGAGGTTGATGGGTATAAAAATCTAAAGTGCTCAAAATGTATGGAAGGTGCAAAATGTCCGGGAGGGTTAGACATTGAGATTGTTAAGTTATTAAAGAAGGACTATAAATTTGATTCAATTAAGCTGAGTGATCATGTTATGCCTAAGCCGAAGCAGGGTTATTACCCAGCTTATCCTGCTTACAATAATATTGAAAATAGTAGCAAAATTTGGGACCCGAGTAAACAGAACGTATCTATAGTAGAGAGAGTATACACTGAATTTGTAGAGTTCCACCCCTGTAATTTAGAGTTCAGATGTGGCTCTCAATTCCCCGGTTACTGTTCCCGTGGTTCTGATGGATACCTTTGTGGCAGATGTATAAGAAATTACGACAATTCCCACTTCAGAACAGACTGCACTGAATGTAACTCTATTCTGAATGAAATTTGGTTGTATTTATCACTAAAAGCATTGATTTATTCAATGGTGTTGATCTTGGCGATTTTTTTATTCTACAACCAAGTTGTATGCTTTGTTCTCATTAAAATATTTATAGAATTTTACTTTACAATGCTTCCCTATGGGATAATTAGTGTATTTACAAACTCGAGCATTAAGAGGTTTGTTCCCGTACTCAACAGTGTATTTGCCTATCCTCTAAGGTCCTTTGCTTATTTGAGAATCGGATGCATATTTAAGAATACAGATTATATTATTTTATGGTACGTTCAGAGGATAACTTCAATTTTAATACCGGCTATTGATTCCATTATTCTGTTTCCAATTTGTCTAATTTTTTTAAAGTTGGTTGGAATAATTTTTAAAAACAGTTCAAATGCCAGTGATATAGATGCTTTTGGAAGGGATTATATCATTAGGGATAATTATAAAGTGTTATTTTTTCGAATCTTGGCAATTTGTTACTTTATTCAGATGCACTTTATTTGGATTGAGTTGTTGCAGATGGTTTGGTGTGTAAAAGTGAGATACAAGAGGCAACCTTGTGTTTCAGTTTTATTACACATGCCTGTTGAACTATGTGCTATGAAAAATTTCAGGTTTGTAGTGTTTATCACAGCCGCGATTTCTATTGTAGTTTTATCTTTTTGTTGTTTTTGTTGTTACATTTCAATTCACAAATTTGACAGAATTGGAGAGATGTTTGGTTTTGGTTATCGAAGAGGATTTAAGGAATGGGATTCAGTTGTTCTGTTAAGGAGATTTATAATATCTATTATTTGTACAATTCAGATTGGGATTATTTCACCTGCTGAGTCGGGGCGTTTAAGGATAGTATCGAGTATGATGTTATCCTGTCTATTTGCTGTGCTTAATTTCACCCTTTATCCGTTTAACTTGAGGAGCGATAATCTGTTTAATAAAATGCAAATGTTGGGGATTTGTGTTAACATTTTAACAGCTTGTATTATTCAGGTATTAGTTTATGAGTTAATTTTGATTAGGGGAGTTTCAGTTATGACTTTAACTTTGGTAGTCTGGCTCCGATTTTTCTATTTGGTGGATATTGTCTAATCATTCTTTGGTACATTATTGTTGAGATATCGAAATCAACTGCAATCAGAGGTGATCCAGAAGATTACGGAGGCGGAAGTTTCGGGAGATTCTTTAGGAGAATTGTTGAGTTTTTTACACTATGGCACACAAATGCTGAAATAACTCTAAATCTTAAGAAAAAATGTATAACAGTTGAACCGCCTTTTGAGCTTTTGAAGGGCAGGTTTGTGAAATATAGAAGTGTTAATGCCAGTTTGAGTATTAGTAGCAGGAATGCTGTATCTTTATCAATTAGGGAGTCACTAAACAGGCTAATCTTGGAGAAAAGGAGGACGTTTGTTCCAAGCTGGTGGCTAGAGTTTGTAGTAAACTATACCATGTTGAGATATGATTCGTACAAAAGGGGTGTTGCTGATTACACAAGAATTGAGGATATTGTAATAACTCCATGGCTGATAAGCAAATTCACTCTAGAACCGTTCCAGGAGGATTTGATAGACTGCATAGAGGAATATGATCCTGAGAGGCCTAACCTTTTAAAAGAGGTCATTCATAAGTACAATCAGGCGAAGTCTTTTGTTTTCGGCAGGCTTAAATCATGCGGAGAGGTTAAGGAAACGAAATTTGACAAGATGGTTGAAATGATACACACTAAGCGGATTCTAGAGGAAAGACTGGAAAAGTTAAACTTAAAGCTTGAAAAACTAAAGAAAAATGCGGAACAAGGTGAAAAGGTTGTGGAATATGTTAGGAAGATTCAAAGGGGAGTTAAGAAAATATTAGATACAAACCTCACGAATGAAGAGATTCTAAGGAGAATTGAGGAACATAATAAAAATTTAACTAACAAAAAGTAAATGTAATTTTTATAGTAAGAATTGTAACGTATTTAATTTTATATTAATAAAGTGAGCCCGAAGGGATTTGAACCCCCAACCTTCCGATCTGGAGTCGGACGCGCTACCGTTGCGCCACAAGCCCTCAATTTGGGTTTAAAATTTATTTTTATATCGTGAACGTAGAATCACAAACCCACAATTTTGATTTTATTTGTATTTTAGTGTATATTTATAATGAAATTGAGCCCTGATATAATTTCAAGGGGGTACCATCTTTTATGTCCCACAGGAGATCGCACTTTATCTTTGAGGGGTTAGTTTAGGTGTTTAATTGATGTTTAGGTTTAAGAATCTCCGTAATTGCTAACCTCGGAACCACAAATGACGATTATGATTCTATAGATCTTTCAAACAATGATATAATAAAGTTAGAAAATTTCCCGCTACTAACTAGGCTTAAAACTTTGGTAATTTTCCTCACTTCATCATTAAATTTTAGATTGTTGCCGGAAATCGCATTTCCAAAATCGCTAATGATATTTCAGAATCCCTTCCAAACTTAACTTCTTTGGTTTTAACCAATAATTCCGTACGTTTTAATGTTTCAACATGGAATCTTCAGATTACAAGCGTTTCACAACTTGAGCCACTCTTCAACTGTATTCCACACATTTTCTAATATATTTTAGGTAAAAAATTAGAAAGGCTAGCCGTACTCGACAACCACGTCGTTGCGTATGTTTTTACCAATGTGTTATATTATTTTAGTGTTCCTCACTTCAGAGAGTACCTAATTCACAAGATTCCTTCACTAAAATATTTAAATTTTACTAGGATTAATCAGAAGGAACGGGAGGAATCCAACACTCTCTTTAATTCTGACAAGAGAGACAAACTGTTGGCTGAAATGGGTTTGTTCTTTACTATTCATTGAAATTCAGGATACACACTAGAAAATAACAATAATGAAGATGAATAATTTAGTTTTGTAAATTTATTCTTTTATACTATCACGCTTGGAAAATTGCCAGATTGTAAATTGTTTAGATTAAATCTTTTAAAGATGATTCATCTTATTTGTATACATGGTAATATTTTAATTTATAATGTTTTTTAAAATTTTATTAAACTCGGTTTCTTTTTGCTGTTGTTTTCGCTACTTTAATAATGTCGAACACTTTTATACACATTACCCTAATTTTTCTGTAAAATATCCAAATTCCAGCTCACATACTGATTTTTCAGTAAATTTATTTGAACCGGCTGAAATAGAAGCTGTAAATCCCAGGATTCCTTCCCCGAAGCCTAAACCTCCTCCTATCTACATCCTTGACGACCCTTTGTCTGATTTCAGGATTAAAAATTTCGGAAGTTCTAGAATTACAACACCTTTAAACATAACTTCCTTGCCCATTGTCCAAATTGAGCATCAGGATAAGAACAAGCTTGTTCTTTTCAGGGACGGAAGGGAGATTCTTTCATTTTACGTCAATAAATTGATCTCTTTTTTATCGAATTACAGAGAGTGGTCTCAGGCTTATGATCCTGAACCAGATGATTTCGCTAATCTCGAGATTTACAACCCACTCAAACCTAACACATACTATGCTCTCGTTTTCTATTGCGCCTGGCAATCTGAATCTATCGCACTCGTTAGGGCTGTAGATCAGCTTCTGGGTAACTATTACTTCACCAGGCATCCTCCCATAACTCACAAAAAGAAACGTGAAACACTTAATGACCTCATTGAGGAGTTAGAACGGCGTCAAAATCTAAAGGAGAAGTACGAATTGGAGGTTCAAAAGGCCAAAAGGAACAACTTGCCAATCCCTCCTGAGCCTGACTACGACAATATTCAGCCAGTAAAATTCACCTTAACAGTTTCAGACTTGGATGAAACTCTTAAAATCTTGGAGTTTTCTAAGGAGAAATACGATTTCAACTGGTGGATGCCCATGTTTGGCCACATCAAGTACAACAAGCTCGTTGACAAGGCCTTTAATGAGCTTTACAACACCAGTTACAAGGACGTTAAATCGGCTGAGGAACGAAAAAAGTATAAACTCATGGACCAGAAGAGGATTATCCAAATCGACAAAAGGGACCACAACAGGCCTGTGAATGTGAACTTCGTCTTCGTTAGGCTTGCCAACTCCATGATGTTATCGAATTCGAAAAAGGGTTTAAAGCGTCATAAGCGGTTTATCCAATGCCACGAGAAGGAGTTTAGGTACAACGAGATTATGCTCCGTCTTCTGATAGAGCAGGAGGTTTACTACGAGAATATGCCTGTGGTGCAGCTTTTCAAGTGTGCTGAGCCTTCAAGTTCACTCCCTTTCGTTTACGGATCCAAGACTAACCAGGCTCTTCCATTTAACAAGAACTTAACCTTTTACAAGAGGAACCCCTTTGAAATATCTCAACACGTTAAGTTTGGTCTACCCACTTTCAGAAAATGTAATCATTTGTCCGTTTCAGACGATTTCATTCACCTAGGCAACTTCATGAACCTCTCATCGCTTAGACAAATAGACTCCTTCGACTCAGTTTTCCAGACCGATTTGGACTTCTTGGACCTTTTCGCCAACACTAGAAACATGACTCGGAAAGACATGGCCAACATTGACCCTGTTTTCCACGCCCTCTCACTCATGTATAAATTCCAACTAATGAAAATTATCCAGGCTAGACCCAAGAAAGAGGAATATATAATATTAAACCCTAAATCTTTTAGATAATACACGTATACAATAGTTAATATATTGTATATAATAATCAATATATTGTATATAATATTTATATAGGTATGTAATAATATATTATGGTAATAGGTATGATGGCATTGCCAATATGTATAGTGTAACTTTGACAGTTTCATGAACATTTGTTACAGAATTGTATAGTTTGATGTTCACCTTTTCCTGTAAAGAATACTTTACAAGTTTCCTAACTAAAAGTTCTTCCAGTACTTTTCTGATGTTGGCGTCTGATGTTGAAAGCCTGTCACTAACCAAACGTACGAATTGTTCGAAAAAATTAAAGTAGTCTAGCTCCACGGTATCCAGTTCCTGCTTCTTTGCCTCCATTGCAACAGTGCCTGCTAATTCTCTCAAGGCCACTTTATAGCTTTCTCTAAAGTTTACCAGTCTTGAATGCACTTCTGAGAACACGGAGTTAACTGCGTAAAAGAAAAAGTTGGACATCAGTACGTTAGCTGGTAGCGTGAACAGAAACTTTAAAATCATTGGACATGTGAACACATTGTTTCTTATGAAAAAGTCAAATGATAGCTCCAGTCTCTTATGATCCCTTTCAAATGTCACTACTGTCTGCCACATAACTTTATAGGGCAAACTTTCCTCAAATGGCGATTCTGGTGTTTCAAACATCTTCAAAACATCCGAATGGAACTCCAATAACCTGTACAGGTGTGTCATTGACTTACTTCCAAATATCAACAACGTATCCCAAAACAACAGTATCAAATCATCTCGTTTCCAAACCTCCACATTGCCGGCACTCACCAAATTTGCTGTTTGTGTATTTGTTAAATTAGAATTCAAATCGACTTGTATACTCGTTAAGTTAGTATTCAAATCTAGCTGTGAATTGGTCAAATTAGTATTTGTTGCTTGTGTATTAAGTATTAAATCCTCATCTGTATGTATAACCTCATCATAATCTTTGGTTTCCTTGGTTTCTGAGAACAGGTGTTTTGGCTGTTCTTTGAGATACGGCTTATTTGTATAGTTGTTAATAAATGACACAATTCTTCTATTCCTCAACTCGTTTTCCTCATCTGCGAGCTTATTAAAGTGTAACATGTTCAAGAAGAGTAAGTGTTCGTAGGGTTTATTCTTGAAATCCTTGGACACTCCAAGTGCTCTGATCTCAGATTCTAGGTCAGTTGGAGAATACGTTAAGAGTCTATCCATGTAAACCAGCCTTGAAATCTTCTCAATTAGCCTCAAGTTATAGTTGTTAGCGCAGTTACTCGGCTTAAAGAGTGTCTTGAAAAGTCTGCTATTCTTCTGCCTGATCAGGTCCTTCCTAATCTCATCACTGTTCTCTCCCTCAACGTTAATATCGTCTGACGACGTCCTGATCTTGCAAAACTCCATGTTGAACCAGAAGCTACAGATATTCACCATCGTGTTCAGCACCCACGAATCCAGCTTATCCGTCTCTGCCAACAGCTGAGAAACGTACGAGTAGAAGATATCCTCCGTCTTCTCCTCCAGGGTACACAGGTTATGCATCACCAGAGTGCCGAAGATTGAGTAGTAATTGTCATAAAACTTGGAAAGAGACAGGTTAAGCAGCACATCAACTATCCCGTACTCCTTAAACTCCTCATTCAATGGTATTGCTAACAACTGCTGTGCACATCTGAGTGAATCGTCCGAAAATAGCTCAAATACATAATATACATGCTCTTCAAATAACCTAAAACACATTCATAAACTCTATTATCCAATAATTTAACTATCAATAAATTTTAATAAATTTGACACTACAGTCAATAATACGACTAATACACTAATATTATAGATAATTAATACCATTTGTCGTGTGTTGTAGTTAGTTGTGACTTATCGAGTACATAATTGAAATTGAATGTTTTCGGTAAAAGGGGTTTGAAGTTATTGAAGTTCTTAAGATCCAAGTGTAAAACTGAGTTTAAATTATCTGACGTGACTTTGTTCTCTGTATAGTCCGATGAGTCCTTAAGCTTCTCCACAATCCCCTTGCTCTGGTAAAAACGATACGTTGTTGAACTCGTCCAATCATTCTAATCATCAACAATTAACATTAGTGAGTTAAATTTATTTAACTAATTGCCACGTGAATATGCAACTAATTAACAAGTTTAAGTAAAAAGTACCTTGAGGAGTGATTTTAGAGCGTGAACTCCTGAGGTGAATCTGTCATCCAAATTCAAGTTAACAGTATCCTTATAATAAAACTTGAACACGTAAGGGTTAAACTTTTTCGTATTTCCACTCTTGGCGTAAAAGTCTGACAAGTCAAGGTTAGGGTTAAATTCTAGATCTGAGGGCAGGGACTCCATTAACCTCATTCTTCTCTCAGAGTACTCAAAAAGCTTCTCGCACATAGAAGTTATAGTCTCGACGTTTGTCATGAATGCTTCCCTGCTGAACCAGGGAATACTCGCCAGCACCATGTAGTTTAGATTATCCAGGATTACTACAGACTTTACGTAGTCCACACTGGTATCGTAGGGGAAGTTTTCAACCTCATTCGCGAGCTTTAGAAGAAGAGTCAAAATTTCAAATACTGAGTTTGAAGTCACATTCGAGCAGTGTAGTCCGATAAGAAACCGCAGCAGCAACACACAGGCTGTTCGGTCTCCATTCGACAACTTTAATCCCAGATTATACAAAACCTGCTGGTTTATTAAGTCCACCAGATCAGTCTTTCCGCTCACTTTCAAAAGTCCAACCAAACTTGCATATGCTCCTATACATTCATTAATATTTTATGTATATAATTAATAGGTTATGGAATAACTATACACGAGTGAACATTTGGTACCTGTCTTGACTGGAAATGACTCAACACATTTAACCAGAGTTGCGGCAATAACTTTATTATGTTTATCCGTTACTAATTTAAGATCTTCTAAAACCGAGAGAATATCCTCTTTGGCAGTTGAAAATGAGTCGAGCAGGGTAACTAGTTTTGCATCAATTTGCTTCAGCTCATCTTCGTCAGCCTTTGGCGGTAGATTAGTGCGATTTGGAAGGCTATTTTGCTTAGAGTAAGGTCCGTAACCTCTGGATTCTCTATGGTTTTGATACCTAAAGTTTTCTCTATGCCTTTGGCAAGGCCTTTGTGTTCTAAAGTTTCTCCTTTTTGATCGCGAAGGCCCATAATCGAACGATCTTCTATTAAAATCCTCTTCTAACTCCTGGTAATCAATTTCCTTGTTAGATTTTCTGTTATTTTGGTGTTCCTCAGGGTCATACTCTTCGTTATAGCCTAAGTCATCTACGTTTTCGTCGATATCGACCTCCAAAGTATCCATTTTTTAAAATACAAAAATCAATCAAATGTATGCTACAAGATTATATGCTCAAAAGACTCCATCGTAAGACTTTTAAAATGTTTTGTGATTCCACAAAATTACAAATACGAAATCACGGGTAAGATAAAAATACTGTGATTGAATCTGATATTACTGTAAAAAATAAATTAATAAAATTGATAGATGTTATTTGACATGGCTATGGTCCCTTTTTTATATTATTACTAAACAACACCCCATGGGTAAACTTGAAAAACGAACTGTTATAAAAATTTACATATTTAAACATTAAGTGATAAATTGTTGGAATTAGATAATACTTCTTAGGTTTTCCAACACCTTTAATTTTTATTCCTTTTCTTTACAATTTTCCATATCAATCTCAACAATACACATATACCCGGATATGAATATTTTATATAGTATATTACTGTATACAACACACATATATAATAGCATTAATTAAGTACATTGTATTTAACATTACGTATTAAGTATATACTAAAGAATAATCCATGCCTAAGATAATGTTAACACAACCAAGAAATATACCTAATTCCGGTTAAAGGATTACGCAATTTATTTAGAATCTCTACATTTTTAAAACTTTAATATCGGATAACTATTATATCTCATTTAATGTAATAAATAAGGCAATAATATAAGTTTAAATAAAACAGAACTAGTTTAAAAATTGAAAGGATAATTGTGTTCAAGAGTCAAAATATACGAACTGTAGAGGATAAAAAACGCCGAAATAACAATAAAAAATGCTAAAAATAAAAAACCCTGAAACGAATGTGTCAATGGTGGAAAGAAGAATATTTTTAGAGGAATAAATTAAGAGTAACGGGTTGTTATGTGGATTGATAGGGAGACGACACATTTGAGTATTAAGGACCTAAAACTGAGAAATCTACTAAATAAAATCAAAAATCTAACATTTGAGAAGGAAGAGTGTGAAAATTTAGGAATAAGCTTTTTGAAAAGAACCTGATTAATTGTAGTGTCACCAGGAAGCAATGATAGAATATAATTGAAAAGTTGATCTTTTGCTTAATTTTCTGACAAATTACACGTTATTAACATGAGTATTTTTGCCTTTAGAGTGATAAATGTTCCGATGGCCCTTTTTGCCCGGATTTTCTAAGTTTTTTGTTATTTTATTATTTCGTTCTTCAAGTAGTTTAATTTGAGAATATTTTAACAACCTTTGTTTCATCACAGATTAAAGACGCAACAAAATTGGAATCTGTCGTTTTGATAAAATTTCTTTTCATTCACATTGGGAACTGACTCGTTATTTCAGTCCTTTTAATATTGGGACCCTTTCAGTCCTTTCATTTTAAGGAAACAGACGACCTTTTTTATCTCTGTAACATATCTTTATGTATTCACACACGATTTTTCATCATAAACCCATATCACGTTCATTCAAATTATATTTTTTGTACATTAAGAAATTTTTTGATTTTTTTTCAAACAATCCCAACACGATTGATCCAAGAACTTTATACCATCGAAGTTTTGTTATCAATTGAATTGCTTGAATTTGGATAATTTTATAAGTTATTTTAATCCCATAATTTCACTTTATTTTAAAGACTTAAATTATGCATTTTTGAACAATTGCCCCATTTTAACTTTGTTTCTTTTATTACCCACTATTATCCATTCATTCCACACTTAATCAGGCGGTTCTGATAATTTTATTACCAACCGCGCAGGTACTTTCTCAATTCATTTTCAGAAAGTTACCCCACAAAATAGCACCATAAGACACAAGCTTAAAAATTCAATTTACACATTAATTTGTCACAATCATATATCACCACTTGATAGATTTGTTCAAGTGTAAGGTATAAATCTGTTTAGATTCGACTGTTTCTACATTGACTTAAATTGAAATAAGATGCCTTGTCCTCACTAACCCTCTCATGCTACAATTGCTATTACACATTAACTTTATTCGCCAATTTTAAAAAACACACTCTTATTATATGAGCAGCACTAGTTGATGTAGAATAGCTGGTAAAACATGAAAAAGAGCATGATTGAACAAATCGATAATGAGGTGATAAATACTAAGGTTGATGTCGGGAAAAATTTGGTTTGCAATCCCATTATGATGAAAACCTTCGACGGTAACTCCAGCTTTATAAGATTGGGAATTAACAAAGCTACACAAATCGGATCACAAACTTTATTCAATACACATGACATGAATGCTACGAATACTCTCAGTAATGCTAACACAACTACAAATAATATCACGAACGCTAATAATACTAGTGGTTCAAATAATGGTATAAATAATGTGAATAGTGATAATAATATGCCTAATACGGGTAATAGTTCACAGAATGTGGTATTGGATACGAATTCGAAAAGTGATACAGCCCACACTGAACCAAGTCCCAACAGGGTTAAAAATAGTGTAAGAGATGGAATTAGAATGAATAATTCGCTATTGAATAGTTTGTCTGGTTTAGGACCTTGTCCTGTGGTATGTAAGCCAAATCCCTTTTCATCAGTCTTTAACAGAAGTTTCTCAGGAAACCCATACTCAGGCCAGTCTCCAAGAAGTCACCATAACCCAGACAACACAGTCAATACACTTAGTAGAATTAATTCACTCAGTAATAACTCAGTTAGTAATAGTTCAGTCGGCAGCAATTCATTCAGTAGTGAGGGTTCCATGGATAAAAGTACGGATAAGGTCCCATATTCGACGTTCTTTGATTCATCAGATGAATCAATAAATATTTTGAAGAAAATGTTTTCGAGTAATATGACTCCGACTCGTGAGAGTGGAGCTGTTTTGGATGATGGCGGGAAGTTTGAATGGATTCCGAGCGACGCTGACGAGCCCACGTCATATGCCGAGTCAGGGGCTGTCAGCCTGGGAACCTCTGACTGTGGTTCTACTTTACCTCCAAGTGATATTTTGGGACTTTTTGAGGACAATTTTGAGGATGAATGCGATGGATACCTTTTATCGAGTTATTACAACTACGGCCAGAGTGATTTAGACACGAGGCTGAGAAACCTCTCTAGTGTTCATGAAAGTCTCTATACCTCATCAGATGTGGCAACCCTGAGAACCTTAGAAAAGTTTTTAATTAACCTTCTACAGAATACCAATCAGTATGGAAATCTCACTCCTTTTGGGAAACTTCTCGCCTTCATCAACCTAAGCTACCTTAACAAACACATTAAAATGCTGGAATCGCTCTATAATCACCAAGAAATGTCAATATTAAGGAAGGCACTTAATAACACTAGTAATAATACTCAAGGCCAAATTTCTAAAACCTTAAACACTTCTGCAGGTTAGTCACAGCTGGTATTCCGGTTATCCCCCAGCGGGACTTATCTTTACACAATTTGTCCATTTACATAAAAATGATTAGTAACTAGTATATTTTTTATCATTAATGTTTGGAATAGGATTATCGGAAATGAAAGTGAGTAATGAAGAAGCATTGAATGCATTTACCCAGTTGCTGAACAAGACTGGTAAGGAGATCTCATCGAGTGGTCAGTCAGTGACTACAAGTACGAAGTCGAAGACGACTTCATCTGGAATTAAATACAATAAACAGCGTCTGACGATTGTCGACACGCTCTCGTCAATGTACAAGACGGGCGGAGAGCCTCACTTCCCACGATTTGTCTGCGGGTCAGTTGACCGCTCTAAAGTAGTTCAATCAGAGACTATAAGCATCCCTTTTGATAAATCTGAACGTCATAACATACACGTACAATTTGAAAAGTTCAATTCCACCGACTCAAACATGTGGCCCAAACTCAACACCTTACCACAAACCATCACAGAACGTATTTTTTAAGACCTCTATATTATTAATTTAGTTATGTTATACTATTAAGTTACATTATTAGTGTTTATTGGGTGTATTTAGTAGTTAAAAATTTCGTATATATTAGTTAAAAATGATTTTAGAGACTTTTGTACAAGTGGCTCCGTTGAAGTACGGAAGTTTGATGGGTTGGAAGGCAGGCACAGTGGCTTCTATCTCATCAGGGCAACTGATGATACGAGTACCTAACGAGCTGAAGGAACGGATGTACCTGTTGAGGAATTTTATCCCGCCAAATGTACCTGTTGTTAAGCTCGAGAAGGGCTACTGGCGCCTCCTGCCCAGAGAACTTGACGTCAACACCGACCTCTACGTAGGCTCATGTTTATCACTACTTAATTTGGCGGAAAACGATGAGTCAATAGACGTCGTGGTTGTTAACCTCTTTTTCTCCACTGAAAACTCACCTATCGCACCGATTAAACCTCCCTCAGATGAAACCAACTTCTACGCCACCTCCGATAACAATGGTAATACTGGTGATCGTAATAATAATTTGGAAAAGAAAGAAGAAAATAATGGTGATGTTACCAGTAACTCTGTGGAAAGTGGAAATGCAGATAATTTAAAGAGTTCAGTTGGAACCTGCCGTTGTGATGGATTTAGTCTGAGAATATTTGAAGGCAAATATGTGGGAGTGCCAGAACGTATTTTGGTACACAGTTTACACGACAAGAAGGAACATGAAGTAAAAGTGAGTGAGTTAAGAGGATTTAAACTAAACTACGACCTACAGTCCCATTTTGATGGTTCAAGCCTCAACGGTCAGTTCCCAAACGGAGTTTGGGTAGTCCCGAGGAACATATCTTTCTTGGGCAACGCAATGCTGACTAAGGATTCAGCACGGCCTGGGTTTGCATGGCTTTTCAGACCCGAGCTGTGTTTGATGATTTTCCCCTTCAGCCGCACAGTCGACGTGTTACAGGACCTCTGCAGACTCATTCCATTTCTGCACCCAGAACTTAACTACTTGGCGCTTTGCGCCGGGCTTTGGTCACTTCGGAATAACCCAGAGCTCAGAGAACGTGAGTCTGTCTCTTACACCCGAAGCCAAAAGGCCGCGATCCGAGACCTCACGTCAAACGATGTAGTCAACGAAGTCTGCGCTGACGTACTTCGCTGTCCATTCTCACTCATCCGCAGACTCTACGCATGCTTCCCAGTCTTCAGTCTCTGGATCGCACTCGACCTCTACGACCCGGAAAACGACCCTGATCCCACTATTCCAACCGATATCACACCTATTCCACTCACACGCTGCGAAAAGTGTGGTGGCACTAATTTTAAGAAAACTGGAATCACAAAGATTGTTCAAAACAAGTATAACAACCTGTTGAAATCAATAACTACAAGCAGTGGTAATAATGTTGAAAGTGCGGATAGTTCTGTAACAGTTAAGAGTTTTGAAGGTAATTGGGAAAATAATTCTAATACCACCAACACTGGTAATGCCAAAAATACCATCGACACCAATAATACAAAAGATAACACAAACAACAGAAATCATAATGCAACTAATAATACAGGCAGTGATAACCAATCAAATGATGTTAATGGTGATTTTAAGGATATGAATAATTCAGGTATTGAGACGATTCCAGTATTGACCGATTTGGAAAGAGTGGAGGAGATGGTGAAACGGTTTGAGTCTTTGGCGAATTCTCGTTGGAGGATGACCCGTGAGTTCACAGCGTCTTACAGTTTGGATGACGAGATTTCAATGCTGACCACATCCCCGCCAAGTACTGCACGCACCAACTCAGAGTTCATCTTACAGCTGGCTGGCCTGATGAGTAATGTGAAGAAAGGGAAGGACGTACAGGTTGATCCAACCATGGTTTTCAAGCTTTGCCAATTGGCAGAGGAATGCACCTCACCAACAGAAAGTGCCCTCCTTACAGGCTGGTCAACTTGCATCCTGGGAGACCCTAAAGATGACATTAATACTCAGAACACTCACTCGAGAACTCAAACTAAGCCTAAGGATTTATTACAGACTTTGGGTGCCATTAGCTCAATTAGTAGTCCTGGAGTTTGTCCTCTTAACGCGATTAAATCCAATAACTCCCCCTCTATATCTCTCAATTCGCCATCAATCTCGATCAACTCACCCTGTATATCATTGAATTCCCCTTGTATTCAAATTAACTCGCCTAAGAAGCTTAACCTTTCTTCTCTCACATGTCCCAGTAAAATCCCCAATTCCAACACTATTAACCAAATTGCCATTAACACTAACAATATTTCTGGAAACAACATTAACAGCAGTACATTTAATGCTAACTTGGTTAATATCAATTTTAACACTAATTTGGCAAATAATGTTAATATGAAGGCAGGATGTCCGATAAGAAGGTGTCCAATAGATTTAACAAGTAATTATACACAATTGTTGGCAAATAATCCGATACTGACTGATTTATCAAACATGTATAAGCGCAAAAGGGAAGTTGATGTAACTAGAAAGGACAGTGATTTGGGGAAGAGGTTCAGTGATATAACCCGCAGATTTAGCGAAATGAATAAGAAAGATAGTGAAATTAAGAGAGATAGTGATAATATGGGCCGCAGAGTTAGTGACTCTGGTAAGGTTGGAATTAAGTATCAGAAAGGAGGAATGAATTTGCAGGTAGGGCTCCAGGTCAAGCAGCAGGATTTAGCCACCAGGAAGCCTAAACAGCCAGAAAAGGAGGCCGAGTACATTGATGACCCTCACGACTTCTGCAAGTTCAACGACAGACCCAAGAGAAGGGCCTACATCTCATCAATCAAGTGGGACGAGGACCTAGAAATTTAGCATTAATTTTTTTACTCACCACTCTTCACATTATTTATTTAACAGTTATTTTATCATTTAATAAGTGTTAATCTAATGTTAATTTAAACTATATTTACAGTTTATTTAATCTTTATTTAGCTGTAGTTTGGTATTTAAGTACCCTATTTACACATTTTATAGTGTAATGGCCACTGAAAATAAAGAGTTAATCAGAATGTTTCATAGGTTAGATGGAATTTTTACCTAGATTTAATGTGTTTGGAGCTAATATTGGTGGAGTTAGGTGGATTAGGCACTGGGCGAAGAAGAAGAGTATTAAAAGTACTCACTACTTGATTGGTGACGGAGATTCTTCACTTTATAGACCAGTTGCGCCCGGGAGTATTTTGGCCAACGGTAGAAGACTTCCGAACAGGAAGACTCGACCAAGAGAATTTCGTCTTTGTGCTACTTCCTCTGGCAAATTTGCACTCGTTCAGCCTTACCCGCCAAACGTTAATCCGACACTTGCTCCATTTCCGAAAAACGTTTCAGGAAGTGGAAATGACCCGACCAAGTTAGGGCACTTTAAGTTTGTGCAAAAGTACAAGGGCATCGAGTACGTCTCTCTCAAGCGATTGGTGCCTTACCCAAGGGGCAAGTATGCCTACACATTTGATACAGACAGAATTTCGCCCACACAAAAATTCAAGTAGCTTTTTGTAAAATATTAATAAAAATTTTGTATAATATTTAAACGATGATACGGTCGACTATCGCACCGAAATTGGCCCGGAACCTAAAACTCGTGGGTGAGGTTGACACACTCTCCAAGATCCACGACAAAACCAAAACCCTAACTCTATCCATCTGTAACCATAGGGAACGTCCTGAGGGACCTGAATTTCATCAGAAAAATCCATTTAGGGACAGAAAACCTGCACACCTCAAGGATACGAATAAGCCTAAGCTCGGAGTACAGTATCTCTGCAACACATCACTTGATGTCATGTACAATAAAACTAGTTTTAATGTTTTACAGTCACAAACCAATTCTCTTCTTCAGGTAACCCATAAATAACACTATTTTACCCACTTAACTACTAATCCCATTTTATACTAATAGTATGTTTAGTTATATGAGCAGTTATTAATATTTAACACAATTCTATATATATTTAACTGATTAGTGGTAAATAGAAAATGTGTAGGCTGCTGGTAACTTTAAGATTGATGAATTATTACTATTATTGTGTCCATATGCAATATACGCTGATTCTTACAGTCGTTGGTTCAGGGTTAGGCAGTCTGAGTTTAATGCAGCCTTGGGGGTTTATAACCGTCATCTCCTGTCCACAGTTTCTGACATGTCAATTGAGCAGGTTTACTTCATGATAGTGCTGTTTACTAAGCTAAGTAGGAGATACGAGCAGTATGCCTTGACAGATTTTTCACTTCTTTCATGCCTTATTTCAAAGCTTATATTCTTTGCAGAGAACGTTCCAAAAACCACTGAATCCAAGGGCTCTGACGGCAAGTTCATGAGCCTTGAGAAGAACCGCTTCTCAGCAGAAATGCGATCCTTCAACACAACGCTCCAGACAGTCTACAACTGTTACTTTCCCTACTTTAAGATGATTTACACCAGCCTAGACCGCATTAGAACTTATACGGAGTACCTCACCAAATCTTCTTTCCACTTGCAACAGCTCATACACTCGCATCTGCAACACCAACGCAGTGTAAATGGTAGATTGGGCGAGATTACTAATTATTTCAATGAGTTGGTAAAATCGCTTCCCAAATTGGTTGATCAAAATCACTTAAAACTGACCACAATAACATTCCTGATTAGGCTTTTGAGTACCTCAGGACTGTGTGACAGTAAACTGGTCAATAAACTGGCAATTTCATTACATTCATTAACAGTACATTTATACGTCTCAACAGAACCAACTGATGCACCTGAGAAACAATCAGACGAATTAGTTGCGGATTACTCAGTATTACAAAATTTGTTTACTGAAGTTTTGGATAATTTAAGCTTGAGCGATATATCATTGTGTTTGGAAAGTTTGGAGAAAACAGGCCATGTGAACGAGAGTCTCCTGACTTTATTTGTCCCCTATGTAGTAAACGGTCTTAAGAACGCTCCAATAAATGATTTAATAAAACTTATGAACCAGCTCACCAAGCTCAACTTTTTCCATTGGCCGCTCTGGCTTCTAATGGCCAGAGGCATTCATGTGAAGAAATTGGGTCAAATTAGGGACCTAAACATGCTAGCTGATTTTTATTCCTCACTCAAAAGTCAGAACACTCACTTTAACGCTGACACCGTTAACCGTGTTAATGACCTTAAATTTGTCCACATCACTGATTTGGAAAGTGAGAGTAAGGACAGGGAAGTTGGAGTTTCCGAGATATTGAACAGGATGTACGGCCTTGAGGAGAGTGTGGAATCTCTTTTGAATTCCTACGTGAAACTAATGCAGGATTTGGACCAGTATTTTAATGTCGGTACTGTCGGAACTTTGGGTAACAGCCTAACACTCGAAACTCTAACCAAGAATAAATTCAAACAAATAAATCTATAATTTTTAAACAGATTAATATATTTTAATACTATATTAACCATGTATGATACTAAAATAATAATTAAATGGGAATTCTAAATCAACTCTAAAGAATAATATTGAAAATAGTAGATTAGTTATCTAGAACACCGATATTGACAAGATGAGGGATTTCACAGGCTAGCCAGGGAGCGAGCTGAACAGATGAGAAATGTTTGAAACTTACGCCTAAAGCGAGGCCATGTGCGATACCATATTTAGGGGCATTTTTCTGCCAAAGAGGAAGGAAATGAGCATCCAAACAGATCCGACCACCTCTATACATCTTCGCAGTTTTACCCTCCAGTGATCTTATTATTATATCAAATGGAGCATTCGGATATCCTGCCGGTATCTAATCACACTTTAAACCAATAAACACAGTAACTATTACTATAATGTCAACTATTATTACTATATTATTATATACAGCTGCATATAGTACTATAGGAATAACATAGTTAGGCGAAGAAATATGAATAGGAAGTCAGAAACCTCAAGTTCTAGTTGGAATTTATACGTTTTCATGTTGTGAACATACCAACATTCTCCAAACCAGCTAAAAATATGAGAAAAATAGCAAAAATTACCAAGTCCCGTTGTCGTTACAGTCGAGTGTGAACCATTCAGTGTTGTTTTGTTTATTTTCCTCAACATACTGAATTAAAGCTGCAAACTCCTCATTTAACCGCGTTTCCCAGTCCTCAGGATTATCAAATGGGCCTGTATTAGTCTTACATAGGGGGATTCCTTCCACTGACAAGTGGCTCAAACCACTTGACATTATTTTCCTATCTTCCCTTGTTAATTTAATTTTTTCAAAATTTATAACTATTTTAAATTTATTTTACTGGTTTATTATGGGTATTGTTTATTAATTTTCACTAAATTCCTTTCCCCCTTCTTTTCCATAAAATTATTAACACAACTAATTTGCTCTTAATTATTCACCAAGCTATAAAGTTGACTAGAACTAAATTATATAATTTAATAAATCTTAAATTATAAATAAATGAATTTAAAATAATGAGTACATTATGGTTTTAGTGCTGGTGTGTATACTTTCGTTGATTATTTTGTAGGAATGGGTAAATATAAGAAAGCGCTTGCTGTAAGCTTGGGATTGATCTGGCTCCGGTGAAGGTTATGTTTCCTGAGGAGTAGACTGTGACAGTGACGAACTCTTCCTTTGACGGTTTTGATTGAGATTCTGGCTTTTTTACTTCATCTTCTGTTGTTTCTAACTTTTTTGCTGTCTGGTCAACTTTAGTCCAGATAGTTTCACCTTTCAACATTTTTCTTTTCTTTTTAACCAATTTCGGAACCAAATTGTGGACCTATAAGGTGTTTTACAGTTGATAGGGGCATTTAGCTGATAATAGTATTTAAAATGAAAATTTTAAGCTTAAATAGGTAAATTTTGTAAAAATAAGTCCCTCGGAAACAATAGAGGAAGTTAGAAACCCTTACGTACCTTCCTATTATCCTTGATAGTTGAATCAACAAATCTATGAATACCGATTTTACTCGCTTTATATTTATGGGTTTTGGGTCTGGAAGTGACGTTAGGAACTACAAAATTCTCAACAATTTCCTCTACCTCCTCTTCCGCATCGTCAAACTCGTCTGGCTCAGGTTTTGTCTCAGTATCCTGAGTTGGTTCAGTATACTTAGAACTGAAGTTGAACCTGTTGAGTATGCTAATGAGTGAGAAGAAAGTCTGAGGAGACTTAATTTGAACTCTAACTCTAACACCTGAGAACCTGTGCGGGTCATAAATGGAGTCCTTGCATGCCTTGTGGAACAAGGGTAAAATTATCTTGTGAGGGTAAGTGTAAACAGCAAGAATATTTGAACAGACAATATTACGGACTCTAGCTTTCCCGTTAATCCTTCTCCTAAGAGCTCTGCAAACCTTCTCCAAAGCCACAGCAGCCGACAACAAACTTCTAGCACCAGTCAATGCCATCTTCCCGTTAGAAAATACCGATATCTTTACCGATGTATATTCTACTCATTATACACGCCTTAACTATATATAGTATAATTAGATAATTGACTAAGGCCTAGTGAGAGAATAGATGAAATCACTGGGAGTGATGGAATCTTACCATTATTCCAGGTTGTTTGATGTGTTGGACAATCAGAATAGGGATGAAAAGTGTTCATTATGAATGGAATCCTAGTGACCTTGGTGGCCTCAACGACTTTAATGTCTGAAACTGACTCAAATTCCTCTGAAAAGGCAAGTCTGAGAGTGGAGTCCAAAGACTTCCGGACCCTAACATCAAGCCTTATACAGTTAAACTCGGCAGGGTCGTATACAGAGTTCCCGAACTTGTTTAAAGATTCGCTCAGGTCCAAATTCACTCCTGTGTCAGCCACCACAGTCATGTTGTGAACTATTAGAGAATTTTTAGAAGCTTGCGATAATTCCTCCAAATCATCAAATTGGACTTCCTCTTCATTTTTATAAACTTCTTCACCTTGAGAAGTTGACATTAGTTTTTATTCTGTTCTAACACTTTTAAAATCATTCTATGGTACAAACTAGTATGTAAATTTAAATTTTAATATATAATTAAAAAATAGTCATCCAATTTAATTAGTTAATATAAAATTAAAATAAATATAATGTAAAAATTGTCGATTGTATAAGATTAGAATAACTATATTGTGAAAATGTGTAAGAAATTGGAATCGGGATTATGGTGTTAAACATGAGAACAAATGATATCATCCAGTCTACATTTGGTGAAGTAGTCAAGGCTGAACTTGCAGCCACAGCGGTGGTCTATGATTTGGTTCGTATTGTAGTAGTAAGTTCTAGTCCTATCCGATCTCTTAGGGCTCTCAATCTATTCAAACAAGTATTCTCTTATTCTATACTGATAACCATATACAAAAGTGTTAACTCGTTAAGGGAAATTGTATAACTCGGTATGATTAGTTTATAAATGTGTAAAGTGGAATAATTCTGTATAAAATGTACTTGAGATTTTCTTCGTACTCTTGCCTCTGAGAACATTTCCTCAATTCTAATCCTTGCAATTTCTTCTCTTAGCTTCTTCAAAGCCAATTCCTTATTCTTTCCTTGTGATCTATATCATTTTTCAATATACTATTATACATTATAATCTGATCTAAAACTACACTTAAATACCTGCAAAACTATCGTAAATAAATAAATAACAGGAAATGAAGTACCTCTCTTCACTACATTCAACTTTAATTCCAGTTGGTTTATGATATAATGAAACTGCAGTTTCAACCTAAACGGAAAAATCAAGTAAAATTAGTACTTTGTTGACGTTTTGACCTCCTGGGCCACTTGCTCGGCACGTCTTCCACTCAATGTCAGAGGGGTTTATCTCAACCGCTTCTAAAACGTCCTCAAAGTTATTTGTACCCCTTCCCTTAGCCATCTCACTTGGCAATACTGCCACTGTTGCCGTTGATGAGTGCATTCTACCCTATTATATCACATTAACAATTTACTATAATATAGTATATATAATTAATAAAATAACAGTAGTTAAAAGATAAAGTTGTAAGCTATGTTCACGGTGACTAATATAACTAAGAGATTACAGATTTTTCAGTCATTGGAACTCTTTTAACTTGATGTACACCTCCTTCTCTAAGGAATCTATCCTCCAATCCCTCAGTACTATAATACACATTAGGATACGATTATATACTATATTATAACTATGTAATCAATATTAAAAAAATACTTCGGGCTAAAATTACGATCTTCTCCGGTAATATTTAGAACAATGGTGGTTCCAAGCTAAATCATTTACATATAATGGAGTAGAATAATACCTTCTGCTCATCAACATCACAATCCTTCTTTAAACAGTACTTTTTATAAGTCTAACACATTTATTATTGGTTCATGAAAAATGATATCTGCAACTATACTGAATGCATAGGTATTGTTTAGTTAGGATATCTGTGTAAATTGGAAGGGAAAGATGCCTTGGCGAGTTCTGAGGCCCATATGAGCGACTCTTTCCCTCCGACACCCGGCCTTATTTCAACCGAAATCTTCGAAGAATCTAATCCAAACCATCTTCTTCCATTAAAATTCTTTAAGTTTTGACTGCCATTGAGAAGGAAGAAAAAACTTTTTAGTTTCCTTCCAACACACTTTGAAAAGATACTATTTTCAGCTAATTTTTTTTGCGATAAGTCAAATTTATCAGATTTAGTACTGGAATTTTTAAAATCACTTGAAAATAAATTACTCCTGTCGAATTTATTGGTTTTTAAGAAATTTAACGAATCGGCACATTTTACGATAACTAACAGGAAAACAGCGAATATAAAATTAAAATACATTAGAAATGAGAAATTAAGTTAATTGTCCAATTATAAAATGGACCAGTGCAACTTCATTATAAATCTTTCTGGCCTGGCCGAACGACCCGTTTATGGGTTCCACATGGTACAAAATGCCATGGTGGGTTTTGTCTTCTTCATCCTCAAGAATATCATTTTCTGAGTTTGTCTGGGCTGATTTCGCCTTTTCAACCTGGGTTTGGCTAGTTTTTACTGAGTCCAGTTGTTCCTCTGAGGGGTTTGAGGACTTCTGCAAGTGAACTCTTGCCTTGATACTTTTTATAGTTCTGAGCCTGTGGTTGAAATCGCTGGTTAGGATTAGTGGGACGGCTCTGCACTCGCACGAAAGCCCTGCGTCAATCAGTTTATTTGCAATTGATGCGGCTGCCGGGAGGAGTTTTGAAGTCTGGCACGTTATCACCACGTCAACAGTGTCAGAAACTGTTGGCTTGACAGTAAACCCTTCAACGCCTCCGCTATGATTCACTGAAAGCCTTATCAAATCATCCAAAAAGTACTGCAAATCGAAGTGAACAACTTTGGGCACGTTTGATGGCTCTAAAAAGGATAAAGTAGTCCCATAACAGCCACCAGTCATCACCAAGTTCTTCCTATCATCAACCACGAATAGGTGGAAAAAGGGGAAATTAGTGTTAAACTCGCAAACTTCAGTGTAATATACTCCCAAAACGCACTCTATGCAACAGTATGAATCGAGTGATAACTTCTTCAACATTACCGCCAACTCTATCATATATAACATTCTCTTGTAATATTTCTCATACTCATTTATTCCCTGAACCTCATTATTACTTTCAAATTCTTTATTATCTCCATTAATAGTGGTTTCTTGTCTGTAACTAGTCATTTCTGGGCTATGACTAACGGGTTCGATATTAAAATCGGTAGTTTCATTATTATAAGATTCAGTATCCAGTTGCGCTAATTGTTGATAAAGAGCAATAAAATCCCTTTTATAGAGCTTGGGGATTTTAGAGTTTATAACATGGAAATGTAGTTTTTTAAGCCCCAAAATAATGTTAAAACGTCCTGAAAGTAAGTCTACTAGTCCCTTTAACTGGCCACTTTTATTAATCGAATACTCCTTCAATAATATGTTAAAGGTGTACTCATTAATATCTGTTGACTGCAGTTTAAGGAATATTTCAGTGGCCACCTCCGTGTTGGTTTCCAAAACTATCCCCAAGAAGTCGATGATTAACGGCTGAAAGGTAATGGTTAAAAAAGTATCGAGGTTAAAGTTAAGCGATAAAACAGACTGAATTGCGATTAAAATGAGATCAACTTGAGTGGAAATCATCAGAATGCAATTGTCATCAAGGTTCTTGTAGTCTAGAGACTTTTTACCGGCAGACTTCGGAACTCCAGAGTCACCTTCAATCTTCATTGTAATTGAGAAAACCGACTCAGTAATGCACTTTTCCTCGTCAAAAACATCTCCAACCGAAAATTGTTTCACTCCAATTCCACTATCATCTCCTGCATACAGCTCAAATGACCTTAGCAAAGACTGCCGAACACTTCCTCCAACCGAGAAAACGGTGTTACTTTCATCAATCCCCAATAACAAGTCGTTCTACACATATTATGCAAACTTTAATATAAATTACAGGTAAAATAAATAAAAATAACAATAGTAAAGGTATAATAGGGAGGTTTCAGCTAAAAATACGTTATCTGGTGTCTTGATTTGAAGTGGTAGTGGAGGTCGTATGATAACTCCTCTTGATCTCATGAACCGTTCGAGTGTATCAGTGACATAAGAGTTATGTGTCATTGTTTCAAGTGTGGAGTCATGTTTATACTTTGAGACGTCAGACTTCCAGTCTCTATGCATGAGGAACTTCAGGGCATCAAGTGACTCGTCAGACTGAGGGTTTTCTAGTTTCCTGAGGTACTGTTTGTACATATAAATGTCAACCACAGGGGGCACAAGGGTCTCTCTGAGCAATTCTACTGCCGTTGGCCTCCTCTCACGAGTCAACAGACGCTTCAAAGTGGTGATGATGATCGACGGAGTTGTCTGCAGAAAGTAGTCGGGAAATGTTTGAGTCCCAATTACATAACAAAGTAATTCATAAAGCGCACTCTCCTCCACAGGCGGATGCCACATGCTGAAGATTATCAACCCTAAAGCAAACATGTCCTCTTGAACAGCCGCCATCTGGTCCCAATTATGCTCAAACTGCAACTCGTCCAACTCGCTTGATTTTATGCTCGCCAGCGCACTACTCATTCCCATCATTCCGTTATTCAATAAACCGCCCTTTAATTGATTATTCAGTAATTGTACAGAGTTCTCCAAATTCACACTACTACTGATACCTTCAACACTGTTAATACTACTAATACTATTATTTACGGCATTTCCAGTATTATTATTTACAGTATTTGGAATGTTAAGATTGTCGAAATCGATGGAATATAGTCTGGAATGAATATTGGAGGTGAAATTTGATGTGATATTGGATAGTGTGGTGGGTGTGAGGTTGTAGTTTGAGGGATGCGAGAGGTATAACTGAGTTTTTAGAGATTTTTTGTACCTTTTGCAGTCACAAAACTTGCGATCACACTCGTTTTCAAGTTTTAACAACTTCCTTGCTAGGCCAGTTATTCCAAACTCCGACACTTTCAGACCTCTTCCAGTCCCATAAAGGTCGTTGTGGACGTAAATGTTATCTAGTGAGAGGCTCTGGTGGTATACGTTATTCTGATGTAAGTATGCCAAAACATCCAACAAATGACGGATAAAACGCCAAATAAGCTTTTCATCTTTCCACAAACTATTGGTTTCAATCTCATGCCTCAATGTGTGGCAGTTGATGTTCTGTGCCTGAACGTACAAATTACGTTCAGTCACGATCTCGTACAAATAATGCTCACCAAGCCCTGGGAAATACTTCAACAATAATATCAACAACTCATTCTGGGCATTTTCCACAGAGTTACTGGTGTTGTCAGTATGGCTTTCTAAAGAGCCTTGAGTGTTACTACTATGGTCACTAGTGTTACCAAACTGTTTACTAGTGACAACAGAACTTTCAACTGAGTTATTAGTGTTACTATTGTATAAAGAAGAGAATGATCTATATTTTAGAAGTGTATCAATGTTATGGATTAAGAATTCGATGATGCTTGGGTCAGGTTTCTTTTCGAGCCAGGACTGGTAGTAGCGACAGAGGCTGTTGTGTTCTAGTTTTGAGAGGTGTGAGACCCTCGAAATCATTTCATTCAAAATGATTCTTCGTTTTACTCTAAATAAGTGTAGCAAATTACTCACATTAAGGTTCGATAGGTTAGTGTAGGGGCACAAAGAGGGTAAATGAAACGCCTTTATATAGTACAAATTCTGGTCTAAACCGTGCTTTACACTGAGGAGGCTAGAGGAAATACTGGAATTAACTGTTTCAACTGATGTAAAATCCATCTGAAACCTGAAATATGTGTCTCCAGTATATTCGAGTAAAAGCTTTTTTATCAGCTTTAAATTAACTTCGGACTCAAGTGTAAAATACAGCTCAATATTAGTCACTGAGCGTATTTTCTGATCCTCAGACTCCTTACTCCTTATGCTACTCTCAGAAGTAACTTCAGAGATCACAAGCCTGTGAGTCTGTTTCTTAGCGAAACCAACTTTACTGGGAGTCTTAGTCGCCTTTTCTAGCTGTAAATCTGACGAATTCTCGTCTTCTTCCTCAAAATTTTCGTACCAAATTGGCGCCTGAACTATTGACTGGATCGACCAAACAGGAAACTCAAACTCCTTATGTTGTTTATTCACTCCAACCTGCACTAAATTATCAACACTTTCCTCCAATATCCTCTCCGAATTTATATATTCAGTTTTGTTAGCACCGTCAACCGTGTTACTGATATTAGTAACAGTGTTGGTAATGTATGAATTGGAGGAGTTTGAAGAATGCGAAGAATCGGAGGAGACGCTTCTGTAATCTTGCGTAAATTCTCTGGCGGTGGAATCTTCGAATAGAATTTCACGGTCTGAGTTAACTTTGGCCATAAAATCCGCCAAAAAAATGCTGATTTCGAAGAGGCAGTGTTGCCCAGTAAGCCTGTTAATTTCCTTGGTAAGCTTAAGTTTTAGTCTTTTTTTCAATTCGTTATTCATAGGGATGGTCATTTTCAAGACTATAAACGGGGGCTTGTTAGGATAATGCTTTGGAAAAGTCACATCAACAAGTGAGTAGACTGAGTTAGAAAGCTCAGTTGTAATAAAAGGTGAGATTTTGAAGCAGAACCGGAGCAGTTCTGACCGAACCGAGCCTTTAATTGAGCTCTCATTCAGCTTAATGTTGGTTGAAAATTTCGATTTCTCGAGCAAAGAAGCATAGGCACACTCAGACATACAGTCAACTGGGAACCTATCGGAACGTAAACCTCCATAATTAAGTATCTTAACAGGGTAGTATATACAGTGAAGGGAGTAAATCTCTTCGATCTGAACGCCCTGATTATTCTTTAAAATATCCATCAAGTTCCTTGTTTGCTCATTTTATTTCTTAAACTTTTGTAAAGGGGTGTTAATTCACCAAAATTCGCCATTATAACGTTTAAATTGTGAAATTGTAAAATGAAAAATCGTTGAAATAAATAAAGGGGTAAAAAAATAATAACTATGATACAAAATGAAAAATGAAAAACAAAGTTAAAAGAATTGAAAAATAATGTACAAAACTAATTATGAATTACCATTACACATGTTCCTAACCCAAGGTAGGAATCAGGAAAACAAAATTATATAAATAATTAAGGAATAAATTATAAAAATGTTTAAAATAGGTAAATTAATTAAACTTTTACAGTATTAACTCAAGTAAAGTAAAAAGCCTACTGCCGGATTCGAACCGACGACCTTTCGCTTACTAAGCGAATGCTCTACCGACTAAGCTAAGTAGGCTTCCTAGAGCTTCTAATTTTAATTTTATAAGAATAATTGTTACAAAATATTTAACAAAGTTTTACGAGCAATTATTCATTCATTTATAATTTATTTGTGTATAATTATAGTACTGGAAGTATTAGTTGGGAGTGGATTCCAACATAAATTGGGCAATATATGATTCTACACCCTTTATAAAATTTATAAAATGTTTTGTTTTAAGATTAATGTTAGTTTTTTATAACGCCAATTTTTCAAAAATACGAGTTCTAAACTTGATATTTATAATATCTTTGTTTGTAAATTATTGTAACTCATTTTTGTACAGTAAGAATGGAAAGATATCACACCTACCCCTTACACATCAGTTTAAAAGTAGAAATAATCTACCGAAATTTAAATGTAGTCCAGATTCCACAAATTACGTAGATAAAAGACCATACGCTTATTCAGAAAATGTTATTGGACTATTGTCTACCCCTGAAAAGAGAATTGAGATAATAAGGTCGCTTTATGATTCAATTTCTAAGGGAAAGTCGAGATTTTCAAGTTTATTATACGTAACAAATTCACATGAAGATTTGGTAAATGTTCATAACGTAATTTCCAACGATTTGAACAATGATTCAGGCATTTTCAATGGAATTAACATAATTTTCAATGAGTCTGTAAAATTGTATAAAAACTTCACAATTACACTTTCAGACTATTCGGCATTGTCTGAGTGTTTAACTAATTTTGGAGGTATAGATTTGCGAAAGAAAGCTCTGACTCTGAACTGTGATTTGGTAAGAGGACGTCGTATAAATTCTTTTAAAAGTATTTTAAAGAAGGTTTTAGAATCTTACTTTACTAATCTGGATCCCTTTACAAATATCTTCTCCGATAAGAATCTCAGGATCCATTTAGACGACGATTTCCTAGTTCCCGCAAATGAATTCATTGATTCTAATTTCAAAACTGTAGAACAATTCGTCGACCTTTTCAATCTTCGAAATACTGGTGAAAATTTATTGGAGCATACAGATAAACCAAGGGGAAAGTCGGAAATTCAGATGAATGATGAGAAATTAGTGATATTTAATAATTTTGGTGTAAATTATGATATGAAAAATTCTAAAGTAAATTGTTCATTGTACGATGATTTAATATTAAGACTGGGACCAAATTGCACATTTATTGGCCTATCAAGCTCTATATATAATGTAAATAACGTTGCTAACTGGTTAAACGCTCTATCAAAACCAACTAAGGTCATCACATTATCAAAGGTACCAACCTTCAATCTACTAACAAAATACGGACATCTTAATCCTTTCGATACCAGCACCAAGAATATCGCCAATAATGCTATTATTGACCCTGTTAACACTAATACTAACACTGATGATTCAGTTGATACTAATAATTCAGTTGGTGCTAGTCAAACAGGTGATGGAGTTGAGAATGTGGTCGATCCGAAAAAAATGTATGATATGTTTAAGAAGAAGAATAATAAGACAAAATTAACTAGTTTGAACCCATCCCTGGATGAATTAGTGATTCGTTCAATAATTGAAGCCTTGGAAACTAGAGGAATTACGACATACAACCAATTAGTAACCGTTGTTCCCTCAGCGCGTAGGTTTTTTAGGCAATATTTGAGGATTCTACGACGATCTCCGGCTTACTTAGATTCTAAAAACCGACTTTACAACCTTTTGAAACTAATTGTAAATGTTAGGGAGAATAAGTATTTCTCCAAATTTATTAAAAATTTCCATTTGTACCCTTTGGTTAATGTTTTACATGACCCTTCACCACCCATATTATTTGAGTATATTAAGCAAAGGGGGCTATATCCAACTGTAGTATACTGTTTTAATGATATGGAAAGGATTTCAAGACTGTTTTACGGCTATCTTAATAGTCTGGCCGGTGAAGATATTGGAGGAAATCCCCAAAATGAAGTTAACTCTGATGGGAGTAGCTTTGAACCTTTTAACGACATTATTTTAAGTAGTGAGAAAATCGAAGGAGCAAAACATTATATATTTCTTGATAAACTGGAGATGCAGGAATGGAAACTATTTACACCATCAAATGAGTTTTTATATACACTAACTGCTGGATCTGATCTGGTAACATTTACCGTTCATTTTCACACTCTTTTCCATACCATTAAATCACTTATCTCACCCATCTATTTCAATTATTCACATTTCAACAATGCTAACAACCGTTCTTCATCTCTTACCACCCCTAATACCACTCGCCCTGTTGTTACTCATAAAGCAACTGAAACCTCTAATACTCATAATACCACTCACCCTGTTGTTACTCACAACGCCACGGATACTGGTAAAATTAGTAATGTGGCGTATAATGGAGAATTTGGAAGCTATTTAAAAGAGTGTAAAGAGAAGTATGAGAGGATGTTTCCAGATTATTTCGCACTGAAAGAGTTAATTGATAGTTCAGAAAATAGGTTAAAAGCAATGAACGTCGACACATTCAAACTGATGCAAATCAACTCAAGGTTAACGAAAAGCAGAGAGTTTTTTGAAACTATGTCAAACTCTTTGCTATCAAAATTATCATTTAGAGGATATTCAGTGTACATATTGATTAAGTCCCTTCGAAATAAAATTTCTATAATTCAAGGAGCTGATAATCAACAATATTCAACCGTCCCAAAAAGTTCGTATTTAGTAAATAACTTTGCAAGGAATGAATTAATGGGTTTTTACCCAAACGGACGGGGTAATGTATTACTAAAAAATGTCAAAACTGGAAACTATATCATAACTACTTTCTTATTTTTAAAGGACGTCATGTCCATTAGGGAGCAAACCTCAGAAGATTCAGTCAACGTATATGACATATTAAAGGACTTGGCAAATGTAAAAACTAGGAAAATAAAAGTTGACAATGATTTGAGGAAATATATTAATGCAGAAAATATGGTAATAAGTGTAGTTAGTAAAGATTACGTAAGAATACGAAAATTGTCGCTACTTCTGCCAGCATTCTTGAAAAATCTTATTGATGAACATATAACCAGTTATAATGAAAGTTTTAACTCACTAATGGACTTAATTAACAACAATCGGAACACTGTTAATGGTGTTACGAGCGTTAATAGTACTCTTAGCAGTGATGAGATGGAAAATAATGTTAATAATGATGATGAGATGGAAAATATTATTAATAATGATGATGAGATGGAAAATAATGTGATAAATGACGGCGTAATGAAGTTGGTAGATGAATATCTAAATTTGAGGAAAAGGTATAAAAGAAGAAATTTAGAAGATGTAATTAAGAATTATCAATTTAAAAATGCCTTCTACGGGAGATCATAATCTTTTATTTCTACACATTCCCAACATACACTATACATTAACTTCTACTACATAACATAATATATAGTTTAGTGGTAGTAGAATATTAATAATATATAGTATAGTAATAGTATGCCAACAAGATGATAGCGGGATTGCTGGAACATTTGGAAGATTATTTAGAAAATTCAGTAGTGGTATTTTCTATTCAAATTTTAATTAAATCAGTAATTACCTAACATTATTGAGATAATTCGATTTAGGATTTCCATGGGCAGTTCTACTCAACTTTGGGAATGTGGATAATAACAGCGGTTTTCGGCTTAGTCGGATTCGCTTACGGTTACATTACACAATCCTTCCTATCCACCCTTAAGTTCATTGCAGCTGGCACCGCCGTTAGCATTCTGGTAACCACCTTTTACATATTCACTAAACAATTAATTATCATTATTGAATTATCATTCAAATATTATTTCATCAATGTTGTTGTAATGTTTTTATAGGTATGTGCTGTGCCATGGCCATTTTATAGTTTAAATAAAATTAATTATAAACATAAAAAAAATTAGTCTCTTCCTAGCAAATCACTAATCTAAAATATCATATAATAATGGAAAATATTATGTAATAATGGGTAATATGGATAAAAAGATGTAAAACAGAGTAATTGTAATACTTTTAAAAGTAAAATTTTTTCAAAGATTAATTTATTAATTTATTCCTAATAACACTCTATTTACACTAATTCCATCTGTTTATAGTGTTGTGTATATCACTATATGCCATTAAGTACCTTTATATTCTGTTATATAGTATTATGATAAAATTGGAGGAATTTTATAAAATCATGTTTAAAATTTGACATAATGTGGAGATCGCCGAATCCTCGAATGGACGAAGATAAAAGAATAAATGAGTCGAAAGCATCGCAATCTCATAAATTCCCTTACAAACCTTCTGATAATAATCCAAGGCCAAGAGACCATAACGATTCCAATCATTCCCATAATATAAACTTTAATTTTAACAATAAACACAATTCTGATAAACATTTGAAAAGAGATTTTAATAAAAAGTCCGACAACTATAATAAGTCGGAAAATTATAATAAATCTGATAATTATAATAAGTCAGAAAACTATAAATCAGATTATAATAAATCGGATAACTACAATAAATCAGAAAATTATAGCAAATCTGATCATTATAATGAAAAACATTTGAAAAGAGATTTTAATAAAAAATCCGACAACTACAATAAGTCGGAAAATTATAAAAGGGATAACTACAGGGGTGAGAAGAGAAGATATTACCAAGATTACGAAAATTCAAGGAAAAAATCCCATAAATACAGTTCACACAGTCACAGCGGTAGGGATAAAAAATCAGAAATCGGACGTAGTAAACGTCGTGAGACTGTCGTAAATGAGGAAATTAATAGTCCCAGAACTCCATTATCTGACGTTCACAGCCCATCAAATAAGTTTTCTCCCCCTCCGTTACCGCCTTTCGAACCCCCAACAAACACCCGTAATCTCAATGATAGTAAATTCCCCAATAAATCCAATAAATCAGATAAACAGGATAAAAGTGAAACTCCACTGACATTTGTACAATATTACGAAAATAAAATGAATGAAGGAAAGTATAAAGAATTCGGCCCTGATCCTAGGCTTACAGATCAACTTTACGGCTCAAAGATGGTAACGAAATTTGAGATTCCAACGCTAAATTCCAACGTATCTCTTGAGAGTACTTTAGACTCTCCAAGGTTCACTTTAAAGGTCAAATACGACTCTGTTTACACGTTTGATCAATTTTTTAAAACACCTCTTGAAAGAATAAATGGATCTCTTTTATCACCAAGACCTAAAATTAATGATGAGTGGTGGCTTAAAGGTATTTTAAGTTATTACTCAATTTACTGTATATTATGCTTACTTTAAGCGTTAAATTAGTACTATTTTATACCACAATTATTCCTAATTAGTGTTATATTACGTAATTTAACACTAAATTTGATATAATCTACAGTTCTAAATGATTGTTGCAGGATCGTTGGTATTAATGTTGATTGGAATTCCTAGGAATTGGACTCCAAATCAGGTCCTCTCACATCTTATCGGTTCACATTTTAAACTCACCAACTCACAACGTAACCATTTTCACTAATTATATTTAGTTATCCAAATTTTACTAATTATATTTAGTTATCCAAGACAAAATTAACTGATTACTCTTATACCATACCATTAATCCTTGGTTTAGAGATATTGTGTGATGAATATGAGAGTGATCTTGAGTCTGATGACATTAATCGTTTGCAATTGAAATCCACGTTTAAGAAAGACTGTCAAAGTCTTGGGATTAAGAAGTTCTTTTTGCTCTTTGGTGACGGCACAAATGCTGTAAACGAAATTCCACCGTACTTTCCAGTCAGTTTAAACCCAGAAGAGGGTAAAAAGTTTCCATCAAATGATTCTCAAGATGGTAGGAAGTTTGTACCAAATGACGTGCCAGAGGGGTTGGGATTAATACTATTTGAGAGTGAAGATTACGCACTTAAGTTCTGGTCAGTTTTGGGTACCTCATTGATCCAGGCATACCCTTCAACCATGAGACTGTGCCCGGATCCCTCAGGCTGGAGAATTTACTCAGAGGCCATTTCCTACACCTTTACGACAGAATTATTAAATTCACCAGCCACAGTCAGTAGAGTTAAGAATGATACTATTGACTTGTTATCTGTCTTAACAACTTCAAATCCAAGCCCACCTTACAACTCAAACTCGCCTGTCAGTACCACAATAAATACAAATATTTCTAGTGCTGGTTCGAACCCTGGCGCCAATGGTAAGCCTCGAGGCACATTAATATACGTTTGCGCCTATATTTATAGCCAAGAGGAGGCTAACATGGTGGCCAAGAGTTTGGGTGAGTTTGGAGTGAAGTGCATGTACCACAAACCCTCGAAGATCATGTCGTTACAGTTCCCAGATGAAAATACCCTACAAACCCTGTCCTTTGGTCACAAAATCTTTACAACTCCTACAGGTTCTAGAGTTCAGTGTTGTTTCATAAGGTGTAAAGGAAAGGCGTTACCAATACTTAAAAGAGCAAATTTAGATCACCTATCGAATTTGTATGATCCCAAGAAGAATACGCAGCTGAAGCCAAACAAATTTAAACCGCCCTCCCAAGGAATTCTAATCGTTGACCAACTTTAATTTTTTAAATCAAACTTACAATATAAGACTATTTTATGCTACCATACCATACACATGTATTATACTGTAAATTCTGTACGATATATAACGGTATATAGTAATATTAAATTAGAGTATTATAAAAAATATAACATTAAGATTATGGAAAATTGAATGATAATAAACTATGTTAAGCACTGTTTTAGGTAGTTTGTAGAATTGGTTAGTTGCTTTTTTGTTTCCTTAGAATTTTGCGCATTAGTCTTTTGACGCTTCTTCGGGATTTATAACCTACAAATGCCCAGCCTTTGTCGTTTTCACAATTCTGGCATGTGTACAACTCCACATCACCATACTTTTCAAATCTCTTCCTCAATGTCTCCTATAAATTATAAACCTCCTCCAACTACTATATTATAATAACTATGTCATATACTTAGCTATATTTTAAGTATATAATTTAGATAATTATACACGACTGATTATAACGTATTTAACTATATATTACTAATATTATTAGTATATAATCTTGTAATTAGAGTAACTGTGCAGAGTTATACCGTGTTGACATGTGTTGGTATATTTAAGATGAAAACTCTCGATAAGGGATCGATTTTATCTAAAATTGCGTATTCATTCTCGTACAAATTATATGCCATTTTTGTTATTTTTATTAACTGATTTTTCACTGACTCACACGAGCACTTTTACCACTTCTTTCACAACTCACTAAATGTACTGTTTTTAATATAAATACTATAATTTAGCTAATTTTTTATACAGATAATGTACCAGATAGATTAGTAGTAACAATATACAGAAAAAGGAATGGAGAGATTGGAACTAACAATATACAGAAAATGTGCCGGAGAGATTAGTATAAGAAATATACAGAAAATGGAGTGGAGAAATTAGTGTAGTAGTACTAAATATAGAATTAACGAATCAATGTTTTAGAAGATTAATTAAGTCATTGATTTGGTTAACGTGAAGTTGATTATCTTCTGGAGCCCTCTTGAGAATTCTCAGTTTTATCCCATTTAATGAGTCAAGCACCCTTTCCTTATAACCGTCATCATCAACTTTGTTCACCAACTCTACCATTGAACGCAATACTTCAACCAGCTCCAATTCCAAAGGGTTAAACTTCTCATGAGATCCATTTAACTGGTCATTAGTGTTATTAAGGTTTATTTGTATATTTTGTTCAACTTTGCGGTATTGTTTAAATTTTGACTCCAGTGCTCCGACGTAGTCTTTCTTGCTACTCAAGTACCTTGAGTACTCTGACCAAACACCCGCACTCTCTGTTATATTACTAACAATCAGCCTCAAAGTCTCTTCAACAACTGACGAATTCAACTCATCACCAGATGAATCAACCAGATACTTCACCATCCATACCTCGATCTTATCCTTCTAAAATATTACAATAACACAATAATCACTAGCAGTATACTAATAGTATCTTAATAGCACCGGAGTTTGGTGGTAGTTAACTGAGTAAAGTGGTACCATTCCGAGATTAATGAGTGTTTGTATGCAGTTGCAGGTGTACTTGACATCGTTTAACTAAAATAACATTAACACTAATAATCATGTGTAAAAGATACGTTAGCTGAGATTCTGAGTAGAATATCCCAAAACTGCCAGCGTGTGTTATTGTTCTTTAAAGCCTGCGTTATCGCTATCTTCGCACTTTGGTAATTCTTCATCTATAACATTTTTCATCACCGATAAAAGTGTTTAGGTATACTAATACCACTATGACTATAACAATAACAATAACAATAACTATACTATATCTGTGTGAACAAGTAAGACTATGACTCCAGAAAGGGACACCAAGCACAACGAGGGATACCTTAAAGTGTGCTGAAGAGATATTAGCCCAGGCATCGGAGTTGTCAGGATTAATTGAAACGACACGTGAGAATGCTGTGATTGCGCTTTCAATTTTCAAACTCTTCAAGTAACAGCATCCAACTAAAAACTGGACACTCTCATTCATCGGATTCAACTGCAACGACTTCTCCAAATACTCCAAAGCCTTCTCATAGTCACCATCATTATAATACTTAACGCCTATTGATCTTACGGCTCTGCCACACCTCTCATTACTCAGTTCCCTATCACATGTGAAATAGAGTTATGAATACTAACGTACATATAATTATACTAGTTAATGTTAGGGTCAAAATATCAATATTTGGTAGTACCATGCAGTATGATAATGTTGTATGTCATTTGAAATATCAGCTAGAAAACAATATAACAGAGGTGTTGCCATGATTTTTATTCTTTCATTAATCTAAAACATTGTTAACATTGGAATCGTTGATAGTGCAGTAATAGTATGGTATAGTATGAAGTTACGAGTTCAGTGGCTTGTTGTTTCTGTTGTGTTAATATTAGGCATTTGATAACATCTTCCCACATGTGTAATTCCTTATACATATTACAGGCCTATTTCATCGTTAACTACACTATTTATTACCGTTGTTATTGATCCAATCATAAACATATACTTCCCTAAACACCATTAACACAGTATATACGTTCGATAGGGTAATTAGAGTTGAAACTTACCGATTTCACGTTTAATGTTCCAAATTGCGGGATACGAAATCTGGAAAAAGTACTCGTTTCTATTCCCGTCATCTATAATACATATTAGCACCATACTAATAACTACGTAAATAAGTGTATAATGAATCCTCAGAAGGGGACAAGACAGTAACGCAGTACCATAATAAGACTTTAGTATATTGTTTAACTGCATTGTAGCTCTTTCAATGGTTTTAGTACGATTATATTCAGTTTTACATCTCAACCATAAACTCATTAACATTATCAATCTCTTCTTCTTACTCTCTATATAAATATGCTATAGAGTCAATACTTAATTATATATAACTATACTATTAATTAATATTGAAAATACGTTGAATAATAGTGCTTGAGATCGTGTTTAGGAATTGTAGTGAGAGTTGGTCATGTTGTGAAGTGGTTGCTATTATGTTCAAACCCCTTGAAAGTAAGAATAGCTGCTCCAAATCATTCAAATCTTCACTATTCTCATCCTCATCTAATCTTGGTGTCTCAAATATATCATTCTCCTCATTTATCTCATTCAACCCAACACTTATTTTGTCTTCCAACTTTCCATTTATTTCTGAATTTCCCAAACTTTTGTCAATTTCTGAATTTTCCACACTTTTGTTAGATTGTAATGAATTTGACACAGTAGATGAGTGGGTAGAAAATGGCTTAGAGTAGGAAATAACAAGCTGTGGTATTGAAAAGGATTGAAATTTACGTCTAATACCAAGTTTTCCAGTGAATTCGAAGCTGAAGTTAAGATAATTAGTTAATTTTTGTGAAACAGGTTCATAGAGCCTATTCAGATTATAAATTGGTAATCTCTGTAATAGCTCAATTAGTAACAATGACTTAAAATAATCATCAAATTCCATTCCAACATCAACATTTCTCATTAACACATTCTTCACATAACTCACATCGGTGTTAGTTACATCAATATTAAATACACTAAACTCTTCATCCATCACCTATAAAATTATTACTACATTATATTAACTAGTAAATAATTGAATAACTATGTAAAAAGTGTGTAATAACTAAGTAAATTATGTGGAGACTTGTGATAGTGTAAGAAAATGTAAAAAGTTAGTAATTGAACAATGATAAAGAGTTGGACATAATATTAATCCGGAATCCTCAATTATTAATTGATAAATATATCCAATTCTGTTTCTCCAAATCTCTTTACTCTTCAATATGTCCACCTTAGAAGTATCTTTTGCTGATGAATTAACACTGTTTCCGTGAGCTTTTTCATTTTTATAGATGTACTCATCCAATAAATGTAGTAGTATGATAGAAGTGTAGAGATATTGTAGAGCTAAGGTGCCCTCATAAACAGTTTCACCGTCAATTACAAATTCATTTAACAATTGTTTCAGGAATTCTTTACTCTTTTCATCCAAATCCGAATCTGTTAATGTGAGTTCTGGTGATTTTAAAACCACCTTTCCACATAAATCTTCATACAATTTCCCTAATAAATAACATTTCTCACTGTTGTTAACATCCAAATTTTTTATCAACTCTATGTTTTGCCTCGAAATTGAAGTTTTTTCACCGAATCCATCAGAATTTGCACATGTGTTGCCATTTTCTTGCTGAGTAATATGATGTCGAAAGTGGTCTGAAAGAGTTTTTTGGCTATTTTGCAGAGAAAATTTCGGGCCTATCCAATTAGCCCTGACGACTACATTAATACACAAGACTATGGTACATAGTAAAACGAAAGAGTTAAGTTGGAAATCGATAAAATCATTCGAATTTTCCAGAAAACTAGTAAAACTGTCATTTATATAATTGAAATAGTTGCTTTTATCCCATAAAGTTATATTACAATTTATGAGAACAGGTTTTCCAAATAATTCCTCCAATAATATTAAACTCGAATATAAATCTACATTTTTTACAGATAATATAAGGTCAATAATCTTATTTACTTTATCAATTACATTATTTTCTGAAGTTTGTTTGATTTTATCAATTCTTGAATCATTTAAATCATTACAAGGATCCAATAATAACAATTCCAGTTCCCTTATTATACATTCCATCACATTATTTTACAATTTGTTATAATATTATTAATTTGGTCACCACAATTCTTCCTTAACTTTGGACTTTCTCAATTATTATTATTTAACATTTTTTACTTAATTATTATTTATGTTTAATTATTATATTAAAATTTTAATGATTAAAATACGATATATAAAAATTGTAAAAATGTGTAAGTGAAATGTTTAGTGTAAGGAATGTTATAAATTGGAATTATTTGAAAACTTCTAAATTATACATATCAAATGTGAAGGTGTTTAGAATTAAGGGTTTACCCTTTGAGAAGGTTAAGGCTCCAAAGACTGAGTGGTACAAACGCGCTGAATCTGAGTTCCTCTCCGAAAGAGCTCAGATTCCAACTGGTTACGTTGGCAGGTGGAACGAATTAGACTTGGCAAATCTTGACGAAAGGGTTAGGAAAATCCTGAGTTTAAGATGTGCCAGTGGCAGGGAAATTAGAAGGGCAAGGACATTCATGATTATGAAACATTTACAAAAGGAACCATTTGATACTGGATCGCTAAGTGTACAATGTACTGCCTTGCTGTCAGATCCTTCTGCTTCCTACACTAGTTACACACTGCTCATATAGTTACAGTTGTTTATATCTTAACTAATATTAAAAAGTGTTTCTATTGATACAAATATTCTTATATACTTGTGGTAATTTGAGTAGTAGGATGTGTGAGTGAGAAGATTTTAAATTTGAGGAGTCATTTGATACGGCACCCTCGGGACAATAGTAGAAAAAGGGCAATGTCAATCCTCCTTAGCCGAAGACATAAACTCATGAAAAAGTTATATCAACAAGATTTCAAGCTTTATCAACACACCTGTGAATTCCTCAGTAATGAACATTATTTTAATAAACTTTTTAGAACTCAAATGTGTGTTATTCTCAACTCCAGATTCAAGAAATCGCTCCAAAGTATATTTTTAAGCATTTTTTAGACAGTTATACACTACTAATACCAAGTTATATAATTTCTTGTCACGAGTTTACACTTTTTTAAAACACCCTAAAATTCTTAAATATTTAGTGATATTATTAATAATAGAAATAATATCAGTACTATATGGTATGATTAGGCTGTAAGTCTGATTGGTGTGGATGGAGATAGATGCAAGTTCTTAATCCGACAGAAGCTTTGGTGGGGTCAGTTTTAGTGTTTTTTAACTCTGTTTAGGAAGATTTAGACCCAGACCTATTAAACTACCATCTGGGAAAAAAATCGCATATACGAGACATCCAATTACACAAACGCCAACCGATCATAATTGTATTCTTCTCCCAAATTATCCAGATTATATACATAGTTAACACAATAATATTATTGATATTATAATAATACTATAATAATGATAATTAATTTGATTTTAGTGCCAAAAAGTAGTTCCGACGTGATAAGTGCGAAATGGCCTTATGGAGTGGATAAGAAAAGAGTAGTTGGGAAATATGTAATACATAATCCAACAGCTTGTGGCACAGGTTATATTCCTGTCCCAATTCTTTATTAATTTATCACACTGTTTATTACGTTTTTATTATATTGTTACTGTTATTTGTGTGGTGGGGGTTGGTTCCATGATATCACTAGTATTTTTTTAAATATAAACTTATTTTTATTTTTTTAAATATGAAGAGTTTATTTACATCTCAGGTCCTTAAAATCCCTCCAGAAGGTTCTAAAAACTATACTATTTTTACATATATCAATTATACTACAAATTATACCATATAAATATATTAGATACGTAAATTGTTACATTTACTGTTTTGGGATATAATAATGAATTTAGTGAGTGTTGACGTGAAATCGAGAAGGGTGACAGTAAAGGGAAAATATGGCGAATTAACGAGAAGTTTTACCCATTTACCGATAGATTTATCATTGTCTAAAGATAAGAAGTCAGTGGTAGTAAGGCTTTGGTTTGGCTCCAGGAGTAAAATCGCCGCCCTTAGAACATGTCTATCTCACATTGAAAACATGATGACAGGTGTTAGTAGAAAATACCAGTACAAGATGAGGCTCGTTCATGCTCATTTCCCAATCAACTCAAATGTGAGTGATGATGGAAAGGTGGTTGAGATTAGGAACTTTTTGGGTGAAAAGAAGCTCAGAGTTGTCAGAGTTTTACCTGGAGTTCACGTCACAAAGTCAGAATCTGTCAAGGATGAACTGGTCTTGACTGGAGTTGATGTCGAATCAGTGTCACGTTCAGCCGCCCTAATACATCAGTCATCACTTGTCAGGAAAAAGGACATTAGACAATTCCTCGACGGCATTTACGTCAGTGAAAAAGGAAACGTAGATGAAGCTTAATCTTTTTGCCTATCCATACACTATATATACTATACCTAATATACATGTATGTATATTCCCTATGGTATCGTGACTCTGTATATATATTATACTACATACAAACTATACTAACACTACTATACATATACATATTGTATAATATCAATTATAGTATTTAGAAAAGATTAGGAGAAGATTGAGCTAAATCCGATATCTGCAAAAGAGTGATAAGGTGGTAGTTACCTCCGTAAATACGACATAAATTAGTTGTTATCTTAACCTAAACAATGATTTACACTGGGGTGATTGTTAAAATACCAGTTCCCAAATACCATATGTCGCTTGAAACAACTGACTAAAAGCAGGATACGGTATCCTACAAGTGTACTACTCAATTATTAACACTATCCCAACTATATATATACTACAAGTACTATTTAATAGTAAAATAGTACTAATAATAGCATAATTAAGGGTATAAAAATGAATAAATAGTAAAACTAAGTTCCCAGAAGGGCGTTAAGATTATTAATGGAATACCGGAAAATTCTTTAGTAGACAGACATGTGCTGGTCCGACAAAAATACAACCACAAAGAACAGATAACATGTTCCCTAGGACGTGAATCATTGTAGCGTAAATGTCATAAGCGAAGCCAACTCCTGTCCTGATATAGGAGCAGAGGTTCATTAGCATTGCAAGCTTATCACAGGATGCTTGAGTTCTACAAGGTGTGTCAGTACCTGAGGGAACAGGTAAATCCCTAGCAAGACTCCGAATCTGAGAAAACCTTCCCAAATTCGGAACTATACACTCATTTTTCACATTCTCAAACTAAAACATATATAAATGGTTTGGAAAAATTACCTTCTCAAATTCTCTTTTTATCAGCCTTATTATTACACGTGCTGTTTCCAACTCATTTCCAGACTCCTATACCATTATTACTATACTTTATCATATTTGTACAACTATAAGTATTGATAGGGTGGTAAATTGTGTAAAAGCTGACCTGATGATCATCAAGTTTACTATAATCATTAACATAATCTTCATTAAAATTATTAGTTATATGATTCTAAAATTTGATTTACTCTGTTAAAAATTACTTGTAATGAGTCATCAAATATCTTTACATCCTCTTTATCCCTAATAAACATACATATAAGAGGTATAGTGTAAAGTATAGAATTTATAGTATATATAATACTTCTGATAGTAATCATTTAGCATTTGTCTGAACATGGAATTAGTTGACTTAAATTTACCGAAAGTAGTTAACTTCTTTCCCTAAAATCGGTAATAATTAATATAATTTGGGCTTACCGCCATATTTCTCACGTAATACCAACTCTACTCTCTTAACATCTATAATCGTATGATACAAGAATACTACTATACTAAATATATAACTACTATTAATGGTATTAATAATGATAAAAAGTATTAATTGAAGGTTACATTTAGGATTTAACTGAAATTGTTTGTCAGTCTGCGATTTATGTTGAATTGTGAAGTTTTTACTAATTTCCCTGTATAATTTGTTGGAAACGTCGTTTACATCAAATGTGTATATGATTTTACAAAATGTGTTAATTATCAACAAAAACAACAACATCAACTCTTTTACACAATTTCATACAACATTAAATTTTTCGAATTTTACACAAAATCATTAAAATTTACAGAAAGTATTAAATTTTAAACAAAATGTTAAATTTAAACTGGAATATTACTTTAATTTAAATTGTTGTTGAAAAGAGTTGTCAGGTGATGAAGAAGAATCGTAGAAAATTGTAAAAAATGAGAAAAGGGTAAAATATTAAAAAATTCTAAAATAATTTAAAAACTGAAAAATGTGTTATACATGTTTATTCATCGTTTTCTTCGGTTTGATTGAATTTTTGATTTGCGACTAGTGAGAGCAGTGCGAGATCACTTTGTATTTTCCAATTCCTCAAGTGTTTAGGTTTGTCTGGGTCATAAAATGCCTTTGAATCATCACTTGATGAATTCTTATAAAACAACTCAGTTGTAAAATGATCCCTGTCAGTCTACAAACACATTATAACATTATTACTATTAGTTGTATAATAGTGTAATATTGGTAGAATTGTGTATAATTGACCATACTTGTCGTAGGTATTGATATAGCATAATTGGTGGGAAAAGAACCCATGATTTCCTGCACAAAATACCCAGTTTAATTACTCGTTCCCTCTTCACATTACTTGCCGTTTTATACCTTAGAAATTTGAGGGGAAACAATGCGATATTTTTTAAGCTCTCCCCTAATCCCATTAGTAACTCAATAAAGTGATTTTAACAATTTTAAACTTACTTTTTTATTTTTTAAAACTGTTTCGTCTGGATTCCACACCATAACCTTTTCCCTATCGTGTTACAGTTAGTTTAATTTTTCTATTTTTTTAAATACTGTTAATTCACATGTAGATGTTCTATATAATTTAGACCTTATAGATAAATTTATAACCTTTAATATATTTTTGTGATTTGATGAACTTGATCGTTGAATTAATTAATTACACTAATAAATACTTAAATGAGCTGGATTTATTAACTTATGTTCTTCCGCTGCCTTTTACTGATGATAATATTTTAACTCAAAAATGTTTACTTTCCAAATTACTTTCAAACTCCTCTTATCTCTCCAAGGGTCAACTTTACCACACTCTTTTACACATTATTAATCTCATCAATTCTCATACCACTAATGCTACTCTTAATGCAGTTGACACTACAGTTGCCACTCCTAACACTGTTGACACTGGTAACACTATTTCAAAATCTAAGACCAATAAAAACATGTTGGATTATAACAAGTATATAAATGTGTATGATACGGTATATAAACGGAACGTGGAGGAGCGAGTTCTGAATAAAAGAAGCACTAGGCTAATGGACAAATCTCTTGAGGAAGTTGATTCATTCACTGAAATTCACACTCCCGAAGAAATCGCAAATAGTATTTTTGAGGTAATATTCATCTTACTATTAACTATACTATTAATTATACTATTAATTATATAATAGTTTTGATTGATATTTGATTAGTTATTGAAGATGATTTGTGATCCTTTATCTGTTGGATTTATTTTAATTATTGGTTGTAAATTACTTGGTAACGCGGTTGCTGAATCTGAGGTAACATCAATAATCCCACTGGCAGGCGGCGTTGTTCAATTACTGGACCCTGAAGAACACTGTATTAAAGGTGTTTGGTGTGACCCAAACCTTCCGCCAAAAGCTCAATCTGAGCTCTGTAAAATTCTTTTCCTTCGTTTACTTTCTCATGCCTTTAACTTCCCATTTCCTGGAACCAACACGACTCAACGCTTCAAACACATTTCAATCCTAAACGTCTATGGCATTTTGTTTCCCAAATGTTTATACAATTTTCTCGTTAAAAGTTTAAAGTTTGGCAGACATTATGAAACTGGTGCTAGTGGCGGATCTCATGAGGACTCCGCCACAAACCCTTGCAAGTGTCTGAGACTCTCTGGTTCTGAGGATTCGCATCTCTTTTGGGGCATTTCTGAGTCTAGACTCAAGACCTCTTACTCCTCAATCAAATCACAACTACCAATTTCACCTTCCAATGATATCCACAAATATTTACACTCAATTTACACATAAATATTTTTAATCTACCCCCAATTGGGGTCAATTTAGTACTATTTTAACGTCATTTTGGTGTAATTTTAGTTTTATTTTAGTGATAATCTATTAATTTAATGCTAATTCAAATTTAAATAATCTTAATGTGGCATTTAGCATTAAAATTAGTATTATAATATGTAAAACGTATGTATATGAAATTATGTGTGTATGTTATCTCGATTTGAGAATTTCGAATTGATATTTCCAATTCTTAAATTTTATTCATTGATATTGTTTTCAGGATTATAGTATCCTTAAGCATTATGTTACACTATGTTACTAATACTATTATAGTATCAGTTTTGTAGTGAATCTGTTAGTATGTCGTATGTGTGTGAGTCTACAGGGTACCAGCGATTAAATTTAAGTTGGAAGAATTTCCTCGAGACTTCCACACTGCATTTGACAAACAGTTCTACCATGACTGGGGCATCGTCCCTTAGGAAAACTGAGAGCGCAACGCACTCTTGTGTGGAAGACTTCCATATGGTTTCAAGTCCATCTCTCAAATCCCTCACTGGGTAACCGGGGTGAGGTGTAAACAACAAATAATTTAAGCCATACTTTCTGGCATCAACATAATCTCCGTACTCCGTTTTCTTCATTTTTTGTAAATCAAATACTCCACCCAAATACCCGTCAACTACATCAACCAATTTAACAATACTTTCAACTGTTTCAACAACTTTATCACCATTATCAACAGTAGTTTCTACTGTCTCAACAGATTTATCAACATCAGCCTTATCATCTACTTTGTCAGTAGCCTCAAGCTTACTATCTAATTTATCAACAGTATTTTCAACTGTATTTTCATCTTTATCAAGAGTGTTTTCAAGTGTATTATCAACTTTATCAACAGTATTTTCTACTGTATTATCATCTCTATTTTCATCTTTATCAACAGTATTTTCGAGTGTATTTTCATCTCTATTTTCTACTTTATCAGTAAGCTCAAGCTTACTATCTAATTTATCTTCTTTCTCCGCATTTTCCTCCACTTTATCAGTAGTATCAACGGTGGCATTATCAGATTTCTCCTCCACTTTCTCTAAATTGTCCTCCAATTTCTCTAACCTGTACTCTAGTTTCTCTAACTTCTCTGCATTTTCAAGTGCATTTCCGACTGAATCCTCTACTTTATTTTCTACTTTATCCTTAAAGTTCTCTACCTTAACATTAGTTGGGAGAGTACCAACTTCATCGAGAGTAGCAGTTTCGGAGTACGATAACTCCCATTTAGTGAAATCGTTATCTACAGTTTTATAAAGAGTAGTGAATGTGCGGCCTTCGTAATCCTTTAGGTAGAGGTAAGCCTGGGTTGAGTTAGCGCCATATATGATCTTAGCTGAAAAGCACTTTAAGTTTGGCAAGGAATTCCAGAGTACGACAGAGCCATAAGTCACCTTGCTTATGAGGTGGAAGTGCTTAGGCTTAATTGTGAAGGCGTTTCCGTTCTCCGTGACATCAAACCCGACAAAGTTATCCTTCAAGTCCAAAACGTCGTTGGTGGAGTAGATGAAGGAGAAACGGCGCCTAAACTCTTCGTAAGCGATAAAGGACCAGGTTTCTCCATTTTTCTGGTAATGATAGTTAGTGTGCTGGCCATCGCAGGTGGAAACCACGTAGACCAAGTTATACAGGTACTGGTGCCAGACGAATATGCAGGACTCGCGCGGTTTCCTGGCAGTCCAAACAAGTCTGCCATGATCGTAAACAACATTAACCAAAGCGCTTGTGGTTGGAAAGTAACTCAGATGGTTTAAAAAGCCGTCTTTTTGTACTATCAAATACTTGTTGTTAGTGGTGGTCTTCAGGTCTAGTGAGAATTTGCCCTCGCTTTTCTTAACATATTCATCGATTAACTTGTAGTAAAAGTACTCTGACGATTTTGACCATTTTCCTAAGTCTCCAAAGTAAGTGTAATACTCATATTGGAAGTTTGCTCCTTCCTGCAATATCATACTTAATAATTTCTGTCCTCCCAAATTGTAGTATAACACTTCCAAAATGTCGTTATCACTCTCCAACACCAATAAATCCCCGTCTATTACTCTTCTTATCACATATCCATCATTTGGAGTATATAACATACAGTCCACTTTAGATACTGATTCATCCATTTTACGCTTATTCAACCTCTTCGAAGTGGTGACTGAGTATGTTTTAGAGTTAAATGTTGAGAGGTCCACTGTTGTTGGAATGGACTTGTACTTCTGCAATCTTTCATTAAATTCTTCTTTTGGCAGCTTAACAAACCCAGCGGAGGTATGTTCGAAGTACACGAAATGGGTCTTTCCGGGGCTTGACAGAAGAAAATCAACGAAAATGACCTTAGAATTCCTAGAGTAAACGCAGGAACCCGAAAGGTGCTTCCCCTTTGGCACTTCGTACAACTGCTGCCCTTCGTAGTACACCCTTCTAAACTTAGTTTTAAAATGGAAATAGTGTATTGTATACAATATCCCGTCCACGACATACGTACACTTACGACACACTGGGGGCTCAGGCACATTCGACAAGTCAACACCTGAAATTCCGAATATATCAACGCCATCAACGCCATCAACAGTATTACTACTGTTAACAGTATTAACAGATGTGTTACCAGATGTAGTTGTAGCTAATACCAAACTACTCAAATCACTGCTTTTACCACTATCAACTGCTTTAGGTAATTGTTGAGTCTTGACAACTGAATTCTTAACTGTATCAACGGTACCATCAGTTTTGCCAAGTTTATGAGTAAAATTAGTGTAAACATCTCCATTAACCAAATGTAATGGCGATTTATGTTCCTTTTCAACTTCATTTTCTTGTAAAGAAATATTAAACGGGTTTACACTGTTCAACAAGACCCATCCGTTGAGGGTATATATGTAGTATAACAGTTCATGTTTTCCATACTTACTTTTAGAATCCAGCAGAACTAGTCTAGGGCCAAATTCGTTATATATTACTTTTGCACATCTCAACTTCTCAGTGTCGTCTGGGGGGCTCCAAACACTTAAGTTGTCCAGGGTCACTTTATCGACCACCTTGTCGTCCTTCACGTCAAATCTCACCATTGTTGATGAGACGAAGTAGGATAGCGTGGTCTTGGAGAAGTCGTTGTCCAACTCAGTCAGCTCGAGTGTTACTGAGTGTACTGGCGGCCGGGCAGCCAAAAGCCCGAACAGTAGCAATAATTTGACTAAAAGCAACATGTTAATTACATACTAATATATCTGTGCGATATAATGGTATTAAATTCCCGGAAAAGCTTCCTTGCTGATGTGTGGGGATACGTCGGAGTCTAACGAAATCGTATTAATATCTCAGTCTAGCCCGAATTTACACAATTTAAGGGTGAAACTACTGTTAAAGACACGGCAGACAACAAAGCAATCAGTTTAAAAGAAATCAAAAATTAAACCTTAAATTTAAAATCAGTACAACCCTAGTATACAAAGAGTCTTTAAATCGTATATTATCTCTAGTATATTTTATAATATCGAGAGAATTGCAGTTTTACGGTTAAATTACTTACTTAACCAAACTTTTAAAATGTAATTTTAGTAAAAAATATTTTATTTTATCCCTTATTCTTTCAAATTTTAACTTTTCGGAATTCAGTTAACTTTTAACTGAAATTTATTCAATTTATAGGCAAAAATTTGGTTATTTTTTAATCTGAATTAAAAATTTCAACCAAATTTTAACAAAAATTTTAAAAATTATATCAATATCTTGGGAAAATAGACTTTGTATCCTGTATTTTTCCAGAATATTTGAACGTAGTTTTTTACAATTTTATCACGTTTTCACTAGATTTCTGTGAGTTTAAGCAGTTTAAATCTTAAATCTTAGATATTTCGAAAAATTTTCTATTTCATGAATGACTTGACTTTCGAGAATTTTTTCAGGTTTGACACAAACCTTGCAACTTCAACTGGATTTCTATTTAATTAAAATTTTAATTATTTTAATAAAATGACGATTAAATCCGAAGAATTAAACCTTAAAGAAATACACTGACTGTAGTGACATGAACTTGGATTATGGTGTAAAAAAAAAGATTAAAGTTTAAAATCAGATTGTGCTGATAATGTAGTTTGAGGTTTGTATTACCTTTTCCACGCTGTGTGCGCTGCTTTTATTAGCGAATTTCTCCAACCTTTCAATAAAGTCCACATGGACGCTTTTCAACTCGTTCATCCCTCCGCTTTCCTCCTTATCCTCCATTCTTCCACTATTTACTCTGTTACTACCAATATTACTGGTGTTTCCAACATTGTTACTGTTATTAGAAGTGTTAACTATGCTTGTCGAGTTGTTTTGCGATGAGTTGATGAGTAGTTGCATTTGCAGTATTTTCGTGAATCTCAATTTGGCCATTAAAAGTCTATCCACTTCTCCTTTCAGCGATTCCATGCTCAACTCCACCATCACCATCAGCATCTTACTTCTACACATTTTTTACACAAATTTACCCAGTCACTAGTACTATTTTAGCTATTTTTATTACTAATTAGGATAAATTATACCTAAATAATAATAAATTAATAGCTGAATAACACTAAGTTAAATGTGTTATTGTATTACATGATGTGATTCGATTGTTTTAATCCGTTTTCCGACACTAGTGAACTTGTTATACAATATAATCTTTCCTAAACACATTTTAAGAATACTTCCATTAAATGACTTAATCACTAATTTATAACTAAATATAAACTTTGATACGTTTTGAAAAAGTTGTTTTGGAAGCGATAGCAAGTTTGTCACTACATTACAAAACTGCAGTATAAAATTCTCATTCAACTCCATCGTTATACTCTTAAACACCTATCACATTATTATTCTTATATTACTAGTATAGTATTACTATAGTATTAATAATGTATTGGTATAGTATTACTATAGTATTAATAATGTATAGGTATAGTATTAATAATGTATATAAATAAATAATGTAAAAGGTACCTCAATGGTGAGTATTAGTGGTTCTACAAAGGTATCATGGGTGTTATCACGTGCTAGAGTGGAATCGATGATGCGTTTCGTCATGAGTAGTATGGCGTTGTGGGTCATTTCTACCAGTGGTACTGCCAGGTACTTTAGGACATTTTTATACTTTAAAATCTCCGAACAGCTGTCAAGGCACACCTTTGCAACGTCCTCCTGACACAGGGTGCTTGACAGGCTCTTGTACTCCTTATAACTTGAGACTAGACAAATCTTATTCACCTTTGAGCAGTGCGACAGGACCGATTCTACTAAACTTAGGCTAAAGTCATCTCCACACGCCAGTTCTGAATCGCTATCATACTCCACCACCACACTAGGATAACTCTCGTCTGATCCCTCCTCTTCCAAATTCTCTACCATATTATCTACCCTGTTACCAGTGTTAACCGGATCAACCGAGTTTGTGGTGTTGGTAGCAGTATCACTAGTGTTAACAGTGTTAATAATGTTTATTGGGGAATTACACTGGTTATATCTGCTTGTACAACTAATTGTAGTCACTTCACCGTTTTCTTCATAAAACTCCCCATCCTCAACATCAACATTGACCAGACTAGCACTATTAAGAGCAGAATTTTCAACACCGACATTCTCATTAACTATGTGAACGTTAGACGTATCGAATGAAACACTATCGAAGGAAACGCTATCTAGTGTAACGGTGTTGGATTTTCGAGTATTTGAGGGTGGAGAATTTGAGGAGATTATTTGCTTAGCGAGTGACTTGCAAGACTCAACGTCATTTGTGACATCCTCGTCAAGTATCACTTGGTCATTCATTTTCTCCTTTTCCACTGAATCAACACGTTTATCCACCATATTAATAGGGGGTTCTTTACCCATAACACTAACAGACGTATCTTTAACCACAGTATCATGAGTGGTAGTAGCCTCTGGAGTATTGTTGGGTAACTGTAAACTCGTGACAACAGAACCCTCATCCTTGTCAACTGTAGTATCCTTGCTGTTATCAACTCTGTCAGTAGTAGTATCAGGATTATCTAATACTACAGATTTGTTTTTTACAGAATGACGTAGTGCACTGATGTTTTTGTCGAAATTCCCACAATCGATTTTTTCAAAAGTTTGTTCAAATGTTTTTTCAAAGGATTTTTCGAAAGCACTTTCCATATCCATTTCCTTAACCACATCAACTTTACCAACATTCTTAACTGTAACTACTGGATCAACATTTTCTACAGTACTATTGGAATTACTAGTGTCATCTCTATCAACTCTATCAACTCTATCAACTCTATCAACTCTATCAACTCTATCAACTCTATCAACTCTGTCAACAGTATTACTAGTGTTAATGGGGGAATCATCGGTTTGTATTGAGACGGTTACAAAGTTAGAAGTATATTGTATTGGGAATTGAGCATCTGAGGCTGAGCCTGTTGTGCTTAGTGGTTCAATGGCCTGCTCATAATCCTCACAAACTGTTTCCATTCTATTTAATTCTGAATTATCCACTACGGGAACCGTATTGACATTCTCTAAACCACTAACAGTATTCATATAATCAACTCTATTAACTGTATTAGCACTCTCGACCCTATTAACTGTATCAACAGTATCAACACTACCAAGACTATCAAGTGTACTGGTACTCTCCAGTCTATTAACATTAACAGCTGGGTTAAGTGTATTAACATTACTAACGCTCGGAACTCTGTCCAGTGTGCTAACACTACTAACCCTATCAACTGTATCAACAGTGTTACCACAAACAACCAGGTTATTAGTATTAAGAATTGGGCTTGTGAAATTATTAATCCACTGATAAATGAGTCTTTTATGTGTACTCTCCAGAGTGAAACAGGAATCTAATTTCCGTTTAAGAAATTGTACTAGCGATTCTGTGGGTGTGGCGTTACGCACTAATCTAACCAAGGCTTCGCTCATCAGCTGCTGCCACTTTTCACTGCAGTTATCTACAGCTCCAAATAAAAATTCCAAGGACTCAAATGAATTCCTAAACAGCTTAACCAGCTTGCTGAACACGGACAATGCCTTTAATTGATACTTGCCAAAGAAGCTGTAACTTACAAATGCACTCAGCAGCAACAAACTCTCCTCCTCGTCAAACTCACACTTCAATGACATGTAATCCGCCATTATATCAAATATCTCCAAAACCACCTTCTCGCACTTCATTTCATACATTCTACAACATTGTAAATAAAATTCAACGCTAATATGGAAAAATAAATAAAATAAAACTAATTTTGAGCAACATAGCTAAGTTATTAGAAATTAAGTGGTAAATACGTGTAAGAGAGCCAAGATGTTAAATCTTTTCTTGCTTTCCCCAACAACATGTTATCAGATTTTTCATCTCTTTTCGATAAAAAGCGCTTCCAATATTCACATGACCTATTAACATTTAATTACCAACACACTATAAAATAATTAACTGTGTAAATAGTAACTATATGAATAGTAACTATATAAACTATAAACACCTTTTAATGTTGGATTTATCTTTGAACATGCAGTTGAACAGGTCTTTGGAGACGTATTTTTCAACTCTTGTTTGACTTTCCTTACATGCGTTTTTGACGGTATCTGACGGCTTCAAATACAACAGTGTGTTTCTCAGGTGTTTGTCCAAATAACAAACCACTTCACTCCTCTCATTCATTGCACTCAACAATTCCAGTGACATCCTACCCACTATATATAATTTCGACTTAACATTATATACTACAAAGTTAACCACCTTCACCATTACACTTGAGGGTAACTTGACATAGCTCTGTGAAAAGTATTGGTGTAGAATGGAAATAAAATGTGTTAAACAAGTGGAATCTTTATAATAATATGCGTTTAGTGGATTTAACAGCTTGTTTGTATTAGCGTTATCCTTCGACAGTAGTGTATTTAGTAACTTTAAAGCGTTGTTAACTTTAATTACTTCAACCAGCTCATTAAACGCCTCATCAGTCAACTGATAATTCAATAGTTGGTTAAAAAACTCCTGCAAAAGTTCAACATTTGTGAACTTGCTATACAAATAACTAATCAGCTTGACAACGTAGTAATCAACTGATTTTAACAATTTTTCATTTCCTCTCAGCCACACACTCAATTGTCTCAATCCATCTTCCAGCACTCTATTACTTCCTTCGCTACCATATTTCTTAAAAGTTGCAAGAATATTGGTGTCAACTATATGTGTCAAATTATCCAACAAGCCCATTAAAACACTATCCAAAACCTCAACTTCCGGAACACCTTCAGGAACCCCAGCACTGGTAAACTCTTCTGACGTGGCAGATGAATCTGCCGTTGTTGTACAATCCAAATTACTCTTTTCAGCCTCCTCTTCTCTAGGCTTAGTAACATCTTGTTGCGTTGATTCACTATGAACTTGTTGTGTAGGTTTACTAGAAACGTCTCTAACTAATTTGGGAACTTCTTTAGGCAATTTACTAACCTGTTCTTGTGCCGGTTTACCATTGTCTTCTTGAACTGGTTTACTAGCTTCAGTAACAACGGTACTACTAGTGGAGATGGTGGAAATATTGTTGTAGATGAGGTTAAAATCATCCAAAACGGCAACTAGTGCGTTATATGCCATTCTAACTTTTGGTACTTTATCATTCTCTAACCCTTTAAGGTATTCTGATACACTATTTAACAGCTGTTGCAGTTTCTGAACAAACTCATGGTCTAGATAGGACACCAATTTACAATTGAGAAAGTTATATAAGTTTTCTCTACAGGTTGGAGAGATATTTAGTGTTGACTTTTTAATAGAGTCTGACAGTACTGCAAGTCTACACCTTTTAACCGACTCTACTAAAGCCATTACACAGGCGTCCCTAACCTTCCGATTACTTTCCTTGAGCTTTTCAAAGAGTAACTCTGCCAGCAATTGTGACTTTCCACCGCTCAAAAAATCACAGTTTCCCTTAACCAGCAACACTCTATACAGGTTTAACGAGTTAATCACCACTGGAATTGCAGATTCATACTTGAACAAACCTTCAAACAAAGATATGAACTGGGCCTCAACTGGCTGTAAATCTACGCTCTCCACACCTTCGACCATTTTCAAGGTGTTTGTCAGTGCGTCATTCTTCCACTTCCATGCATTTTTGTCCACCACCATGCTCTTTCCCTCCCCTCTATTCGTTTCAAACTTGCTCATCAGCTCTTTGTACCAATTCACTGGTAACTCCGGGACATCCTTCTTTTTCCTCTTATTACTATCCATATTATTATCAACAGCATTAAGTTTTCTTTTCACGGATTCCACCATATGTTCATTGCTAGCATTATTCATAGAATTATTATTTTTCCTAAAGGTGGTATTAGCATTAGTAACAGTTGCAATGTTATTATTAGTACTATTATTATTAACAGTATTTTCAGTGGTGGTATTGAAGGTATGTTTGAATTTCCATGTAGAGGTATTCGCTAGGGAATTACATTCTTTAACGAGTGAAGTAACTTGATCAATTTGAAGGGAACTGAGTCCATTGAATAGTTTATCGAGAAGCGATTTGTCAGTAACATCTTTGATCAGGAATGCCAGTAAGTTATAGCTGTACAAAGTGCATAAATGTGCCTTGGTATTCTTAAGCACACTTATTGAAACTGAGCATAATAATTCTCTGGGTGCTGGCGGTGATCCAAATGCTTTTGTAACGGTTAACAGGGTCTTCATTATTGATATTATCACTCTTACATCCTCAGTGCTAACGTTATTTCCCTTATACTTTGAGAATATCTCCTCAATTTTACCCCTGTACAACATAACAACAGAGTAGAAAAATGAAACTGACGAACTGGAGGAAATCAGTTGACAGAGAAATTTATTGAAAAACTCTCCAGCCTTTACGTTGGGTAGGAGATAGTTACAACCTTCTTCGTGTATCAATTTGTACATCTGGAACAACTTGTTACAGTCCTTAATTCCACCCCAAACTTCATCGAACTCGCTATTCAATCTCAATATCTTAACATATTGAAGCAGAATTTCTGATGTTTTTTCCAAAACGTTGTTATTGGTGTTGAGTAAGTTTTGAGGGGGAATCAGCAACTTTAGGAGAGTTAGGGCAGAAAAAAATTCGTCGATCTCGACGGATTCCAACTTCAACAATTCAACGGAAAATAGGGTCAAAAGTTCATATTTCCGTTTATCGTCGGCGCATCTTACCACTTGTTCCAAAGTCACCCTTCTTTCACTCGGAGTATTGTTCGACAAGTCGGCAGATGAAATACTATCAACTGGCTCCCTTTTAATTTTTAGTGAATCACTCATTATAACAAATCTATTTCATTTTACCCTTCAGCGCTTTATACGGTTGTTTGGTAGTGACAGAAATGGGCAATTAAGTTAAAAATTGATAAAAATAATTTAATGTGTTGGAGAATTCCAATTATTAATAATTTAATCGATAGACAAAAATAAAAAGGTATAAAATTGGTCTATTGCAATAGGGCGAAAATATGTTACAAAACTATCCAATCTTGAAAATTAGATAAATTCATATTAAAATTTATTTTCTATTAAAACACACATTCGATATTTATCACATTAACCGACGCTCATACCCAACAAATTTCTTCCAGCACATCCAACCACAATTTCGCCCATTTTACATGCTATTCCAGTGTAAATTATATATTTGGCCCTGATAAAATAATATCTCAATCATGTGTTAAAATTAGACTAGATTCTTGAAAAATTTTTATGATGTCGTTAATTCATGCTTATTCTCTCAGACCAAGTTTTCCTCATATTCTTCTGTAGTTAAGGGTAAAAATAGCCCTCAAAAGGCTAGAACCAAGCCTATACAAGTTTTCAGATAATGGACGGAAATGAGTATATTGAGGCTGAATTTAGGGTAAAAGATGAAAGGTTTGATGCTTCTGAAATTGAATGTAAATTAGCTAAATTTAATGAGGTTGCTCTTGAACATGATTCTTCCATAAATAATTCAAATGATGGTTTATTCTCATCTTGTAATATAGAAAACTGTAAATTATCTTCATCACGCAACACTTTGGATTTCGAATCCGATGTTTTTAATTTAAGTATAAAATGTAGTAAGATTGTAAAGATTTGTAATTTATGTATTTTAGCACTTTATGGCAATTTTTCACCTGGTAATCAAACGCAAAAACTATGTATCAACAGTGTTTATGATGTTTTAAACTTCTTATCACAGTTCACAGGTTCTTTTTCTCTGATTTATATCTCACTTCACACTGGACGCATTTATATCTTGAAGGATGATTATGGTTTTAAATCACTTCTTGTTTCTTTTAACACTGAAAACAAGACCGTAGTTATAAGTGATAAAGCCTTAAATACAAATGGAAAGTGTTATGAGTTACCTCCGTTCATAACACTACTTTTTGGTAAAAATTTGAGTATGTATTTAAGGCCTAAGAGTAATATACACAAGTTGACAGGGAAGGAATTTCCACAGACTTTAATAACAGATGACTTAGTGAACCACGTAATAAATAACATACACAATGAATTGATTAGTAGTATAAAAGAAATTTGTAATGTATCAGGCCCAAAAGAGTGTGTTAGTATATTATTTTCAGGCGGTTTAGATTCCACCCTAATCTCAGTAATTACTCTATCACAGACAAAATTTTCATATTACCAACTTATCAATGTTTGTTTTAAAGACTCAGCTGATGTTTCTGAGTTTGGAGTAGCACCGGATAGGATAACTTCTTTACTGAGTTATGAAGAGTTGGTTAACTTGTTCCCCAATTTGGATATTAGACTTGTGTTAATTGACGTTTCAAGTGAAGATTACTCCAGAGATGAGCCTGAGATATTTGCTCTGACTTACCCAAATAACACTCACATGGACCTCAACATTGGAGCCTCACTGTACTACGCAGGCACTCTCAAGGGCAAACTCCTATCAAAAGAGTTTTTCAAATCAAAAGATTGGAGTCAAATGAAGTCAAACATTTCAATTTTAAAGTCAATTAACTTCAAAGTTACCATTTCCAAGAAGTACCGATTTTACTGTTACCCCCTTATAATTATCAGTAGTCATTTATCCGGCTGATTAGTTATAATAGTTTTATAGGAATAGTGTTAAAAGTGGTGTATTTATGGAGTTAGATGAATCGCAGGCTGAATCTGATTCAAACATTAATTTATCTGAATTTCTATCTGAATTAAACAAATACTGCACTGGTTAGTTTCGTCAAAATAATTTTAGTTTAGATTATACATCTGTTACAAGTCATGTCTTAATGGGAACTGGTGCTGACGAGTTGTTTGGGGGCTATGGCAGGCATGTTTCAGCTAAAATTTATGACCAATATTCTCTTTCCAACATTGATCATAGTTTTACACAGGAAATATACAAGTACACAATGATTTATACATACTTAGCAGTTGAATTATGTAAATTTAATTAATAATAATAATTCTTTAGAGACATTGTTAGATTATGGAAACGGAATTTTGGACGAGATGATCGAGTATTGAATTTTAGGAATTTGAATGCACTGTACCCGTTTTTAGCAAATAACATCGTAAACTCTATGTTAACTTTACCCTTTAATCCTGCAGTAATTGTTGACTTTCTGGATCCTCCAAACTGGTTTAAAAGTCTTAACATTTACAGAGGAATTGATGCAAACCTTTTATTAAATTCTGAGTTTTTATCTAATTCTAGTGGTAAATCCGTGTCAATCTTCATTAACAAGTGGATCTTGAGGGAAATCGCCTATATGAACGGCCTTAGAATGTGCTGTAACTTTAAGAAGAGAGCTATACAATTTGGTACCAAAAGTGCTAAAATATTCAACAGATTACATAACATGTCAAATCGACATGCTTCCAATAAAGGATCCAATATACTTCACTTATACATATCTTCGTAGCTTAAGTGTATATGTATATGTATGTGTATGTGGTACAGTATACTTATATTTGCATGCAGTAGTTTATAAATAATACTATATACTACTAATGTGTAAGTGTATAGTATATAATATATTATATGATGGAACGTGACATCCATGAAAGATTATCATAATCTAAATCATATTCGAGTGATTTATCATCAGTTTTGGAATTCTCAGGCTCAACTTTGAGATCACTGGTATCAACAACTAAAGTGTTTTTAATTTCGGAAACCTTCTTTTTCAACAATTTCAGAGTTTCCTCATGGTCTAGAAGGTCGTTTTCCATCCTTAACTTCTCACGATGATTCTCCACAGACTTCTCCTGGACATATCTAGCCTCGTCAAGGTAAGTTGACCTCTTTTTGGAAAGTTCACGAATCTTATCCTTTGCCTCTTTAGCAGTTAATTTACCACGAGCCTTAGCATCAACGTTTGCATCATCGAAGAAACCAACTGGTAAATTCTCACTCTTACTCACAGAAACATTTGAAACACCAAAATTCGACGACACTATGACATTACTGTTCTTAGAAGAATCACCGTAATTGTCACTGTCAAACTGGTCTAAAAGGCCCAAATTACTGTCAACACCAACTTCCTTTAAAATACTCTCGTGTTCATACTCCAAATTACTACAATAAGCAGTGTTAAGTTGTTCATAAACTAGCCTGTTCTCATCCAAAGCCCTTTCCTCATCAACTTTCACTTCATGTTGGCTAACTTTTGACTTATTTTCGTCGTTATCTGATCTTTCTGATAAAACTGAGTCTTCATCGTCTAATAGTACATAAGTTTCTTCCACTACGTTTAAATCTGCTGAATCTTCACTCAAAGTTTGAGGTAAAATTTTAACAGGTTCTTCTTTATTTGCTGGAGTCACTTCAGGTTTACTAGTTTCAGGTCCAATTTCTGGTTTAGAATCACTTTCTGGAATATTCTCTTCTAAACGATCCCTTACTTTCACATTTGAATTATCTTTTACGTTCTCTTTCAAATTGTCCTTAAAATTCTCTTTTACAGAGCCAGATTTATCATTTTCTTGCGATGTTTTCTGAATTTTATCTTTATTTAATTCTCCGGAGCTGGAACTTGGTCTCTTCCGAGATTCCTTCTCCCTTTTCATCAAATCCCTCAGTGAAAATCCCATCTTAGCAAACACAATTACATTATGAAATAATAAAAATACATTAAAAATAGCATATAATAGTTTTGTACAGTAAATTATAAAATCGATTGTATGTATCCTAAGATTTCCTTTCTTGATGGTACTCCGAAGGCCCCAGTAGATAACAACATCAGTACACATAAATATAAAAACATCTTATCCCACCCATAACTATACTCATTATATGGTAATATAGTAGTTCATTATATACTAATATAGTAGTTAATTATATGCTAATAAAGTGGTTTCCTATAGTGATAAATGTGTAATGAACATACTGATGTGCGATGTATGTTGAAATGTATCCATATAAAACCGATAAGAATGTTGAAATTGAAAATGTAGTTCCTAAAGATACCGAATAATCGTCCGCTTCAGCTCCTTCTACAATTCATAATATTATCATTCTAGTGTTAACTGCTACTCTGGACTACTACGCCAGTATTAACTATGTAGTAATAGTGGTCCCAGAGTGACTTAAGTAGTAATACCTTGAGATGATTCACAGAGTGTTTTGAGTCCTCTTGTGGTAATTAGTAAGTCTGTACAATTGGTGGCCAGTCCGAAGATAAAAACGAACGTAAACGTCTTCCAAACACTATCTGGTTCAATGAAGTAGATGAAAGGACAAAGGAGGAAGCTGAAAAGTGATGCAATGGCACAGGAAAGCAAGTGATACTTCTTGAGGAGAAGTTTACTGAGTGCTCCGGCAACTAGAGAACCTAAACAGGAGCCCATTTGAAACACAAAGGTGGCGTAAATTCCACTCTTAATGCTGTATTTGAGCTTAGTGGTGAGGTAAAACGAGATCCAAAATGCAAAGCAGTTTCTGGCAGATCTTAAACAAGTATATCCCAAAATGTATATAAACAGGTATTTAATTCTTTTCATAACGTTCAAATGTCCCTTTACCACCTTCGTGCTCATTTCTACCATGTTCTTACACACTCCACTGACGTCACTGTTATTGTCACGCATGCCCTTAAAATACTGCTTGATATTGTTAATATTATCTTTCGATAGGTTAACTGGATCGAAGAGTTTAGTTTCGGGCACCGTTAACTCGAGAGGGTTTGGCTCATCAGAGTTACGGGGCGGTTTTCTATAACACGTGAATAACAACACTCCAGTAACAAAGTTAATAAAAGATGTTATCATAAATAGGATTTTCCACCGAGTCTCAGTTTGAATGTGAGCACACATTATTGTTCCCAAACTCAATCCTACAGCATCATGATTAACTGATAATATTATTCATAAAATGAAGTTAATTAGTTAAAATTATATCTAAATGTGTAAAATAATCCGTAGATGACAAATGAACAAATGTATTTATGGGTAAGATAGAATGGACGGTGGGTTATGGAGGAAATGGAAAGTGTATTAGGTACCTAATTCTGACGAACAACACCATATTGTGAGTAATATAAACCTATGTTTGAGTGGTAGCCAGGTGTGTAAATCGTTATAAATTGACAACCACAACACTGAACAGGAGAACCCAGTTACACCATAAATCATTATAAACCAGCCCAGAGACTCAGCTAAAAATAATATAAAGTGTGTTATAGACAGGAACAGGTGAAAAATTGACACAAATGTAATGACATAGGAACGAGAAAATACAAATGGAGTCACTAAATGACCAATCCCATAGAGCGTGAGGTAAGAGATATCCAAGTAACCAAGTTGTAGTGTGCTACTTCCAAAGCTCTTTTGGATATTAACCTTTGTGGTAAACAAAGGTTCTCTTATGAAATGTCCAACGAAATTTGATATAAATGATAGTGCAAAAGAGATTATAATTAACAATCTGTGGTATTTACTGATACTTCCCAGGCCGAAACCGGATAAACTGGGATTAATTCTATTAATGTGTCCGAAATCCTTACTATTCCTGTTTATATTCTCTGTTATACACGATAATTCCAAGTTATCATGGTGTTTCAAATACAATTTTGAATCTAGTATATATTCCAGTATCCCTTCCTTCTCATTGTTCCCGCCATTCACGGCGCTATTCTCAACACTGATGGTGTAATGTGTGTAAGTGTCGGACAAATCAATATCCTTAAACTCACCAACACCTTTAATACTATCATTACTGTTATTTTCTGGGACAAAATTGGAATAATAAGAATTTGATGGAGTAACGCATTCCTCAATATCATTATCTTCCACCATATTACTTTTAATTTAACACTAATTTACATTGTTAACATACTATTACAACATTTGTTCTTAAAATATTATGGATTTGTTGAAAAATATGAAATTTCATAATCGATGAAATTATTTAAAATTAGGGGAGAAAAATGCTAATATACAATGAAAAATTATTAAAATTACAAAAAATTAAAATAATAAAAAGCTAAACTACCAAATTAAAAAAATTAAAAACTAATCCAAAAATATAATTATCATAATATTCATATAGTACGCATAATTTGGACGTACTACACTCATAACGATACAAACTACTGTATTCATAAAGTAAAATGGAAATGTGCTAAAAGATATTATTTATCAACATCAGTTTTATCAGAATAATACAAATTTTGAACAGTAGTTTGTCGATTCAATACATTTTCAAGTTCAGAATATTCGTTAATTAGCTTCTCAACATCTTCTTCAGTTAAATTCTCTCTCTTGTTATTTACCATTTCCAGACAATCCTCAGCCTAATGAAATTATATTAGTATCAGCACAATAATTTTAAATGTGTAAAATATAATCATTATAGTAATTCAGAGTATTTTAAAAAATATCTAAAATTTCAAGTAGCGTATAACAAACAAATAGAAAAATTTGTATAATATAAATAAATTCACCTTTTTTGAAAAATAATGGTTAAACGATGGATTCTTAAATTTTAATGAAACATCCTTAATTCTATTAAGCGTACTGATAAGCATATCCACCTTTTTATTCATAATATAACATTATTTATATATTATTTACCTTATAATAACATTTCAAATAATAAATAACATAACATTATCTTTTTTGAAAAAATTGTTGGGAGGCCATATGGAATCTTTTAAATTAATTATGTTACAAATTTGAATTTCTGGAAAATAAAAAATCGCACATTTTTTAACCCTTAAAGATGTGATTATAATGTTTATGTGTAGGATTTTTTCAATTTTTTGCGCAAATGTTCTGATCGCAGCGAGTGTAAACCATATTTCAGGAGTAAACTGTATTTTTAAGGATTCCAGACATACCTGTCTCAGCCCAAAATTTACCTTTATTTCTAGCAATTCTACGTCCTTAACACCTTCCAACAAGAATCCTCAAATTAAATACAATTATAATAATCATAAATGTGATAATGCAAAGTTCAAGTATAATAGTAAAAATACAGGATTTGACATTGAACCTGAGAATCTAACAGGTGTGAGTACCACAGATGACTATAAATCAACAGCTGAAAGTCTCGAAAAAGAAAATGTTGATTTCATTGACAATCTTAGCAATGTAACGGCAAGTACATCACAGGTTGACAGTTCTGACAATAATTATTTCGACTGGCAATCGATAACTGACTTAAAGAATCCATCCAATTCCACAGACTCTAGCGCTTTAAATGTTGCAAATCCTGACATTAAGACGGTGGTTAACAACTTGGATGGTGAGAAGAGAAACGATGTGGAAGAGGGTGAGAAGCCTTTGATAACAGGTTCAGGGCTTAACAGTGAGTTGAAGGTAGAAGATTACGAAATTGGTGTTTCTAACGGTAGACTTAACGAATGGCCTGTAGAGTGGGTCCCAGGCCGCAAAGTTCTCTCATTCTTTCCAATTCTAATTGATCAATACTCAGTTAACCCTAATCCTATACAAATCGGCTTTGAAGACACTATACGTTTTAGAGGAAAACATGTTGAAAGTACTTTCAACTCCATTCTCGATAATCTTAATGATAAACAGGTTAGATCATTACATTAACTACCAAATAGGGTAAATATCCTCAAATACACTATAATTAAGTATGATTATATAGTGTGTAATAATTGTTTAGATATTTGGGATGTGCTTTTTGAGTCCAGAATCAATGCAACTGGCTCCTTTGGCAGTGTATGCAGAGCTTATATCGAAGGAAACAGTGGTTGACGGTTCAGGAGAGAACCTATTGGTGACAGGAAGAGTGCTAGGAAGAGCATTAATAAATAGAGTTTTACTGGATGAGCCATTTATTAAGGCTTTGGTATCACCTTACGAAGATGAACCAGCACTCCACGACGCTGACAATATTCCCAAGATTGTTGATGAAATTGTTAATTTGTACGACAGCTGCAATACTGTGGAGGCTGAGATTATGGAGCTTTTGCAACAGCCTTACGCACATCTTAGAGTCAAAAACAGAAGTAAACTCATGGACGTCATTGACGATAGACTAAATAAGTTCAATATTAATAATAATGTAAATCAAGGATTCGCCCAGATCGCAGCCTACTCAGCTTTTGATTACCATCTTAACGCCTCAGAGCGATACGACGCACTTGCCATGCAAAACACCGAGGACAGACTCAGATTCGTAAGAGATACACTCAAATTCAAGGCAAAACAACTCGGAGTTGTCAAAAACTCACCCAAAGATAGGCTTGAAGACCTGGTAAAGCAGCTCAAAAACTTCCAAAATGACCGAGATTCCATGTACTCCTTCAGCGAATCATTATCAGAAGCCCCAAATAGTGAAAGTGTTGCCGCAAATTCAAACTCACAATAATCGTTAATTTTAATTAAATTTCTTTATATTAATTTTAATTCCATCAATCAAGTTAATTTTAACATTAATTTAGTTTATTATATTTCTAAATAATGTCGTAAAATGTAAATAATGTAGTATAAAAATGCCAACACCCTTGGAAGTGTATAACAAGAGAATAAAGAAGAAGGAAAAGGAAAAGGTATTTAAAACCGTTTTAAATTAATGTAATTAGAGGAAAAAACTCCGGTATGAGGTTCGAGCGTCAAAAAAGCTTCTGGAAGACCCTGAAAATTTAAAAAAGGAACTCGATGAACTCACACATAAAGGTTTTTACCCCTATATACACTAATTATCATACTATTTATTATACATACTTATAGTTTTATGGGTAAAATTGTATAATAATTGTATATAGCAATAATCGGAAGGATTGACCAGGAATCGCTGGAGAGAAAGGAAAAAATAGAAAAACTTTGGGAACAATACACTAAAACTAAACACCAAAAGGATTTGGAAGAGAATTGTAATTTTATCTAATTTAATAACTTATTTTTTTAGACCAATCTCAGTCTTCAGATGATATTCATTCCTCAAGTAACTTAAACTATTTATTAAAAATTCCTATTAGTTATCAATATTTTAGTCGTAATTCATACTTTATACTAGTATAATGACAGCATTATTTCTGCATACCGATGTAGGTGATTCTGAGGAGTCTAGTGATGATGAAAAACCGAAATGTGTAATAGAAATAGAGGGGGAAGTGAAGAAGAAACCTGTGGAAAGGAGAGGATTTCACGATCCTGAAGTTCCAAACGATGATTTCGCTAAGGAGCTTTTCAACAATATTCCCAAATTACAGGTAAACAATACTAAATTACACTTAATTACACAACGTTATAGACTAAAGTTGAGGGTAAAACCATAGCTAAGGGTAACATGGCTAAGCGTATTAAGTATGACAATAAGAATAATCCTGTTAATATGGGTGGGAAGATGAATTATACTCCTAGACCACCTGATAATACAATAGCCGCCAATATTCCATACACACTAAATCCACCGCCAATGACTCCATCGCCTTTGTTGCCAGGGGTTTTACCTCCAGTACCACCTCCACCTCAATTTCCAATGGTGAATCTCGGTACAATGCCACCTCAAATGAACATGTTTCCTCCCCCAGTGCAACCACCACCAATGATGTTCCCAAACCCCTGTGTTGGACCTCCATCTGTTACACACAAGACGGAAGAACCTGCGGAAACCAAAGAGAAAATACCCTTATCCAAATATTTTGTACCATCACATCTTAGGTATAGTTTAAGACAGTTATACACACACTATGTACAGTATATAGTTAATATAATACAGCTAATTATTGGTGTAAAAAAAGTTAAGTGGAAATTAGTATTAAATTAGGTTAAAACGTAAGAATCCTGAGAAGAATTGACTGAATTTCAATTAAGTGTTAATATATTCATATTTTATTAAATGGAAATTAGTATATGTAGTTTACGAGACAATTATTTTAAGTCTGTTGTGGTGTCCCACACTAACTATGCCCTAATCTTTAATTCATTAAATTTTTTTCATCAATTTCAGTTAGAATCTTTTATTGTGCATAATTCGTCAGTCTTTAACATATTTTATACACTTCAATCTTTCTCATTTCAATTATTCCACAATTCGGTAATTGTTTTTGATCATCTTACTATTGTATTTTATTAATACTATTGTTATGTTATTAAAACCTATTATTTACATCAGTGTTTATAACATTATTTATGTAAATTATCTAGTTATATTTATCCCTATGTATAATTAGTACATATTTAGCAAAATATGTGTTAATAGTTGTTTAGGGTAGACGTAAAAATGGACGCGTGTCTTGAGAATAGGCTTAAGAATTTCAGGGAGGAACATGGCTATGATGAAGACGAGGATTCATCAGTATATTTGAAGGTCCGTGAGCTGATTCTTGACGGATCAACCATAAAAACAATCACGCTGAAGGAGGGTGAAAGGCTTGAAAAGTTCAAAAATCTGTCCAAATTGTCTTTGAATGGGACTGGACTGACTTCACTGACTAATTTCCCTGAAATGCCTAGCCTGAAAGTTCTTGAGCTCACCGATAACTACATCTCAGACCCAATTGTTTTCACTATGATCCCAAAACTCTTTCCTAACCTTAAAATACTGCAAATGGGCGGAAATCATCTCAAAAATCCACATGACGTTAAATCACTCGTATCATCTACTATCACTATTATTACCTTTATTATTGTTCTACTATAATATAGTTTAGTACATTATGGTATATAATGTTGTAGAGTGTAATGCCGTATTTGGTTGTTTTGGGTCTGGCTATGAACCCTATGGCTAATGAGAAGAATTACAGAGCAGTTGTGTTTGAGTGTTTACCTAATCTTGAGGTTCTTGACCAAGTTGATTCCACAGGTGCTGAGTACAACTACTCATCTGACGAGGCTCTTGATGATGATCTTGAGGGCGATGCTGATGAAGATGATCTAGAAGGAGGCGATTTAGAAGAAGAAGACGGTAATTATTACACATTATCATATATTCAACTATTAGTATATTATAACAATTTATATAATTTGATAGATGTGCTGAAAAAGTTTTATGAAGCTGAATATAAGAGTGATGATGATGAAGATGACGATGAGTTCGACCCTGAGAATCAGCCGGACGTTGAGGAGGATGATTTCTGTAAGTTTAACATTAATTTAATTAATTTTAGACGAGGAAGACGAGGATGAAGAGGAGGAGGAAGCTGACGACGATTATGATCATAAAAGACCAGCTGAAGACGATCTTGAGAATGAAAGCACATCATCGTCAAGACTAAAAACTGAATAATTCCCATTAACTCCTTTTCCCAATAATTTTATCATTTTATCATTTACATTAATGTGTGGCCGTAACATATACTATCAGCGTCCACAATTAATCAGACAATTAACTGTGATTTATATAATTAATTTGTAAAATTAATATTGCAGTGTATAAATAATGATACTTTAATGTCTAGAATTGATTATATTAGTATAGAAGGTTTGAGGATAGATGGCAGGAGGAAGGATGAGCCTAGAAATACTAAATTGTTCTTTGGATCTGAGACAAGTGTCGATTATCTTAATTATGACGGTGTTTCTGAGATTCTTCAGGGATTAAATAAAGTTCAAGTACTCATTAAAGGCCCTTCTGAGGTTCCTTCTTATATCCATACAGTATATACACATTCCACCTATATATACTACATATATTTTAAAAATTATATATATTATATAATGTGTAATGATGTATAGTTGGAAGTAAAGGGAGCAAAGAATGTGTATGGAATATTGGAGGAGAAAGTTGATATACACTGTGAAATCCTATTGTCAACTGAGAAAAAGGTTAAAAACTCTCCAAACGAGAGACTAATTAAGGACCTCGCTATGGCCGTAAAGTCTACATACCAGGAAATGATCATTTCTCACTGTTACAAGACGAGTTCAATTTCCATTTTTATCAACGTAATTGAGTACGACGGGAGCATAAAGTCGACAGTATTAAACGCTGTAGGCCTAGCACTTATTGACGCCGGTGTTTCTCTCAAAGATATCGTCTCCTCCTCAACCGTTTCATACTTAGATTCAACTGTCCTAACGGGTATTCACTTATTCTATTATTCACTTTTAGACCCAAATCAAATGGAAATCAATGCCTCAACTGCCACTCTATGTATCGCCTTTTCTTCTTCAAACAATAACGTATCTTATTGTAGAATTAGTATGGTATTACTATTTTAGTACTTTATAGAATTGCCAGTCAACTATAAATATACTATTATTTTAGTGAAAAATAGTATTCCTGTAATAAAATGAGTTAATTTCATGGTTTAGATAATTTATATGGATTACAAGTCAAAAGTAGCACTGGAAGATTTCAAGTTAATGTTCGACTCTTGCGTTTCTGGCTCCAGGATATTCATCGAATACGTTAAACAAAGATTAATCAACTATGCCAACAAAGCTGTCAATCTCAATCGTAAAATTCACCCATATTAACTTTTTTAAGACCAAATTAATTTTTTAAAACTTACTTTATGTGTAACGTTGTGTGGTGTTATTCTCAGAATTTATTTCAAGTTTAATAAGTTTGTTTTTAAGATTTTGTTTTAAAAATGAGTCAAATGCGGCTCTCGGCTCCTTCAAACTATTACTGGGACTTGAAGTTCATTTCTCAGAGAATTAAGCAGGATCCCATCGACTACATTATCTTTCTTCTCTTTTTCTCACACCTCATTGGCTTTCTGGTTTATTTATCATATTTAAGACTCCGATGTGCTAAAAAGCAGTTCTTTGTAATCATTAAATAATTTTATCCCAAACACATACACAACACTATTATATTATGCTATTGTTATATTATAATAATGTACTCTTAATATATTAATATATTAGTAATATTAGAATATTAGTATATTAATAAGTTAATGAGGGTTTATGAGAATTCAAGTCCTTTTTTGGCAATTTCGTATAAATCGGGTGAGATGTTTGGCGTGCTGAAGATTCTTTCAAGCTGAGCTTTCATAAGGCCTGAGCGTTTGGGTTCCAGCATTGCGAACTTGAGTAGTTTAGTGCAACACCTGGCTGACACATGCGGGTTTACCGGATCCACGGTTAGAATCGAGTCTGTCAAGAACTTATAACCTTCTCCGTTATCCTTGTGGAAGTTCTCACCGTAGGTGAAAACTGTGACTAGGGAGTTGAACCTGTTAGGGTTACTGAGCACAAAGTCCTTATGACTCATCAAATCCTTAACAGTGTCAAGCGAGGATTCGAGTTCTGACACTGCCTGGGCCTTGAACCACTTGTCCACCAGTGCTGCGTCTCCGTTTGCAAAGTTGTAAAAGTCATCTACAACTTTCTGTCGGTCTTGGAACTCCATGTGCATAAGCTGTACAAAGGCGGTGTACTTGTCATTCATAACCTTAGCATCTCTGTAATGCTTCAATGCTAATTCCACAGACTCCATATCCCTCATGCTTACCAGGAAGCTGAAAACTGTATTCCTCAAAAAGCGTCTGGCCATATCTTCCTTCGTAAGTTCATCCTTCTGACCCTCACGCAGTGTTAAACTTTTGTACATCTCAGTGAAAGTTGGTCTAAATGTTCTTCCAAGCTCCTGTTTCAGCTTCCTTAGACTGGCGAATAGAAGTCCTGGGTCATAAGGCTTCATTTTCGAGGCCAAAATATCCACGTCGGGCATGCTCATGCAAAGTCCCTTCTCGTTGTGGTCCATATCCGAATTCAAAAGCTTCTTGTAGGCCTCAAGATACGTCTTAGGAACCTCAGCCGTCGGGTCCTTAGTCAAATCCAAAACGACCTTAGTGGCCAAACTCTGCGCTGCATTCCATCTGTTCAAACCATCGGTATCATATAACATTAGGAACAATAATTCCTCAGGCGACTGCTCATATTTAACCTTCACGGGCGCTGAAAAGCCTCTGTTTAGTGATAATACACAATCTTCAGTGACTGGCCCAAACTCAAACTCCTGCTGCTCCTCTTTCAACTCCACCAAAACATTTCCTAGCAAATCTCCACCTGTTGATTTTCCTATAAGTCCAAGCCTCAATGGAATATGAAATGGTTGTTTAACTGGCTGTTTTGGTGTTGGGGGAGTAGACTGTCTTAGCACTAGCTTATACTTATTATCAACTCTCTCAGCCCTAACTACTTCAACCACGGGTGTTCCACTCTGGTAGTACCAACGCTCGAACTGCGTCAAATCCTTGTTATTCGCGTCAGCCATTGCTAGTCTGAAGTCGTCACACGTCACTGCACTCAAATCATGCCTCTTAAAGTACAAGTCCATTCCTCTTCTAAACCCATCAACTCCCAACAATGACTCGTACATTCCTAAAACACATTATTAAATATATTATCTAATCAAATAATTTCCTAACTTATGGCTAAATATGTATAAATATTGATAATTAATACTAAATTGAGAGTAGAAAACTAGATAAAAATACCTATAACGAATGCTCCTTTATCATAGACAGTTGGGGTATAAAAGTTATCCATCGAGATATAACTTTCAGGTCTAATAGGATGAGACATGGGTCCAGAGTCTTCGGGGAACTGGACGGACATTAGGTACTGTACTTCCCTGATCCTGTTACTTAGTGTGCTTGACATGTCCCCACAGAATTGATGTTCTCTGAATACCGTAAGCCCTTCCTTGAGGGTGAGCTGGAACCAATCACGACACGTGACCCTGTTTCCGGTCCAGTTGTGGAAGTACTCGTGGCCCACAACACTCAGAATTCTCACGAACTCAGCGTCAGTTGTGGTATTAACGTCGGCCAGAAGAAGAGCAGTGTTGAATATGTTAAGGCCTTTGTTTTCCATAGCTCCAAAGTTAAAGTCACGAACTGCGAATACGTGAAACTCGTCCAAATCATACTCACGGCCGTATTTCTCCTCGTCCCACTTCATCGCCTTCACTACACTCTCAAGTGCCCACTGGAGCTTTCCAACATCCTCGGGTTCTGACGACAACTGAACCAACACGTTTCTTCCACTCATTGTCTTGAAAGTGGTTGAAATTGATGCCAAATTCCCAGCCACAAGGGCGAATAGGTAACAGGGTTTGGGGAATGGATCCACAAACTCTGCAAAGTGCCTCGTACCCAAGTCACCTGAATCAACTCTATTCCCGTTACTAAGGAGAACGGGGTAAAGCTTCTTATCAGCTTGAACCCTTACTCTAAAGCTGCTAAGGACATCTGGCCTATCAAGGTAATAAGTTATGCGTCTGAAACCGTGAGGCTCACACTGAGTGCAGAACGCCGCGCTACTCTTGTAAAGTCCTACCAACTTGGTATTGTTCTTCGGGTTAATTGTGACGTGGGTCTCAACTGTAAAAGTGCGAGAGTCATCTTTTGGCAAAAACGCACTTGGAACAGTCATGTTCCCGTCAACGTCAAGCGTATATCCGCTAACTGGGACATTTTTAAGCTCAACTCCGTCAACTGCAACGAAATTGCAGGTAAGGTCGTCCCCATTCAACGTCAAATTCCCCGGTAAAGTGTTTGGTCTGCGCCTCATCAATAGCTTCGACCTCACTTTGGTTTCAGTGTCCTCTAGGTCAAACTCTAGGTACACATTCTCGACGTCAAACTCCGGAGGCTTGTAGTCCTTCCTAAAAATCTCCACAAACTTCTTAACTGGCTTCAACGTCACACTCGACGTCTCAGACTCAGTCATGGTCTGAGTTTCAGTCGCAGTCATTGTCGAAAAATCAGCTCTATCACCAAATATTCCTTTTTCCTTAATTACGCCTTTCCCGGTAAATACTGTAGATTGCGTTCCAAAGGGGGAGATAAAGTCTTTTACTGGAACAAGTGTTCTGGAATCCCTGGCTAAATAATTAAAGTTTAATTTAGACTGTGTAAACAAACAGTTTGGAAATGATTGATTTTTATTTATAAATGAGAATCTTCTTAGTTTTATCAAACTACGATTAGGCATAGAGTTTCCTTGCCCGAAACGACAAGATTCTGGCGTTAAACTTCTGGAAATATTTCTCGTTAAATTTGAGCAATTTACTATATACAAACAGGCGAAAATCAAAGAAACACTGAGCAGCTTTTTTACAAAACGTATGTGCATAAGACTACCATTGAAGGAAGATTATTAGACGATAATTTATATCTTGTGATTCCTAACATGTGTGGGGAGCCAAACTAAGAAGTTTACGAGTTTCTGCTAGTTTTACCCATATTCCATACCAAAATTTACTATATACACTTCTATACACATGTATATTTATAATATAATACAACATTATAAACATATTGTACACATATTACATCTTGTTGAAAATGTGTTAGAATCATTTGAGATAATCAATTGGTAATCTTACAGTCCACATTTTCGAGCCTGGTATAAGTAGTACTTTTGCTTTTTGATAAATGTAAAAGTGTAATCTCTTAGTATTCATCATTACCGTTATTCCTTGTGCTTTTGTTCCTTGATTTTCTGACTTTCCTTTTCCATATTCCTCTTCACTTTCTAATTCTCGGCTGTTTTGATAATATGAGCTCAGAATTGAACTCTTTACTCTTTGCCTCTTTTTACTTTTCTTATCAAAGTTAAAATTCACCGGCTTTACACCCAGTGAATCACAGCTTACACTCCTTTGTTCGTTTAACAGTGGGATATAAAACACTATTGAACTCTTTCCCATATCTCTTTTTTCTCCCATTTCGTTTACTTTACTCTTTTTCTTTCTGATTTTAGATTCACTGACAGCTGCTTCTTCCTGAGAGTTTGCCTGATGGTTTAAAACAATACTTGATACACAAGCGTCATTATACAAATAGCCCCAAACTCCCGAGTTTCCGCCTTTCCTCTCATCAGAACTATCTTGAGTTAATGTGAACGGCTGTGAAATTGATACAGTTTTCAGGTAAGCTTTGTCAAGTTTCGGTGCGATGAATGATAGAAACTGCAAATACTTATTAAATGCGAAGTTTTTATACTCTTTCTGAGCGTCAAACGCTCTTCTCTTCTGCAAATTGCAACGTTCGCAAATTCTAGAAAGCAAGTCCACAGAGTCACTCCTAACTTTTGCGTATAAAATATCCTTCAACATCCTGTGTGTGTATAAATCAGGATATCTCCTTATCGGTGATGTAAAATGTAAATACACAGGTAACGCCAACCCCCAATGTCTAACTTCCACTCTTCCCACATCATTCACAGAATCAACAGGATTACTACTATTGACACTGTTACTAGTATCAACACTGTTACTACTATTGACACTGTTACTAGTATCAACACTATTACTGGTATCAACACTGTTACTGGTATTAGTGTTTTGAGTATTACCATCTCTGTAAATGGGGGAGTAGATAGCTTCTTTGAACTTTTGTAGCACTGAAAAGCTCAAGGACTGGAATGCTGAAGGGTCCATGTAATGTTCGCACTTGCTTAAAACTTCAGTAACATTCATCTTATCCACTTGGATGAGATTTTTAAGGTTCTTCGGTAGCATTTGTGCTATTAAGGACTTAACCGCCTTACTTGTGTCTTCATGGATTCTTAGAAAGTAGAGGTCGATTTTCTCTGAAATGAACTTAGCAACTTGTGTGTTGGCCAGTAACATCATCTCCTCTATCAGTTCATGGCTTTCTTTCGGCATCTTTTCAACTCTCAACATGTAACGTCTGTCCAGTTTCCCCTTGTTATTTAAGTATCTATCAATGGGTTCATCAGACTTCTGATTCTGGCCAGTAAGTTTAGGAATATGACACTTAATTGAACCGTCAATATCCACGTGAACTGCTCCGAGTTGTTTTAGCCTATAATACCTCAGCTTCTGTGACAAGTAGTAAAGCCTCACCAACGACAGCTTAGTCTCGTCACTTATGCCCAAATCCTCTATCATCTTCTCGATATAACTGAAGCTGTAAGATGCCAAATCAAGCTCTTTTCCACCCCTTTTCACGTTTAAACAGCCGTATAACATTGTTTTGGCATTATCGTATGTGAGTCTGTTCTTGCTAGTTATTGTAGATAAAACGAAATTTACATCTCTGATATACAGGTCATTTCCAATTTTTTCACCCTCGCCTGACTCACAGACGTCAACAAAAACTGAAAAACAAAGCTTTTCCTTCTTTGGAAGCAGTGAACACAAGTCTTCGCTCAACTGCTGGGGTAACATTGGGTAAACCAGATGCTCCATATACACTGAAGTTGCCCTCGTTCTTGCATCCAAATCCACCAATGAGTTTTCCTTTACAAAATGACTCACATCTGCCACATGTACTCCAATTCTATACATAATACCGCCATCAGCAGAATCTGGTGAATTAGTGGGAATTAGCTCAATTGAAAGTGCATCATCCAAATCTTTGGCGTCTTGAGGATCAATTGAAATTACAAACAGATGGTTCATATCCTTCCTGTTATCCCATTTTGTCTTGTTTCCCTCCTCTATCAACTCGTTTAAGTTGGCTAAAACAGGCTCTGAAAACCCCTTCGGATCTAGGCCATGAAACAACAGCGTCCCCTCCATCTCAGAATCAGGGTCACCAGTCTCCCCTATAACACGTATTATACCTCCTTTTGGTTCTAATTCACTCTTTTTCCATTCTACGAAACGGTTTATACATAAAATATTTTTGTCCAACTTAGAATTCGGACAATCAGATTTATATGAATTTAATACAGTAGTTACATCAGTGTTTAGATCTGATTTATATACTTTAAATGCAGGCCATCTGGTATCTCTGGGTTGACACCTCACATATTCCAATTTATTATCAAAAAACTCAGATAAGTTAAATGTTGAAACAAAGCTTGAAAGGTTCGGTGATCTGGCAAGAATTTTAATCACTCGGCACTCTCCAGGTGTTTCTTTATACGCGATTTTAGCACCTGGAGATTGTGATGGCATATGTGTCACTGCTTTTTGCCTTCTCGACTTAATTGCAACAACTGAATCGCCGTGAAACGCTCTATTCCTGGAAATAAAGCCATAAATCTTCAACTCATTCGTTCCCTTCTTCTTAGCTCCAGAGTGGTCCTCAGACTCCTTTAGTATATTATTATTCAAATTTATGTTTGTATTAGCTAGATTTATGTTTGTACTGTTTGTTAGTATAAGTTTGGACTCATAAGTGGCAAAGGCTGGAATGAAAACTGTTCCTCTGACTACAAGTTCAGGGTGTTCTCGTTCCAGTTCTTCTATATCCGCGTCATTCCAGTACTCTTCATATGATATTTCGATGTTATGTTTCTTAGATTCTTCAGAGTTAATACAGGTGTCAGAATTTGAGGGTGTTAAATCTGAAGATTGTGGAGAATCGGAAGCGGTGTTGTAATATTTAAGGTTAGGATTAGATAAGGAGCGGTTGAATTTAAGGATTCCACTCTTTTTTGAGCTAGGGTCAAAAAAAGTATGGGTATATTTTACATTTGATGTGTAATGTACATTATATAAAGTTTCATAAATTGGAAGCCGATTTGTAATTAATGTGTTTATTTCATAATTTCTGAAATATGGCGAAATATACTTTAATCTAGACAACTTGAAAAGTATTCGTTCTGGACAATTTGATCCACTTGCCAAAGTTAAGATCAAAACCATAATTTATGGAAACGGATCCACTTTTAACCCATTTTTAACAAATTCTTCTAAAAATAAATTTTAAAAAACACAAAAATAAAATTTATTAAATTTCGGTTTCACATCATGGGTGGCAGTCAGTCACTCATGGATACAAAGGTTAACCTAACACTTCAATCCAGAGAAGCGGTTTCTACGTATTCACAAATTATTTATTTTAATCATTGTTTATTTACCTATTTTTACCCCTATTATGATATAATTTGGCCACAATTTACACATTTTCCACCTCAATTCAGTGATACTAAATTATCTACCAATAATAATCTAAATGTGTAGCAAAAATTACATTACAAATGCTTAAAGGAGGAGGAAGATGAGCGAATGAAGGTCAAATCTGCAATAGAATCCGAAAATCCGGAAACCGCTAGAATCCACGCCGCTAACTCAATTTTTAAGAGGAACGAAGCAATGAGATTTTTAGAGCTTAAATCAAGATTAGATATTTTAACGGCACAAGTAGACTCTGCGATAAGAACTCAAAGGGTATTTCAATACTATTTCTACTCACTACTATTTTATGTGTTCTATTTAAATACTGGTAAATGTTGTTTTAGTTAACTGAGGAATTAAAAAAAGTGTTACCTCAATTGAATAGATTTTTAAGGTACAAAAAACTCGATTCAGTTGATGTTATAACGGATTTTAAGAAAATATTCGAAAATATGGTAAGACTATATAGATACTCATTTAATTTAAAAGAAAATACATGGTGGAATCAACTTTAGGATGTGAATGAATCACAAATGAGCGAAAATATGAGTAAGGATTCACCGTTCAAGCCGCCTCAGAGGGAGGTTGACGCCTTAATTTCAAGGGTGGCACAGGAATATGAACTTGATATGACTGAAATGCTCAAGAAAATGAAAACGCAAAACGAGTCTAAACCTCAGTCATACAATAAGCCAAGTTTATCATAGAAGAACTTTATTATATGTTTAAGCCAATGTTTTTACACATTGGAAATGTATCAAAGTTAATGAGTTGATAATTCGTTGTACAATTTTTAACAATTTAATTTTTTGGATAAAATTTACAAAAATATAAAATTCACATTTAGATTAATCAGTTATTTGTGAGGTATGGTAAATTGTGGAGATAAATTTAGTTTGTTCAGAATTAATATTGTTGTAATTCCTATATTTAGTTTTTAAAAATGTCGCTTCATATGGGATTTACGAAAAAGCTAGAACTTAGAACTGAGAAGGTCAAATCGGTCGACCTTCACCCATCCGAGCCATGGGTGGCCTCAGCAATGTATAACGGCTCCCTTACAATTTACAATTATAATACTCAGGCCTTGGTTAAGAAGATAGAAATGTCAGATGCGCCTCTGAGGTGTTGTAAGTTTGTTCCTAGGAAGCAGTGGATCGTTGCTGCAGGTGATAAGATGTGTATTTGGGTTTATAACTACAATTCACTCGAGAAGGTCAACGTGGTAGAGGGTCATAAGGACTATGTACGATATTTGGATTTACATTCGACATTGCCTTACGTAATCAGCTGTTCGGACGATATGACTGCCGTTTTATGGGACATAGATAAGGGATGGGAGAAACTTGCAGTTTTTGAAGGGCACTCACACTATGTAATGATGGCAAAATGGAGCCCAAAGGACCCTAACATCTTTGCAACATGCTCCCTTGATAAGACTATTTCATTCTGGAGAGTTACGCTCACCTCTACAAACCAAACTCTGCCTCCTAACCCTTCAAACACTGCTAACACTTCTGCAGCACCTGTTACCAGTAGCGCTAACACCGTTGTTAGTAATGTGAGCTCTGGAAAGTCTAAAAGTTCAAAGGGAAAAGGTGGAAATAAGCCTTACTTTACCCTCACAGGGCACGAACGTGGAGTTAACTGCATTGACTTTTGCTCAAATTTGTCGTTCCCTTACATCATCTCCGGCTCTGACGACTGTACCATAAGGGTTTGGGACTACCAAACCAAGCTTTGTCTACAGGTGTTAAAAAAACACTTTAAGCCTGTTTCCTGTGTAGTATATCACCCCCGGCTTCCCATCATCCTATCCACAGGTGAGGACGGAGATTTCAACGTGTGGAACTCAAACCTTTACAAGATTAAAAGGTCAGTAAATTATGGTTACGGGCAGCTTTGGCACGTGGCAAGTAACACTACAGATACTGCACTGGCCAGTGATTCGGGTGTTTGTGTTCTTGAACTCGCAGGCGGGAAGCCACTGGCCTCAATGTACTCTAACAAACTCGTGATGGTCAAATCCTCTGACATTCTCACATGTAACCTAACCTCCTCAGTCACTGATCTCTCAAACCATGACCCGTCACACTCTTTAAACTTATCGTTCAGAAATATCGGTTCATCAGGTACCATATACATATTATTCATACTATTTATGTATAGGTAAACATATATATATATAAAATATATTCAACTATTGTCTAATGTGTTTTTAGAGTTTTTTCCACAGGAAGTTTCACATCACCCGAACGGCCGTTTTATTTGTTTATGCGGTGATTCAGAATATATCATCTACACTTCTCAAGTATATTTTTACCTATTTATACCTCATTTGCACTTTATTACTATTTATTTATGATATTATAAAACACACAATACTATAATTTTTGTTAGGGCATGAAGAGTAAAACGTTTGGAAAGGCGTCACAATTTGTATGGTCATTTGAAGGTGATTATGCAACGTATGACGGATTTGAAGTTAGCGTGTTTTCGGAGTTCACACTTAGAGAGAAGCTTGACTTACAGCAAGTACAGGTACAGAAATTACATGGAGGAAGGTTACTTGGAGTGTCAACTGATGTTGATATTCTGTTTTACACATGGCCACCATGCATGCCAGTGAAGCGTTTTTCACTACAAGTCGATGATATTTACTGGCACCCTTCCTCTAATAGACTAGCACTTGCATCGCAACTGGCAACTTACATATTATCCTATAACCTTGACGCCCCAAGTAGTAACCGATCAAGCAAGTTTGGAGGAACTTACGGCGAGGATTTGAACGAGAACGAGACTGAAGAATTTGAAGAGGAAAACTTTCAATTTGAGAAGGAGTTGGTAGAAAGAATAACAAGTGCAGTGTGGGTTAACGACACCTTTTTGTTCGTTACTTCAAACTCACACTTGTCTATGTATTTGGCTGGGAATACCGAGACCCTTGTGTACCTTGACAAGCATCTCCACTTGGTAGGGTATTTGCCTGAAACTCAGCTTGTATATTTATGCGATGATTCAGTATACGGGTATCACCTGCCCTTTTCTTACCTCCAGTTCCACTCAAAGCTCTACCACTACACGCAGGTGTTAAACTCAGTTTCAAAAGATGAGCACTCTGAGTTCGAGGACGAGGAACTCTCAATCGCAAAAAACGAACTCAAACAGTCTTTGGCAAAGGTTGACGAGAAAATGAGAGAGAATGCAAGCAGGTTCCTTCAGCTCTTCGGAGAGTACGAACTCGGGCTTTTATGCACTGATAACCCAGACCTCAAATTTGAACTCCACCTCAAACTCGGAAACGTTAACCAGTGCCTTAAACTCTTATTATCAGAATCACTCAACCTCACCCAATCACCTGATCACACAGTTAATCACCAAAATGCTGATTTGGGCACTGTTGACCTTGAAAACGTTGATATGGATACAGTTAGTATGGATAATGTCAATGTTGATGTAATAATGGGCTTGGATGATATGTTGAAGAGGAAATGGAAGAGACTTGGAGATTACTGTCTTAAAAGTTCCCAGATTAAGGTTGCTAAATTGTCATACCAATACTCGAATAACATGCAAAACTTACTCGTTTTACATACCCTTACAGGTACTTTCACTATAATTTACATGTCTTAAAATTTTTAGGCGATCTTGAGGGAGTAAGATACGTGGCACAAACTGCGTTATTATCAAAGTTGCACAATGTAGCATTTACGGCCTTTTATATGCTAAACGATATCGACTCTTGTATTCAAGTATCACTAAAGCTATTTTACAGATTTTAATTAGTTTTTCAATTACTGAGTTATTTACCAGCTTTACCTACATGTGTGTTTAATAAATTGTAGATATTGCATATGGTTAATCGACATGCTGAAGCTACATTTATGGCAAGAACATATAGACCGCATTTACTAAAAAGCTCATTTAATAAATGGAGTGACAATTTAAAAAATAAGGTACTACCATACAACTCTGAAGTTTATAATTAAATGTTTTAGAATGTGCAATTGATGGAACCGTTGGTGGATAATGATGAGAAGGTGGATTTGAGTGACTTTAAGTTCGAGTTCCCGGATGCCTCGCAGTATTTAAAGTATAAAGACGCCCTTTTCTCAGACTTTGCAAAGCAAAATGAACAAAAGAACGACACACTTGACTTGTAATTTTATTAAAATGATTAATTTCATAATAATGTACGTTATAAATATTATATTGAAGTTATCTGTTGTGCAAAACGCTCTTAATTTTACGGATCATACGAATAGAAGTGATGATGCCATTTCTGTGCAGACGAGCCTTGGCGCCCCTCCTCTTATGCCGCTGTTTGTGCTGGGTAGTAGCACGACGGTACATCAGCTTCCCAGTGGCAGTTATCTTAAACCTCTTAGCCACTGAGTGGTTGGTCTTAGGCTTTATGCGAAACTGACCCCCAGCCCTTATCTTCAGCCTGTACTTTCTGCGTTCAAAAAGTCTAGTATTTGTCTTAGTGGTAGGTAAAGGTGAAAAATTAATGTGCGATATGAAATTAAGGGATTTCGGAATGCGATAAAAGTTAGAAATCCCACGAGGAAAATTAATTAAACAAATACAGCCAGAGCCTGATAAAAACAATAATTTTACAAGGAGAATTGTGGAAACTAAAAAGTTAAATATGGTACATGCTAAAAACATGGCATTTTAACAAAATATCAGAGCCTAAACCAACTCAGAGTTTATAATAAAACAAAAATAAAATACAATTATATGAAAAAAATTCATTATTTAAAAATTAATTGGTAAATTACTCTACAACAACGGAAAGTGTGTAAAATGATTCCATCACATTTTACAACTTTAATTTTGTTAAAACAAAATTTTTATTTTTTCCGGGAAAATTGTTAAAAAGTTTTTAGAATATTAATTATGTAATTCTAATATGAAAATCAGTTAAACCAGAGGAAAATTAAAAATAATCTACACACTAATTATTAGAGGATTCCTTTGCTTTTTAAACTATTTTTAGATTCTTTCAATTTAATTTACTTATTTGACACTTCAAATTAGTGAATTATATTTTATTTCAATGATTTCAGCATTGTATTAGCTTAGAATTCACAGTTCCATGAGTCTAGGACTCACTAATAGTACAATTAATAGCTCAAAAGTGTCCCTGAACTTGTTATAACACCGCTTAACACTTTATACTTTTAGTTTATAGATATAAAATTGATAAAACTATATTAAACTGATACATTCAACTCTAATAATACTAAATATATCTACGTATTAATAAAATCTTGGTAAAATGTCAGAAAATAGATTAAATGTAAAAGCGTTTTTTAGCAGGAAGTTCTTTCTCCTCATTTATGTGTTGTGTATGATATCTGTGACACAGGCCAATGGACTAAAATACAACAGAGGACCATTAGAGGAGAGTTATCAGAATAATAACCCAAGTGCAAATGAGAATGATTTGGATGATATGGACGACGAATTCACTGGCACTACATACCTAGAACCTGCGAATGATAATAATTCGTTCCTGGAAAACAATGAAGATTATGACGAAGACGAAGATGATGAAGAGGATTATGAAGAGGAGGATATTGATTTGGACCGATTTTCAGACGCGAGTTTGTTGGAGATGGAGAGCACATCAGATGAAGAGGACTCAAATGAAGGAAGCGGAGGAAATAAACTGTTGAATAAAATTAACCCAAAGTTAATGAACGGTGGATTTTTGAAAAATTACCTGGACAAAATTGGAGAAAGTAAGGCGATCAAGGGAATACACCCAAAGAAGGCAATTGCAAATGTAAAAACAACTATGAAGGACTTACAACAAGGTTACAAGAAATTAAAGGGGAAAGTATATCCAAGACACAAAACCTATGAACCCAAAAGTCCAAACCATTCAAATCACGGGGGAAGGTCAGTGGACAATATGAGTGGATCTAACGAGAATAGAAATCGGGGAAAGACGGGGTATGGAAGACGATTTTTAAATAAATTGAATGGAGGCGATGGCGCAAAACCGTCAAGATTGAGTAGGATCAGGTCAAGCCTGAGAAGTGTCTAGTCGATTCCAAGTTTCTAACAAATTAATATCTTAATGTGTGTATAATTTAATGTATATAGTCTGTGAAGTATATATTGTGTATGTAACAATGTCCTATGAATTAAGATGGGGCTTGAAATTTTAGATTTTTTAAAAATGTAGACTTTTAAATTGTTTATTAATTTATATTTGACTTAGCCAACAGAGTTGCAATGATTTGGTATTATTAGTTTTGTCTAGATTATTTTTTATTTTTAAAATTTACAACACATTCACCATTTTCAAATGTGACGTTTTGTTCTATTTAACAAACTGATGGACATTAATTCACGACCAATAACTCAGGATCCTAGTTTAAAATTAAAGTTTCTAAAGCCAGACCCCGAAAAATGCATGGACAGAGTTCCAACTCTTACAAGTTTGTTCCTTTCAAAATTTTACATAGTTATCCATGATACAAACAGCATATGATATGTAAATAATTTTATGTAGAGGTCGACGGACTGGAGAATGTGGAATTGGACATTTTGAACGGCTGGTGTTCGAAGTTTTGGAAGAAGATTCGTTACTCTGGATTCTTTCTAGATGAAAATCTTACCAAGGATTTAACCAATTACTTGGAATTGAACTCCACAATAGCCATTGATTTAGATAAGGTATTTTTAGCTTAATGTTATATATGTATAGGCTGATTCGTATTTAGCAGTTCAAAAATTATTATACAACGGTCTGAGATTAGAGTTAGAGAATTCAGCAGAAAGTGCCCGAAGAGATAACTCATTAGACAGTGTCGGAACTGAGAATGGGTCGGCTAATTCTGTTTCCCAGTGTAAACTGTTTCACAAGTACTATTATTCGTGCAGAGAGAACCCAGTGGCCTTGAACAACCTAGTGGTGTTATCAAACGTAATTTGGTCCTTGAAAAAATATAAGCGTGATGAGTTTGCTCTTACGTGTTTAATAGATATATTGTTGCAGTCATACATGGTAGCCTTAGATTCCTTTATATCCCTAGGCGGAGTTGATGTGATCCGTGAGAACTTTGAGTTTCTGGCCCTCAACGGCCGACTGAAAAAGAGCTCCAATTACCTCCTAAAATGCATGGAACTGTTGGACAAATTGGATATAAACTTCAAGATACTTCAGACTTCAAAGATCGGAATTCCAGTTAACTGCATAGCACTGGGAAGAGCGCCTCCCAGGCTCAGCAAGGCAGATTACGAATGCTCAAACGACAAGGTTAAGCTAAAGGCAACTAATCTTATTAAGAAGTGGAAGGCAATTAGGGACGTATCAGTTCCCCAGAAGGAACAGGACCACAAACCCAAAAAGCCAGTCCACTCCTTGGAAAAACATTACTCAACTGAATCGGCAGGTTCCCTTGAACACGAAGGCTCTTTTGTGCTGGACATAATCAACACAATGGTTGAGCAAAAGGAGAAGGAAAAGAAGAGAAAACTCCAAATTAAAAATTCACACCTACCAAACAAATATAAACACAAACCCAATGAATCCGCAGATAATGGTGAGAGTAAGTCCGCTTCCTCCGTCAAGGTTCACAAGCTGGTAGACAAGGTAGAAAACGGCAAAGTCAATGATCCGGAAATAAGTTCATCAGTAAACACCAATAAACTTGCTTCATTGATGAACTTCTTTAAAGAATATTCCAATAATTCTGGAAACTCAGATAATGCCTCGTCATCCTCTGATAATACTATTCTTCAACTGAATCAGGATAATACCAATGTTACCCAAGTATCTACCACCGCTGTACCAGAAACATCCACCAAACTAGTTGTAGATACTCTTGTCACCAAACTATCAGATAAACCGGGTAATGTGGAAGATAATAGACTGATGATGCCACCACCACCGCCGCCTCCTCCGCCATTTAATAATCCAAAACATACAACCGTGGGAGTGTCATTTGATGATCCAAACATTACCAACATAAACAGATTCACGGGATACCCAATGGTTGGACAGATTCTACCGCCTGGAGTTGTACCGCCTCCACCTCCAAAACAACCTCCTCCGCAACATTCATATAACACTAAACCATACACTTCTATAAACACTTCTTATCCAATGTATAAAACTGTTAATACTGACTACAACGCCGTCAACACTGATTATAAAACCGTCAACACTGATTATAAAACCGTCAACACTGATTATAAAACCGTCAATACCGATTATGGAATGTTGAATACTGATTATGGCATGGCGAATGCGGAATATAAATCAGTACATTTTGAATCTCAGACTAATAGATTCGGTACACATAAGGGAAATTATACACCAGAAGTGGTTGGTCAGAGTTCATTGAACTCATATGAGAGTTCATTTGAGAGAAATGAAACAGCAAGTGTTAAAGAACCAGCTGATAGAAATTTAGACTTTTATCGCAAACCTGAAAACAACACTTCAAATGACCGACAAGTCACTCCACCCTGGAAATAGTGTCACAACATCAATGTCATACAACAATTATATAATACTTAATATATAATCACTACTACTTAATTGTTAAATAATAATGTGATAATTAATATATAATACTTTATTAAGTAATGTGTTAGAATATTAAATCTTATAAACATAATTTTAAGGGTAAATTAATGATATTTATCCCCATGGATAGAAACGTAGGAAGGTTTCATGATAAAAATTTGTAGAAAATTTACAATTTTTATTACCTGTATAATTTTTGTATTTAATTTAGTTTATCCCTTTAGAATCCCAAGAAAAAATAATCTCTTGACCCTAAACACCTTATCTTCACTAAACGCAGTCATGCCACTACCGAATCATACGGAATATAAGAGGGAATTTCCCCTGGAGGATGAAGTTCCCCTAAAGGAGTTTGATCCTGAGGTTTACGAGTTACTGGAACGAGAACGAGATAGGCAGCGATATTCAATTAATCTGATCGCTTCCGAGGTAATTTAATAAATTATGAAGTAATGTATAACGAAAATTTGTAGAATTACGCCAGTAGAGCTTGTATGGAGGCGCTGGGATCCATTTTCACTAATAAATACAGTGAAGGTTTGCCGGGGAAAAGGTACTACGGGGGCTGTAGATTCGTTGACGATATTGAAAACTTATGTATTAAAAGGTGCTTGGAGGTTTTCGGGTTATCGGACGAGGAATGGGGAGTAAATGTACAACCTCTTTCAGGCTCTCCTGCTAATTTAGCTGTTTACTGTGCACTACTCCAGCCTCATGATAAACTCATGGGACTCTCACTGGAGTCCGGCGGTCACCTCACCCACGGGTACTACAACGCCAAGAAGAAGGTCTCAGCCTCCTCCATATTCTTCAGCCCACTGTCTTACTTTCTTGATCCTAAAACTGGACTTATTGATTATGACGGTCTCGAAAAATCCGCCCAAGCATTCTGCCCTAAACTCATCATTGCAGGAGCTTCCACTTACTCTAGGTATTACCATACTTACAAATTATTTACATATTATTTATCAATTATTTACATAATATTTATCAATTTGCATATTATTTATTTATAAATTAGATTTATTTATATGTAATTTAATGAATTGGATTGAAAAAACTACAGATACATTGACTATAAGAGATTTCGGGAAATCGCCGATAGCGTTGGAGCATATTTAATGGCTGACATAGCTCACATTTCCGGTTTGGTTGCTGGAAGGGTTCATCCTTTACCCTTCGAGTACTGCCACGTAGTTACCTCCACAACTCACAAGTCGCTCAAGGGGCCAAGATCCGGTATCATCTTCTTCAATAAGAAGTTATTGCCTGATTTTGGAGAGTGCATTAATCAGTCAGTTTTCCCAACTCTACAAGGTGGACCTCATAATAATAATATTGCAGCTCTTGCAGTACAACTTAAACAGGTACCACCTACTATACTACTATAATATATATTTAATGGTTAACAGTTGACTATAGTTATCTAAACCGGAATGGAAAACGTATGCACAAAGAATAGTTGATAATGCAAGAGTGTTGGCGGCAGAGTTGGAGAAGAGAGATATGCCAGTTGTGACAGGGGGGACTGATAATCATACAGTAATTGTGAGTTTAAGGCCATTTGGAGTTACTGGGAGTAAAGCTGAGCTGGTGTGTGACCTGGTTAACATATCGATCAGCAAGAGTACAATTCCCGGGGATAAATCAGCATTTAACCCCTCTGGAATCAGACTCGGAACTCCATCACTAACATCAAGAGGAGCCTTCCCTCAGGATATGGTCTTTGTCGCTGATGTTATCAGAAAAGTTGTTGACATCTGCGTTAAAGTTCAAGGTACCTCTATAAACAGTTTACATATACACAATTACTTCATATATTCATACATAATTAATCCATATATTTATGCACAATTAATCCATATACTTATACACAATTGTTTCATATGGTTAATGTAATTTTTTTAGAGGAGAAAGGGAAGAAATTGGTTGATTTTAAAGTCGGATTGGATGTAAATGAGGATATCATAAAGTTGAAAAATGAAGTTGTAGAATGGATTAGCAAGTTTCCATATATAGATTAATTCTATTTTCTTGTAAAACTACACGCTATCTACTATTACCACTATATTTACTACATGTGTTTCCGTTGTAAATTATATTGATTTGTGTACTGAATCAACTCCCCATATACACCTGTTGTGTTTCATTGGATTCTATAAAAAAACTTGTTTAAATAATGTCTAATTTAAGAATCTGAGTTTGAGCTTGGTTGCGAGGTTTAAATTTAATCTGTGACTTCAGTGAGGTGTTTTCAACCCCGTTCAGTCACATATAAATCTCAATATGGGTATCAGAGCGGGAGTTCCAGGCCTTTTCGGCACAATTTCAGGCTTCAAAGTCACACCCTTTTGTAAATCAGCCCTCAAATTTCAATTAAACTTAAATCGCCTTATTTTTTCCACTAAATCAAAGTTATCCTCCAAGAACCATCTTAATCGTAATTTAGTAAACAGTAATATTGGTAGTAAACTGGACAATTTGTTACCAACTAATATAAACTTTACTTCACCAAGAAGATTTCATAGTAAATCACAAAATGTAGTTAATAAGTCAGGAGACCAATCTCCAGTATCTGACACTGGTAAGATGAGGAAGGGGTACATATCCCAGGTGATAGGTGCTGTTGTGGATGTCAGATTTGATGGGCCTCCTCCGCCAATACTTAACGCGCTTTGGGTTGACAATGATGGTACTAAGTTGTCCCTGGAGGTTGCTCAGCACTTGGGTGACGGCGTTGCCAGGAGCATAGCTATGGGTGCAACTGAAGGCCTAATGAGGGGTCAGGAGGTCCTTGATACTGGCTCTCCAATCACAATTCCAGTTGGTACTCCAACTCTGGGTAGAATTATGAATGTAACGGGGGACGCAATTGACGGCTTTGGCCCAATTAAATCTGAGCATCACTTGCCAATTCACAGGCCTGCTCCATCATTCGAGGACCAGAAGAGTGATGAGGCTCTTTTGATTACTGGAATTAAGGTTGTGGACCTTCTAGCCCCCTACGCCAAGGGAGGCAAAATCGGTTTATTCGGCGGTGCTGGAGTTGGGAAAACAGTCCTCATCATGGAACTCATCAACAACGTCGCGAATAAACACGGAGGATACTCGATATTCGCAGGTGTAGGTGAACGTACCAGGGAAGGAAATGAGCTCTACCATGAAATGTTATCCACTGGAGTTATCAAACGTACTATCAAACCCAACGGTATTATCACTATATTACCCAGTTTACTACGCATAAGCACATTATATTACTGATTTATCCATATTATATATTAAAATTAGTATTATGTATAGTGAAATTAGTTTAATATTTACAATATTACTATGTTTTATAATTTATGAATAGGTAAAGGTGACGAAGCTGATTTTACTGGAAGCAAGGCCAGTTTGGTGTATGGACAGATGAATGAGCCACCAGGTGCCAGAGCTAGAGTTGCGTTGACTGGTCTTACCGTGGCAGAGTACTTCAGAGATGAACAGAACCAGGACGTGCTTCTGTTCATCGATAACATCTTCAGATTTACTCAAGCAGGCAGTGAAGTCAGTGCCCTTCTCGGGAGAATTCCAAGTGCTGTTGGTTACCAGCCAACACTAGCCACGGATTTGGGTTCTCTCCAGGAGAGAATTACAACCACAAAGAAGGGCTCAATCACCTCAGTTCAGGCCATTTACGTGCCTGCAGACGATATCACAGACCCTGCTCCGGCCACCACATTCACACACTTGGACGCAACAACTGTTCTTTCCAGGCAAATTGCGGAACTTGGAATTTATCCAGCTGTAGATCCACTAGACAGCACCAGTAGAATGCTCAGTTCTCACATCGTTGGTGAACGCCAATATAACGTTGCAAGAGCGGTTCAAAAGATCCTTCAAGACTATAAATCACTACAAGACATTATTGCCATCTTAGGTATTTCAATTACTTATCCCACTTTATTATTTGTTATACATATTTTAGTTTACTTCGTACTATATATATATATCAACAACTTATAATCTATTATATACATATAACTTATATTATATTATATACAATATACCTGATAATCTATTACTTATATCCCGTTTTAATTATGTTAATGATAATTATAGGTATGGACGAGTTGAGTGAGGATGACAAGTTTGTTGTTGCCCGTGCAAGGAAGGTTCAGAGGTTTTTGTCACAGCCGTTCCAGGTTGCTGAGGTGTTTACTGGCAAGCCAGGCAGGTTCGTAGAGTTGCCCGACACCATTGATGGAGCAGAGCAAATCCTAAATGGAAGCTGCGATGACTTACCGGAAATGGCATTTTACATGGTTGGAGACATCAAGGAGGCTAAGGAAAAGGCTGTTGAAATGTTGAAAACTAGATCATAATCTTTTATACCACTATATATATATATATATGTATTTACCATACATCTATATACGCATATACTTATATACTAACCATATACACGTGCCTATATACACATTAGTATATAAACACATTTATATATGTATTTATATACATATTGGTATAGTATATTATTGGGTTATGATTTAAAAACACGTTGATATGACTTGAATAGAATATCAGATGAGTTGGACTTCTCAACCTTAGCTCTACAGTGGCTTTCAATGTGTTTGGTCCAAAGCGACGCCAAATCATTAAAGTATTTCTATCAAAAGTTAAATTAATAGTACTCACCTCAGTCTTAATTGATAGTAGCTCCTGAATCAAATACTCCTCGAGTTCATCATCAGCCTCAGTGGTTACAATGCTTGAAAATAACTAAAATCAAGTTAAAACATGCTAGTTACCTTGTTTATAAAAATCTTAAACGAGCTTGTCTTGAAGTGGTTGACATTGATGAAGTTAAGGAGCCTTAAACCAGAAATTTTATTCAGAATCTAAATTCAGATATGAATGCTTGTGGTTATACCATATGGTAGAACAATTTTGACAGTAAGGAAAACTGGTTTTGCGTGAGTGACTCGAAGTTTTTGAAATATAGTACAATGTTGTTGTTAATATGCCTTTTATATTTTTTACAAACATTCAAGTTTAACCTAAAGTGAAAATTATTAAATATATACAAATAAATAAATTAATACTATATATATAAATATAATAAATAAAGATAGTCTTACTTTGAGGTTAAAATTAACAAAAGTTTAATGTAGTAGTAGTTGAACTCCTTTTCAACCAAATAACAGTAAATGACGATGTTTATGACTTCATTAAACTAAACAATCCATTATATAATACTAGAGGGGATATTAAATAAATGTTTAGGGATTGAAATTTGTAAAATACCTGTTGAGTTTTAAGTTTAATTTTGAGTATATTATCTAGGGCGTTTTCAGGGCTGATTGAGTCCATGATGCAGATGAAAATTGTTTTCTGTATATCTTTGTTTAACCCAATTTTAGTAGCCTTTTTAATCAACTCATCCTTTCTACTGTTCTTTTTCGGAGCAATTTTCGTTTCAAACTCTGTTACGCCAGAATTGTTACCATCAGCACCGTCAGAATTATTGTTGCAGTTAATGATTGACTCAAGATTAATTGTCACTCTATCCATATTCAGCTTACTCTTTATCATGTTCCTACAACATAATTAAGTTAAATTAGTTGGATTTGGTACTTTAAATGGTCAAATTGTTCCAGGACGTTTTTGGACTTTTTGTTACTTTTCAACTCCTCCTCAATGAACTTTACTCGGTCTAAACAGGATTTTAAAAACTAATTTTATATTTAATTTTATTTAAAACAAAAAATTTATGATTCATTTTTAATTTATCTATATTTGTTAAGGAATTACTTGAAAACTCTTCATGTTCCTTCTTATACTTTTCTATCAAGTCGTTCAAATACCCAAGAATCTCTGAGTTCTTATTTATGCTTTGACCTAAACCAAAATGTACAGTTGTATATCTAAATATATATTGTAGTACCTGAGTATTTTAATAGTATGAGTAATAGCTGTAAAATGTCTTCATTTAAATTGGTTTTGGTCAAGAGCTTAATCAGGTGGAAAATGACGTCAATATCAATCACTTCATAGTAGTAAATTGAGCAAATGGATATGATTATATTCCTGACAACTAGTTTGTTTTCGTTAACTGGCGATTTCTGCTTCAAGTCACTATCTAACATCAATTCCAAGTTACTTTCAAGCTTTTCAAGTAATTTAGAAACAAATCTTTTTACAATCTACATAATATGTAATAGTTTTTATTGGTATGTAATTGTATGTAGTAGGGTTAGAGTATTGTAGTATAAATAAAAGTATATTTACTTACTGATGAGTTGAAATAGTTGGATAATGAGCAAATTAATGCGGACTGAGTTGCCACAAGTGAAATTACTACATTGACCTCATTGATAATCATGGTGATCACCACATCACAAAGGTTATCAAACAACTCATTTATAACTTGATTCTCTGATCCCTACACACATATACGGATTAGCTTATATTACCTTTGAAATTATCTTTGAATACATTTCACATAGTTGATTCACAATTACTGTATAATTGCCTTCTGATAATCTATTCACCATTCCTATTTGTTTCTTAATCACATCCGATGGATCAAATACTTCATCCTCTTCCAATTGTTCCTCATTATCCTCATCACCATCTTCATCTATTTGTTCGTCGTCATCTACATCTAATTCATCCTCATCCTCATCCTCATGACGTTCGTCCTCTGATTCTACTTCGTCATCAGTCAAATCTTGGTAATCAGGTTGATCAAGAGTGTAGTTGCGTAATTTGACAAGAGTATTGTTTTCAGGGTATAACTGCTCATTATCTAAAATATTTTCTTCGTCTGCGATAGTAGTAATGTTGGACAAAAAGTCTAAAAAGTCCTCATCAAAGCCATCCCTCAAGAATTCAGATTTCAACTCCTGTAATACGTCAACTTTACGACCCCTCTTGACAGTATCATTCTTATCACGGACATTTGGCTTATTTTTGAGAAGTTGTCGCTCTAAGTACTCAATTTCAATATCCTCAGGCGTAGATTTTATGTTATGGTCACTGTCAAATCTAACTTTTTTATCAGATTTTAATCCTTTGTTAGATTCGGGTTTATATATCGATTTCAACCCATTGTTTTGTACATTAGCATCGGTATTTACAGGTTTTACTACATTTTTATGAGAACTATTAATCATATTATTGGCATTTTTCCTCCTTTTAATCCACTCGAGTTTTTTTTCGTGTTTTAATCTCTTGGCTTCCTTCCTCTGTATCTTACGAAGCTTTTTTCTGGATTTGACTAACAAATAAGGTGATTAATTAATATAAAAAATACCACGCTTGATTTTATATCTAGACTCATCATCGTTCGGGTTAGATAAATGACTGTAGATGTCATTTGATATTCTAGAGGATTCCCTCCTCTTACCCTTTGACATATTTTTATTAATTTATCAAAATATAATACAAATCATCATAGAAATTAAATAAAATAGTATAATGAATAACTAAAAAATATTTTACAGAAAATAATAAATAAGTTACGGATGTTGTAAACTATGAAATTAAACCTAATAAAAATTAAAATTAAAGCTTAAACTATTTAATAAATAAACATGATAAATATTATATAATAGAATGTTAAGGATATAATTTGAGAATATAGTTGTTAAACGTGGAATCTCATAACTCAAAAATTGAAATTAAATTAAGTATAGTGAAGAGAATAGCTCTAATGTTTGACCAAAATATATTCTTTAAAAAACAAAATAAGTAATAAATTATAATTTAAATGTAAATAAAATAAGATTATGAATGTTTTCATGGAATCTTTCATGACCCCATCGGACTGAAAAATACATAAATATTCTCAATTTTACGGAATCTTTGAGGATTCTATTTATGTTGTAAACGCAGTTTTAATTGTACCTGTCTAGTTTGGTCTAGGGTGGTTATTTTATGGATTTTAATACTTGTGTTTTATTCTACACATTTTACACTAAACTCCAATTTCAGTTTTATCTAATTTAATCAGTTCAAATTTTATTTTAATTGTCTAAAAATATTTAATGTTGATTTGTGTAAAATATTTTTTAAATAATTGAAATGATGCCCATTTTTTCAAATTTGGCCCTAACACATTCGTCAATTTTGTTATATCTACTTCCAGAAATGCTGACAGATGGAACCGACCTATTATACTAACCAGGCCCTTAATGAGCCCACTTTACGTATATCCAAGAAAAGGTATTTTTAAATATTTACTCAATTGCATCACCTGTTACTGTTATTTACACAGTTATAATTAATATTTACACAATTAATAATAAATAACATGTTTAAAGTTGGATTTAGGTTGATAGGAAGGTATAAGGTGGCCTTTTTGTTCTTTTTAACGAGGTTAATTCTAATAAGTTGTTTGTTCCCGTTTTCTGAGTGTGTTAAAACTGATTTAAGCCAGGGAAGTTTTAGTATTTCCAAAAGGGGAAGGCAATTCCCTCCCCCCCGAACACTTTGTAACATATTTAAAACTTTTAATACTATTCATAAGTTTAGCCCAGTTGATAAGCTGAATATGATTAGTGTGAAAAGTTTAAAGGACATCTCAAACCTTAGAAATTTAATAAGGTTTAGATATAATAAAAGGGATAGAAATTATAGAAATCGCAGTTTTTACAAATGTCTGTTTGTTAGTAATTTAAATAAACCACAAATGGAAAGTGGAAAAATCATTGATGGCGGTTCTTTTTACTCATACCCTCCTACCAGTTACCCGAATATGCCTTCATATAATGGCTCATACGGACTGGATGAGTCTAACACGTTTGTTTCTAACCATTACAGGAACATGGGAGAAGATATAGTTGAGTACCTGAACAGGAAGAAGATCGAGTACAATGAGTCGCCAATAAAGTATACACTCAAGTTCTGCCCATTCTGCCCACCTCATAGATTTAAATCCGACAACCTCTTCAAACATGAAATTTTTAAAAACTCAGGTACACAAATTGTAGATATATACAATCACATCATAACAACCTAGTTATATAGGTTAGATATTGGTTAATGTCTGGTGTAGGAAATTCATATTGTCATCGTTGTGGATACAAGGGCAGTTTGTTTGATTTTAAGGCACACATGGGTGATTTACCAGGAGCATTTGATATAGCGTCTGATCCCATTACCAGTCCGTTCGGAGCAAAGAAGGTTCAAAAGGACCCAGATGTCACAATCGAGGACGTGAACAAGTTTGAAGACAATCTGTATAATAATCCAGAATATGCATGTGTATTGGATTATCTAACAAAGACCAGAGGCTTGAAACCTCATGTGCTTAAGAAATACCATGTGGGAGCAGGTTCATTCAAGTTCAAATCTGTAACAGGAAAACTAGAACAAGAGAAATGTGTGGTATTTCCATGGCTGTCAACTCCAAATAAACTGTACCCAAACGACGAAGTTGAAACACAAACTGATGACTCAGAGGGATTTGACTATAATAGAGAGTTTACAACAGATAAATTAAATGTAAATAGAATAAAGATAAGAAGTATATACGATAAGTCTAAGATTAAAATATTACCAAGAGGAGGTGCCTGGGGAATGTTTGGAGGTCATTTGATCCAGGAGGCACAGGAAAAGGATTCTATAGTGTTATCTGAAGGTGAACTTGACGCAATGAGTATATACCAGGAGACAGGAAGATTAACAATTTCACTACCAAATGGAGCAAACTCACTCCCGCTGGCACTATTACCAAAGCTTGAAAAGTTTAATGAAATTTATCTTTGGATGGACTTCGACGCCCCAGGACAGTCTAGCATATCACACTTTGCCAATAAATTAGGCATACAAAGGGTTAAAGTTGTACATCCACTCAACACTCCAACTACTACTGCCACCACCACAAAGGGTACCACAACTAGTACTAAAGGTGCTGGGACAACCACTAAAGGCTCTAAATCTACAACTGCTACCACACAAAAGACCACCAGTAAGATGTTGAAAGATGCTAATGAAGTGCTGTTGAGTGGAGGAGTGGACATGAATAATTACTTTAAAAACGCAACCGTAATGACACATTCACAGATTCTGACCTTTAGTGACATAAGACAGCTGGTGTACAACGAGTTGAGTGACCCTGTAACAACATGCGGTATCAAGAGCATAACCATGCCAGGGCTGTCAAACCTTCTAAAGGGTCACAGAAGAGGAGAATTGACAGTGTGGACAGGATCTACAGGTTCAGGAAAGACAACGCTACTCTCTCAACTCTCACTAGACTATTGCTTGCAAGGTGTTTCAACTCTCTGGGGATCCTTTGAAATTAATAACGTTAGACTCGCCAAAACTATGCTACGGCAGTTTTCAGGTACTAAAATTCACAATTACACATGCTGAGTTATATTATGGTATATTGTGTTATATAATTGTGTAGGAAGGAATTTGGAGAACAATTTGAACGAGTTTGATTATTACGCTAATAAGTTTAACGAGTTGCCATTACGATTTCTGAAGTTTCACGGAAGCACAAATATAGATATAGTGTTGGACGCAATGGATTATGCAGTTTACGTGTACGATGTGCAGCACATAATAATCGATAACCTGCAGTTTATGTTATCGAATTACTCAGGACCGTCACAAAACTCAAGTTTTGGAGGATATAGTAGCAGTAAAGATATATATGAGTTGCAGAACAGGACAATAGAGAAGTTTAGAAGATTTGTAACAAATAAGAATATTCACTTGTCGTTGGTTGTACACCCAAGAAAAGAAGCCGATGGGATTCAGTTGGGACTTTCAAGTGTTTTCGGTTCAGTAAAAAGTACACAGGAGGCTGACAACGTAATTATACTCCAGAATATACTTAATGAGTCGAGGTGTATTGATGTTAAGAAGAACAGATTTGCAGGTTTGCTAGGGAGAGTGTACTTTAAATTCGACCCGGTTTCTTTGACTGCACAGGAGTTTAAGGTAACAGAGTATTTGAATGAGTATACCACTAACAATTTTACAAAGCCCAAGGTTAAAAAAGATCAACCTGACACCCCAACAGTGCCCTCAGGAGGGTTTCCAATAAACGGAACACCTGAAACTAAACCAAAAGTCTCATTAAGTAATTTTAAGCTTAATTTACCCCAAGTTAATGGGTCTAACGTATCAAATGAGCCGATTGGTATTCCAAATGTTGGCACCATGACAAGTGAAGATTTACAGTCTAGACCCACACCTGCAACAAGTACAAACTATAAGGATAAAGAAAGAAATAATGTTGGATTAATAGGCATTGATCTACTAAACCTAAAACCAATCACACAACAAATCAATAAAATTATACAACAAAATTATACGACTTCCTCTAACAGTAATTCTGACAGCAGTGATAGTTCAGGTAAACCTGAAGGTGAAGATACAAGTGGTGATGATAATACTAACTCTAATCTGGTTGGAACAAATGATAACAGTAACAGCAGTGGAAAAGGAGGAAAACTAAAAACTAAAAGTGAATTGGTTGAGGAAGAATATTTGAGTATGAGAGGATTAAAGATAACCAAGAACAGTAGTATAAAGGAGATGAGAGATTTTGTAAAGAAGAATGGATTGGGGGAGTTGGTAAAGACTGCAGGAAAAGGCATTAAAAAGGACGCAATATATGAAAATATCAGGTCAATAATACCACAATCAGCAATAATAACTACTAAACCAACTGAGGAAGAAGTAGAGTCTGTTAAAGAGGATTCGAGTGTTGATACTACTAAGGTTGAAGATGAGAGTAGCGCAAGGTCAGATGTTCACTCATTTGGTGTTAGTACCAGTAAGTCACTATTAAAGTTAGAACGTGTTAACGTAACACCAAACAATGATATTACTGAATTTAAGCTTAAATATCTGAGTAAATTACCAAAATCACTCTACAAAGGTGAGCCCCCATCTTCGAGTAAGCCAACTCCTGTTACCACTGGTGATCAAGTTTCAATTCCAGTTGACGTGTATTATAGTGTAAATTTCGACCCACTGCTGATTGATGGGATAATATATGTGGACAGTTACGACAAACTGCAATCTTTGGAACCGCTTTTTAAGGACCCGAAGGCAGTTGGAGTTGACATTGAAACCACAGGCCTGGACCATAACACTAATCAAATTAGACTAGTGCAGCTGTCAGTACCAAACCAACCAAGCCTAATCATAGACCTCTTTAAGCTTAGTACTAATAATCCAGATGCCGAAAGTGTCGTGCCAGGAAGAAATGAGTTGATAAAATGTGAATGGTTGAAGAAATTATTCAAGAGTAAGGAGACAGTAAAGGTGTTCCACAACGGTAAGTTTGACATAAATTTCCTAAGAGTGTATGGGTTTGAATTTGAAGGACCGATATTTGACACAATGGTGGCAAGTAAGCTTTTAGTTGCAAGCAGATACATAAGCTGCAAGCTAACACATGTGTCTGAGCGTTACCTCAATATTGTGCTTGACAAGACCCAACAGTACTCAGACTGGTCAACTCTACAGCTATTCGAGGAACAGCTTTTATACTCTGCCAGAGACTCATTTGTTCTACTGCCACTATATGTTATTCTGGAACATTTGCTTAAGATCAATAACCTCTCTGATATAGCAAGTGTGGAAAACAAGTGTATCCTAGCAACTTCTGACATGGAGCTTAACGGAATCCAAGTTGACGAAGATAAACTAAAATTTTTACAAGATGAGCTCAAACAGGAACATCAAGAAATTTCAAATACCCTCTACTCGCAACTTAATCAAAGTATTTTATATGAGATATAGTACTAATTATGTAGTTAGCATTAGTAATAGATTGTATAACATTTAGTACTAATTATATAGTTTCCAGTACCAAAAATTTCCATTATTCATTAAATAGTTTCTAGTAATGTAGATTAACCAATGTTTAGGTGAAATAAACTTGAATTCACAAAAGCAGGTGTTGGAGAAGTTACAGGAGCTGAAAATAATGGACAAATCCAAGAAAAAGATTATAAGTGATACGAGTGAGTCTACACTAATAAGGAACATGTCAAACCCAATCATTTCATCCTTGCGAGAATATAGAAAGGCTAACAAAGCTTTAACTGCTTTTACACAAAAACTGCCAAACCACATTAACCCAATCACAAGTAAATTATCTACATAGTTCACTAGATACTAGTGTTGTAGGTAAACCAAGTAATAACAATGTTTTAGAGAGAATATATCCAAATTATAACCAGCTGGGAGCGGAAAGTGGAAGATTCAGTTGTGACGGGCCTAACTTACAGCAGGTTCCAAGAGATAAGAAGTTCAGAGAGTGTTTCGTAGCCCCAAAGGGCTCAAAGTTTGTCATTGCAGACTTCTCACAAATTGAGCTGAGAATTGCAGCAGAAATAGCAAACGATCCCAAAATGATACAAGCATATCAACAAGTATTTGAATTCCCAAGTTATATAGTTACTTCTCCAATACCATATCATTTATAGTATTTTTTAGAAAGTCGATTTACATTCTCTGACTGCAAGCATACTGAAGAGTAATTTTTTATTTAAACAATTAAATTATTAATACAACCAATGTTCCATTAGATAAGAATATAAATGACGTGAACAAAGAGGAAAGACAGTTGGCGAAAGCAGTGAATTTCGGTTTAATCTTTGGAATGTCTATAAATGGGTTGAGGATGTATGCGGAGACAGGCTATAACTTAAAGCTAACTCAGAATGAGGCTAAGGAAATATACACTTCATTTTTCAATAATTTTAAAGGGATCTTAAACTGGCACAATTCCGTAAAGGTATTATTGAAATTGTTCAAATTGTGTTTAGAATAGTAGACCGACAATGGTTAGAACCCTGGGGAATAGGTTATCAGTCTTTGAATCCTTTTCATTTACACGTTCCCTAAACTACCCAGTACAGGTTTCTAAAAACAATCATTTGAAGTTGTATATTAATGTGTTTAGGGTACATCTGCAGACATTACAAAGGAGACAATGGCTAGGCTGGTTGACTTGGTGAAGCCGCTGAATGCTAAGATTATCATATGCGTCCACGATGAAATAATACTTGAAGTCCCCGAAGATAACGCAGAAAAGGTTGGATTTTATCATTAACTGTAGTTTAGGCACTGAAAATGTTAATTGACACTATGGTCAAATCTGGCGAAAAGTACCTCAAGAAAGTCCCTGTAGAGGCCATGGGCTCAATAGGAGACTCATGGGCAGATAAATCCTAATTTATAATAAATATACATGGCTGATAAACCGCAAATACTACATTAAGGGGATTCATTCCACGATTTAATTAGTGTTTGTATAACTAATTCAGAGAGTAGTTTGTTTTGTTGGTTCTTTTTTCTTTGCTTATCGGGGTGGCATGCCAATAAAGCTTTTCTAACAACAATTATACGTATATTTTCGTAAAAATATTTATATATATCTATGTATACAAAGGAAACTTGTAGTATGATTTAATGGAGTCCTTATCCGAGACTAAAAAACTTAGAGGCATAGATTCACACTCCACATCTTCCCATAAAACCTGAAAAAATAAAAAGAAATCTCAAGTACATTTTGTATGGTTGATAGCAGGGTTCGAATATCCTTGAGTTTCCCATCAGCTGTGTGTGACCATTTACCAACTTTTTGAATAATTTCTTCCCTAACTATGGAAATTAACAGTAAAACTAACCTAATGAAGAAACGGGTTCCTTATGTTCTTCATATGAAGATTTAATTTTAGTTTCATTTTTATTAGTTTCAGAGGATTTTTTAAAGTCAAAATTGAAACTACTATCATGGATAATATCTACTGGTTTGATTAAATTTAGGGCATTTAAGTCGGGGAGATAAATCTTCAGGTGTACAGTACCGTTAAGTGTGTAAAGAGAATTGTTTAAGTTGGCGGAAACCCATACTAACTTATCATTTATAGGATCTTTAGGTGATGTAATAGTATCAAAGTTTATATTTTTACCATCATCATTAGAGAATTTATCTGAAACCTTAGAATTATTATTCTTGGAAGTATGAGATGAGGCTGAAAGTTTATCCAAGTGGGTCAGATTATGTAATGAAGGGAAATATTGAGTAAGAGGAACAAGCACAAAAACGCGGAAATGCTGAAACGATTTGGGATTAAAGCCATAGTACATTGAAAGATGTCGTAAAACATCCAAAGGAGAAACTGAGTTTTTTGAGCATAGGAGTGTACACATAAAGTCAGAATTGAAAGAATCGGAGGAATTAACAAAAGAATCTGAATTAAAAAAGTAATCCCGTTGATTTAAATCGGGATAAATTGAATTATGATTTAAAGAATCAAGGCATATTGAATCGGAGGATGATTTAAGATAAGAAAAACGAATAAATTTGTAAAAAACTAACGTTCGATCAGTAGAAAATGATGTGTTAATCATTTTATTAAATATATTTTACACTAAGGAAATGAATAAATTAAAAATCATGATTATATGAAGAATAAAAAAGAAACAGAAACTCAACAAAAAGCCAAAATCAGAAGAAGTATATAAAACTACAAAAAAGGAATTTAAAATTAAAAATAAATCACATTTTATTATAAAAAACAATATAGATGAATTAAAACAACTTATCGGTTCATTAAGTAGTTTTGAGAAAGTGCTGAGGCACTATAAGATTCAAAATTTCATTTAAATTTTAATTTTTTCTTCTTATTTTTATTTGGTGTAAATTAACATGAAATTAAATTTTAATTTTTGAAAAAAGCAGTTAAATGTGTTATGACACAGCCCTAAACATTAGAATGCTTTCCCTTAAATATTTTTTTCTCAGTTAGTTTAAAATGGAAGACGAATCGTACCCATCGACTTCAGTAATTGACATGAGTAATGTCGATGATATCGAAAACATGTTTGAAAAACTTGTGAGTAGACAGAACAGGTTTACAAAGGAGTTTGAGAACAATATCGAAATATGCTGTACACAGCTTAATAAGTTAAAGGATATAAGTAACAATGATACTATAAATCTGCTAAACAGCCTTTATAACTCTAAGTTAACTGTTGATAGTCTCAGGTTAATCCAAAATGATTATGAACCTTGTTCAGTTTGTAAGACGGTTGAACATGCTCCTCTGAACTATAAGGAAGAGAGTAGAGAAAGGATAAGAAAGAGGTCAACAGACCAGTCTGATGACTATTTTGAGTTCATGAGTAGGACGAAAAGTTTTAGAAACACGCGTTTTTTCTTTGATTTTAAAGGTTCAGCCCACCCAAGTGACCCTGAATCGTTCAAAAAGGAGGCCAGTAACACTTTTCATAACAATAAATTTTCTGACTACTTTGTATTCTTAATTAACGAAAGGCCTACCACTGATACAAGCACTTTTAAAAAATTTACATTCAACTCATTTAAATCGTTTGGAGCTCGTTTTTTAGAGTTAATCATTAGCTTCTTCCCGCTTTTTAATATAACTAACTTTTCAAACCTTATTATCGTAGTACAATGGTTTTTATATATTCTAAGGGTTTTAGTTCTTAGAAAAATTTTTAAGCAAACAGGTACTTTTATATTGTATACATTCTCTACTTAAATATATATAATTAACTATAAGTATTTTAATACAAAATTAATACAAATTGATTGTAGATATTGAGAATGAGAGTAAACAATTTGGAGCATTTAGTGGTCAGTTATTGAGGGACAATCTGGAGATTCACAGGATATTCACATCCACGTTTTTCCACAATTCATTTGCTCACCTGGTTATTAGTACAATGATGCATTTGAGGTTCAGCTCAGTATTCGAGAAGTTAAACGGGATACTGGCGACAATTTTCGTCTACCTTTCAAGCTCAGCCTACGGGATGATTGGAGTGTGCTGGATTACACCTGACACTTTACAGGCAAGTGGTTTCGCAGGGGATTGGGGAGTAGCAGGAGCTCTACTAAGTAGATTCTTCCTATTTCCCTTTTTGGTTCACCGAGAATACCAAAACATAACAAACGTAGTTGTTAGTTACATATGCCTGTTCTTTCTGAAAACTATTGGTAAAGGAAGCTCAATTGTAGTCTTGGCACACCTGTTAAGTGCGATTTCAGGACTTTGCATGGGTACAATGATTAATATAAGATCAAAAACAAACAAAGTTTCAGGATTAAAGAGGCTCTTAACTGACTTTGTGTGTTCATGCGCGCTACTTGTGGTTCCCATCTTCTCAATCTTCATGCTTTTCACATCCAAAGGACCAGACGATCATTTTTATAGATAAAAACGAGGAATACTGATAGAATACAGGGTTTCTGTCAATTTTGGCCCAAATATATATGGAGTATTATTGTCGTGTTGGGTTCCTACCTATTCTTACCAAAACTTTGTCATTTCTTTTAATTGGTTTTTTGTTTTTTAACTGAAACCCTAGGAAATTTATTTTAATAATTGTTAGATCCTGTTTCAGCCCTAGGTGCCGGGTATATTTCATTAATCGTTGTAATATTGTGTCTACTTTATAATTTTTCTTTACTATTTTATTAAGTTTTAATTCATCTCTATTTTATTACTTAGAATCCACATAATAATGTACCTTTCCCCGGCCTCAACCCGGATTCATTCGTCTTCTACTTTTACACATTTTCCAGAATCTTTATCTCCTGTTTCCATTTTAAACTCCATTAAACCTCTTTAATTTCTAAACTTCAACTTATTTCTGGGATTCTTTAACAAATTATCTAATAAATTGTTTGTTCTCTTCTTTTAAATTTATCACTCGACCTATTTTTAATTGTTTTCAACTTTATTGATTTTAATATTAATAACAAACGTTAATCTGATTAAATGTTACTGTCCTGAATGAAATTTACCCGTAATTTCTTTCTGATGTTGTTAGGATTTGACAAATGGATACTAAAACATTGGCTCCAAAGAGGTCTGTGATCTACTTGAGCCCGTATGTCAGGAATTCCATAAACGAAACGCCCTATTTTTACAAAAACACTTCAAATGATACTAATGGTGATACTGATCATAGGAATGACTCACGGCTAGTCCACTCAAGAAAGTCTATATCTCCTACCGATAGTGATAAAACTTCATCAACCCAACCAGATGATTCTCCTGAATCTAATGAAAATGGTGTTAAAAGAGGTCCGGGTAACTCTAGAAGAATTAACCGAGAGATTTCGAACTCCTGGAAGAAGAAGGTAAATAAGCATATTGGAGGCCAGTTTGACCAGAGCAAACGTCTGTTTGTTTCAGCGCTATGGGCCTATCTTGAGATTAAAGATTCTGCAAAAGTTGATTCTGATAAGTTCAACTGCTTCAGACTACTTTTTGGACCAGAAAATACTAAACATAAACTCTTCAATAACTGTAGTAAGAATTTAAAATCGCCTAACAATTTGAACAATAAGAAAATTTTAAACAATAATACTAATGGCAATGGTAATTATATTGAAGAGATGGAAGAACTTACTTCTGACTCCAAAAGTAGTAGTACGAGTAGTTCGGACAATGAAATGGAATCACCGATTTTACAGAACAAATCTGAAGATAAACCATTAGTTGATAGTGATAAAGCTTCTAAAACTCCAAATTTCGACTACTTACTTGACAAGAGTTATCCTTTGTCATTTGAATTTAAACTATTGAAGAAGTGTATTTCTTTTTTCGAGAGTCACGGTCTTGTGGCTAAGGTGAGGAAGTTACCTCCAGAATCTTTCACTGATGATTCGACTACGTCGAGGCGCACTTCAAGAATTCCCACGATCACTACCACCTACCCATCATACCACTTTATTACAAGGCAACGGAGACATATGATTGAACAGATTATGCGCTCAAAGTCATTTTTGGAGACGGAATTTAATCTGCACTCAGACCCAAGAAACTCAAGATCACCCTTTTCACTCTTTGAACCTCACCCCAAAACCCTATCATACTTGCAAGACGTTGTTAGTGATCTCAACGACCACGATTTCACAGGTATTTCAGTACCATATTTATCACTAAACATATTTGTCAGTTTAAATATTTATCCCAAAACCTATTTATTTTTAAATTTATTATTTAAACACCTCACTAATTTTTCACAACCTCAACAATATTTAATGTATGTTTAGGGTTGTTTATATCAGTTAGCACCGAACCTTTTAAGTCTAACACTCAGTTTGGTATGATTAAGAGGACGAAATTAGTAGCTTGGAGCTTAGTTGAGATCCTGGAAACCAATGAACGGTGCCTAAAGTGTATTTGGGTACACCCGCTGATTTCAGCAAATGGAACCACTGACCTCTTGAGAGCCTTTATACCATTTATTATCATGTCATCGTTTTCAGTTAGACCACCGGAAATCGACTTTAACCATAAAATGATGTTCTACTCATGGTTGTCGGATTTTGATCTTTTCCCGAGACAGGCACTTATTTTACTCACAAGTCCTTACAGATTTGCACTCGAAAAACACTACGATTGCTCTGATCGCACTCAAATTCACACTTGCTCAACACACTCACTGTACTATAACACTTACCTATATGAGCATAATTCGACGGATAACCCAAATTCACGCTCGTCATCGTCTTCTGAGAATTACAACTCAGGTGACGAGGATGAGTACATGGACAACATGTACAAAAATTATCTAGGTGAATATAAGAGTTACATTTCAAGGGATGTAAAAATCTGCCAATGCCATGAAAACCCTAACTGGAATGACTTGGAGCAGGTACTCTTTTCTTGCACTGAAAAGACCTTCCTTGACTCGATTCCTAGGTGGCTCCAGTTAATTAAGAGAAATCGCTCAGTTTACTTGGAATATGACATCCGTAAAGTGATTACTCAAGAAACCTATGAAATGGAGACTCCTCAGGAGATTAAAATCGCAGAATTTGCAGGCCTTGATAATAAACACGTCCAGGTATTTCTTTACACATTTTCCAACAATTCATTAGTTAATCATTCAAGAATTACTCGTCCTATTACTCATTAGAGTTATCTTTTTACTATTTTTACTCATTAATACATTATTTAAAAATGCGTAGGATTTAATGGCAAATTTGTATGGCAGTAAGTGGCATCAAAGGTTCAAGCAGAAGTACATAAAGATATTCAAGTCAGAGGAACATACCACAAAAAACCATACTCAATCAGATGTAGAAGTTGTAAAAATCAGAAGACTTAGCCACAGTTAATTTAATATACACTATATATGCTAATTCATAATACGTTACCATATATTGTATAACTAACAATATTCAATTATCAGTAACCATGCTGGATTCATGTAAACTAGGATTATAAGTAACAAGTGATTATCTCCCGGTGGAACCGAAGCCTTTACTTCCTCTTAGAGTTTCATCTAACTCGTCAACAACCTGAACAGATAAGAAATAACTTAGGTTTGGGCAATACCTCAAACGTTATTGGTTCTCCGTCATATGAAACCATTTGAACAAGTCTGTCTCCTTTCTTAACAGTGTAAGGGAAGTCCTTAATGTTATCGAGTGATAACCTCAGCTCACCTCGAAACTGAGGGTCAATAACACCAACTGAAAATTATTTAAAAACTTAGCCAAAGAATACACATATTTATATAACGAATACACACATTTATGCAGTCATCATAATAAAATAGAGTATGAGAAAAAACTGAAAATATGTTAAATGTACCTGAATTTGATAATCTGAGAGGTGTTTTAGCCATACTACTTCTAGGAAACATTAACCATCCTACGGATTTGCCTGTGCTTCCGTCTTCCAGCTTCTTGAAGGCCGAGACTCGGACACCCAAATTAATAATAGACGTATCGTGAGCCTCAACTGTGTGGTCTTCGACGCAAAAAAGGTCCAAACCGCAGTCGCCTTCGTAAAATGACTTGTGATTTTGGTACAAAGCCCTGACTTCGTCGTTGTTAGGCTTCAGAAGAACGTGCATCATCCTTTTAATCAGGCAAAGGCTGGGGAATCCAGTGAGTTTAATCTTTGTGAACCTCGAAAATGATAAAAATAAATTATGTGTAAAAGCTAATAACAAGACTTTGCAATATAGGGTTCGAGGAAATTTTTTTGACAATTTTACGACATAAAGGGTTAGAATCGCCAGATTTTTTTAAAATATTATTTTCACATTAATTTCCATTCAGTTATGTAATGTTTTTACTAGATACTTTATCTAATTTTGTTCACATTTATTCTAATTCTAAATTACATACATTTATCTTGTTACAATAAATTCATCCTAATAAATTTTACATTATCAATTTAAACTCCAAAACAATGTTTTAAGAGATAAAATACACCGATATTCTTTAACTGTTTTCTTGGAATCTATAAACTGCATTCGTTACCATTAGTTTCAATGGCTGGTTTATAATCAACATGTTTAATTTGCGTCCTTCGATAAATTTTCATTCCTCTACTCTACCTTCTCCCCGCCCTTCCTTGTTTACCTGTTCTTGTTGGTGAGGGTGAAGGATTTCTCCTTCCTCTGGTTAATAACCTTGCCGATCTTCTAGATCCTGTATCACCGTCACCCCCTCTTGACGGGTCACCCTTTGTCCCAGTCTCCGACCTTCTCTTTCCAGGTGTTGGCGTTTCCTCAGGTTTCGGGGTTACTGGTGCTGAAGTTCTTGGCGTCCCCCTTGTGGTTATATCTTTACTTCCTCCTGGTACGACAAATGGTGGTCTACGTGGAATAGTAACTGTTGTCGGTCCTCCAGATCTCTTTTTTTTCGATTCTGACTCGTCTCCTGATTTTGGTGATGTTTTAGTTGATCCCGATGCTCCAGTTCCTTTACCCGAACTTGAAGTTGAAGACGATCTGGGTTTCTTACTAGGTTTACTGGGCACAGGGATTTTTGATCCTACCTTACGAGGTAACATGCTTACAGGTGTTTTAAAGGGGTCACCCAATGGACCCGATGATACAGGCGTTATACCAGATGTTGAACCTATACCTCCCTTACCAGGTCCCGTGGCTACTGGTGTCTTAAGAGGTCCTCTGCCTGGACCTGATGATTTAATTGGTAGTTTAGATTGAGACGATCCCGGTAGTCCTAAAGGGCGTCTTACGGGTTTTGGTTTATCTCCACTTCCACTGGCACTTCCACTACCACTTCCACTGGCACTTCCACTACCACTTCCACTGGCACTTCCACTACCACTTCCACTGGCACTACCACTACCACTTCCACTGGCACTACCACTACCATCACCCTGGCTTTGTTTAGTTTCCACCACACCTGATCCAGAAGTAGTAGTAGTTCCAGATCCCGATCCTGAACCTCCACTTCCATCATCATCTTTTTTATCTTTTCCTGTAGTTTTATAACTTCCATCATCATCATCCCCTTCTTTTTCTTCATCCTCATCCTCATCCTCATCCTCATCCTCGTCATCGTCACTTCCATCATCCTCATAAAGGTGCTTAATCTTTCTCTTTTTTGGTCTCCTTGGAGTTTTCCCCGGCCTATCGTAAAGCAAGAATGGTCTTTTCTTTTTAAGAGGATCAGGTCCTTCAGGTCCTTCAGGTCCTTCATTCTCATCATCGGTTAAGAAGACTAATTTGGGTGTTTTTAATTGAAATAAACCGCCTTTATCAGGTTTTGGAACATACGGCGTCGACTCTGAAATAATATTAGTCTGTTGTCCCTAACTTACGATCTATTGGCAAAGGTTTTTCAGGCAGCCCATCATCACCTTCTGGTTTCGGTTTCTCAGGTGTTCCTACTTTTGTATCTTCCTTTTTCTGATCACTTTTATCTTCTCCAGGTTCGGGTTTCTTTCCCTCTTCAGGATGGTCGTCAGGATCCTTTCCATCAGGTTCCTTCGGTTTTTCTGGTTCCTTTGGAGATTCAGTATCCATTGGCTCTGTTCCCTTTGAATCTTTATCTTCTGGTTCCTTAGTATCCTTATCTTCTGGTTCCTTAGGAGGTTCAGTATCCATTGGCTCTGTTCCCTTTGAATCTTTATCTTTAGGATCTTCAGGTTGTGGTTTCGTATCATCCTTTTTATCTTCTGGTCCCTTAGTATCCTTATCTTTAGGATCTTCAGGTTGTGGTTTCGTATCATCCTTTTTATCTTCTGGTCCCTTTGAATCTTTATCTTCTGGTTCCTTTGGAGGTTCAGTATCCATTGGCTCTGGTCCCTTAGTATCCTTATCTTTAGGATCTTCAGGTTGTGGTTGTGGTGTTTCTGGTCCCTTAGTATCCTTATCTTTAGGATCTTCAGGTTGTGGAGTTTCTGGTCCCTTAGTATCCTTATCTTCTGGCTTTTCAGGTTGTGGTTGTGGAGTTTCTGGTCCCTTTGAATCTTTATCTTCTGGTTCCTTAGGAGGTTCAGTGTCCATTGGCTCTGGTCCCTTAGTATCCTTATCTTTAGGATCTTCAGGTTGTGGTTGTGGTGTTTCTGGTCCCTTAGTATCCTTATCTTTAGGATCTTCAGGTTGTGGTTGTGGCTCCGGTTTTGGGTCAGTTTCCATTGGTTTTACTGGATCAGATTCTTGTTTCCCCTTCTTACCAGAATCCTCTTGGTCAGTTGGGGTCTCATCCTTTTTCTCACCGTCTTTAGGTTGTGGATCAGCTTCTTGTTTTCCTGGGTCCTTAGTATCTTGTTGGTCCATAGGCTTTGATTCGTCAGACTTTTTATCTTCTTTAGTATCCTTATCTTCTGGCTTTTCAGGTGCAGGTGTTGGGTCAGGCTGTGGTACTGGAGTTGGTTGTGGTGCAGGTGTTGGTTCAGGCTGTGGTACTGGAGTTGGTTGTGGTGCAGGTGTTGGTTCAGGCTGTGGTACCGGTTCCGGTTCTTTAGGTTTTTCTTGTTCCTTTGGGGAGTCCTTACCTTTAGTATCATCACTTTTATCTTCTCCAGGTTCGGGTTTCTTTCCCTCTTCAGGATGGTCGTCAGGATCCTTTCCATCAGGTTCCTTCGGTTTTTCTGGTTCCTTTGAAGGTTCAGTATCCATTGGCTCTGGTTCCTTAGTATCCTTATCTTCTGTTTCCTTAGTATCCTTATCTTCTGGTTCCTTAGTATCCTTATCTTCTGGTTCCTTAGGAGGTTCAGTGTCCATTGGCTCTGGTCCCTTTGAATCTTTATCTTCTGGTTTTTTGGGTTCAGGTACAGGTGCTTGCTCAGGTTGTGGTTGTGGTTGTGGTTGTGGTTGTTGAGCAGGTTTTGGTTCAGTCTTGGATTTAGGTGTTCTAGGTTTAGGTACTGGTGGTCCCTTAGTTTCTGGTTTAGGTTTCCCATCACCATCTGATTTAGGTGTTCTAGGTTTAGGTACTGGTGGTCCCTTAGTTTCTGTTTTAGGTTTCCCATCACCATCTGATTTAGGTGTTCTAGGTTTAGGTACTGGTGGTTTCTTAGGATCTGTTTTAGGTTTCCCATCACCATCTGATTTAGGTGTTCTAGGTTTAGGTACTGGCGGTCCCTTAGATTCTGGTTTAGGTTTCCCATCACTATCCGTCGTGCTTTTAGGTTTAAATCTCTTTTTTTTACCCCCTTCCTCGCCATCACTATCAGAATCATCGTCTTTCTTGCGTTTCTTTTTTTCCTCGGCTCCTTCCCCTTCTTTTTTTGAGTCTGGTTCATCGGTATCTCCATGACTTTCTTCTTCAGGTTCACCATCAGTTTCCGATTCTACTTCCTCAATAATTGAGTTGAGTTCAAATAGTACGGACAAGTCAAGAGCTTTCATTTGATCTGATTTTATTTTTTCAGCTGTTTTTGTATCATCTTCTAGCAAACTCCTTACAAGTGCTTCATTCTCTTCGCCTTCTTCATAATCCTCTTCTTCAGTTTCACCAATAGCCTCTTCAGGAGGTTCCGGTCCAGTTTGATCACCTTCACCTGTAGATTCAGTTGCGAATAACCTTTCAACATCTCTAAAATGAAGTGTTGAATGGTGTAAAGGATCAACATTTTTTTTATCTGGAGACTTATCTGGATCTTTAGCTGGATTTTTATCAGAAGCGTTAGATATTTTGAGGAAAGATAATATAACAATCGACAGCAACAAAAGCCTCATTTTAAAATTTTTATTATACAATTATTATATACTTCATAAATATTAAAAATTTATTTCATCTATGGGGAATTTGTATATTTTAGATCTACAACGACATCCAATTCTCGGAAGGTTCTCGTTAAAATAATTTTAAAATTATTCCAAAACATTATGTACAGATTCAAATCCTGTTTATTTAACGTTATTTGGAGCAATTTTTATTTTTTAATTTTCTTTTCAGAGGCAATATTTTATATCGTTGACGCACAAAATGTGAGATCGACACCCTTTTTTCTAAAAATATTTTTTCATAACCCAAACTTAAATAATAGAATCAAATTCCTTCCTTTAAATTAGTTATATTCACATAAAAAATTTTGTTTCATTAACATTTTAAGATCCACCTGTGTGATTGTTGTTTTATTGATTATCTAAATTACTAACCTAGTTTATAATATATTAATACTTTATTATATTTATAATACACTGATTTTGTCTCATTGTATTGATTTTGAATAATTTAAGTATAGGTCGGATTTAATTACTTCGGGCCAGAAGTCTGTGTGCCTGAATTATCTTTAACTTTATCATCTTCTTCCATTTCTCTGAATTTTGCCCTTGTTACAAAATTCGGTAAGAGTTCACTCATGTATTCTTTATTCTGAAATGGAGCCTTGGTATCCTTTATGGGTCTTCTAACTTGAGGTTCGGTCTGAGCTTCACTAGTTCTTAGGTTTTTACCTCTTTCTTCATAGGAATCTGGTTGGTAGTCTGGTAATGGATAATCCAAATCCACAAAAGGGTCAAATGACAATAGAACCCTAGTCACCAAAATGTAGGTTTCAGCTAATCTTTCGTGTTTGTCCTTTGTTAAGACTATGTAAGTGTTACTTTTCTTTTCCTGAATTATCATGAGTTTCATAAGTTGCCTGTTAGCTTTAGCTCTCCAAATTTCTGAATCTCCATCGTAAATTTCATCTATGATTACACCTGGTTTTACAGTGACGTCGTTGTATATTACTCCGTTAATCTCCTTTTTATCAAAAACGAACAAATTTCTGCTGATCTGACTTGTTATATCAAGCGAATGATACATCTTTGAGGGATTATTCCTCTTATCGATTTTTTTGAGGTCATCACCGGGTGTACAAATTACGACCCTCGATACCTCCAAAGCCATTGCTACAATCAATATAAGCTTCATTCTCAAAACTTCAAGAATGAGTTCAGAATACTATCTAAGTGATAGAATATTTTAATATACTTAGTTAAATCTGGAATATCCAGATTTATGTTCAATTCTGAACCTTTATACAGTTCAGACTTACGATACGACAATAACTAGTATATTGTAGAATCTATATATTCTTTATTAGCATCTTCCCTTTAAGAATTTAAACGAATTTACCAAACCCGTTTTTGAAAAATCTTTATCAAGGAACTTTCCTTATGATAGACTTTTATTGTAGCCTTACTGACCTCTTGTATCAATACTAAGTATAATAATATAAAATTTTTTCGGATTTAAATTTAATATCCGAGTTTTATTTAATTGTATTTAATGACCACATTACACATTGCGTTATTGTTAGTAAATCCAACATATATTATGCAATTGCTTGCAAATGGATTCCACTGTGCATGGTTTAGAGCTTAAACCATCTCGATTTTCCTAGCCTCCGGATACATAAAAATTTAATTATTACACTTATGTTTTCGCTTTTTACTTAATTTAACCAGAGCATCTTATCTTTAAAAACATTCTCGTTGTATTCACGAAGATCTTCTTACACACCTTTGTACAACCATATTAATAACAATGATTTTATTATTTGATGATTATTGGTCCAATACTACTACATTATTTATGTTCTTCAACTATGAAGAGGCCAAAAAGAGACATTTTACTTGTGACAATGTCAAATTTTATATCTTCATGAAATTATACATTCGTTTTTTGGTTCTAGATCATCAAAATATGCTGGACCTCCTAATTGAGTAGCTTCTAATTCTTCGTTAGTATGCATTTTATAACCCTTAGGCTTGTTCTTCTCCTCTTGCTTTTTTTTCTCCTCTTCTTCATCCTCAGAGTCTATTATCGTTACTTTGATAACTTCAGGCTTAATAGGTGGACCACCAAGTTTCTTAGCTCCACCTGGATTAAAACCAATATCAGGGATTTTATTTTGATGCGGTCCTTTGTCACTACCATTACCACCAGATTTGTTGCCTTCATTTCCTTTGTCTCCATTAGAATCTCCAGATCTCATATTTTTAGCCAATTGTTTACCAGCATTACCAACTAGGTTGTTATTTTTTTGTTGTGGTGGTAGTTTGTCATTACCAGAACCTCCAGGTCTATTACCTTCACCCGGTCTGGCAACATCTCCCTGTTTATTACATTTATCTGACCTATCAACGTCACTGTCACTATCTCCAGTACCATACCCTTCATCTTCGTTTTTATGATCACCTTTCCCTTTATTCCTATCTTTTGAGGTCCCATTATTTTTATCATTATCTGTATCAGTAGTATCAGATGTTTGAGTAGCTTTAGAGTTCTTGGTAGACTTTGGATCGAATTTATCCGACGATTCACAGACCTTGAGGGACCATAGTGAAATTAATAGGTAGATGGGAATAATAAACTCCATCTTGAAATTATTTTAGAATCCCACGATTTCAAACTGAATCTAAAAATTATTCCATCAGGGCCGTAAAATTAAATCATTCAGCATTTCAATTGTTTTAAACCAAAGATCTGCACAGAAGGCACGAGAAACCATCACTCATAAAATTACAGTTCAAACTAGACTTAAGTCTAACACAAGTGTGTAGAAATTAAATTAAAAAATTAGGGCTGAAAATTTCAAAATAAGAACAAATTTTAACAAATTATTTACTTTACAATAAAAACCAAAATTAAAATATATTATTCAATCTTAAATTACTATACGTTAAAATTTATTTAAAAAATTATTTTGTTGGTTGTTCTTCCTGATTTTATTCATGCCATAATCAACCACATTTTTATTACCAGCGTAGATCCGATAAACTTTTGGAATTTCCAGACTATTTAAAGGGTTTATTTTCTTCTATATACATTTTTATATGTTGTTGACTGCAATTTGTGGTTCTTTTTGCCCTCTTCCGTCTCCTTATCAAATGTGAGATAACACTCATCTTTGCCCTAGAAAACATTGCACAGTGTGTATTCCAATATTTTGTAAATAATGCAGTTTATTTGTATACTAACCTTATCAATATCGTTTAGAGGCTCAAATAACGGGTGATCTTCAAGTGCGTTTTCCATCCACGCGTAGAGTTCGTACACATCAGTTACTGACCCATATTAGTTAAAATATCAAAAATTTTAAGAAATATATAACTACTAACAACAAGTAAGTTAAGAAATACCTATGTATAGTCTTCCTTCGGGTTTCAAGAAGTATGCATACAGTGACAGTAAAGGGTAGTTTACGATTCTTCTTCTCCAATTTGAGCGTTTAAAATGTGGGTCTGGGAAACAAAAGAATATTTTTTCCAGCTAAAAATAATATATTAAGAGAAATAGTTCATTTAATACCTGGTTTTTCCCCAAATAATTTGGTAGAAACTTCATGGAGTTCGTTCGAACCACTGATATGTTAAGGTACTGAACGCATAAACTAATTACAATCAAACCTCTCCTGGGTTCTGTTCTCTAAGTGATATTATCCTCTTTCCGACATAATTTGTTACCTAAAATGGAATATACCATGGTATAAAATTATATATACAATAAGTTGCATACTTTATCTCTAATTTCCATTCCCAGTGACAATTTGCTAGGGTAAAGTTTAGATAAATATATTAATAGTCCTCCGTAACCACATCCGACATCAAGAAAGTCAACTTTTGGATAATTTTCATCCTCTAAATGTACATACATGTAAATTAGGATATCATGTAGATTATATCTGTATATAAATAGAATTAAAGTCACCTAGCGAGGTTGTGTAGTCTTCAGGGTAATCATTTGCTAAAATATTAAATTATTTAAATGAAACTAACTGTTGAATTGCAGGTAATGATCATTGTCGTACACACTGGGATACCTTTTAAACCAGTTAACATGTCTTGGATTTTCAGGATAAGGTATGAAACTGTCCGACAGAGGGTTACAGTGCTATAAAAATTGTTTAAAGTGTTAATTGTGCGTTATTAATAATATATATGTGACAAGTAACATACAGCTCTTTGCCTGAAAAGTTGCTTCTTTGGATATTCTATTGTTTGGTTTTCAGGTTCAACATTTTTACTGGATTCTAAATTATCATCTGACATATTCATTAAAAGAATAATAAAACAGTAAATTGTAGTGAGTGGATTCCAAATACCTCTGGACTCTGGGGAAATAATTAAAGAAATTATTATTTATTTTTAATATAAATAATGTTTGTAGTTTTTTTATAAATTATTTTTTTATGTTTCATTATTTTCATACCTAAAATATTGGTACTAATAGGGATTCCACTCCATTTATATCTTCTTAATTATATCGCTCTGTTTTTATAAAAAATGCCCAAAGGTCAAGAATCCAGCAATGTAAGTCAAATTCTAACTATTTGTTTTATAATTATAATTAATTTTTTAGCCTGGTGCTCCTTTGAACCCTAAACCCTTTCTCACTAGTCTTGCTGGTAAAACTGTCGTCGTTAAGCTCAAATGGGGGATGGAATACAAGGGTTAGTTCATTCCTTAAAAATTTTTATTATTATTTTCCCTCAGGAACCTTGAAATCCTTCGATAGCTACATGAATCTTCAACTTTCAGATCCCGAGGAGTGGGAGAATGGAGTTCTGAAGGGCAAACTTGGAAACGACATTCTAATTAGGTATTTTTTAAAAAATTTTAATCATATATTCCAATTTAGGTGCAATAATATGCTTTACGTACGAGAATCTTCTGAAACTGCTACCGCTTAATATTCTACTGTAATATGTTTCCATAGTTATAAAATATTGTGACCATAAAAGTTTAAATCATATTAAAGTTGGAGTTCATTCTGTAGATATGCGTATGATTTCAATACGTCGGATAGTACGAATCGTAGAGAAAATTGCTGCCATGAATGTTTCCCCCAGTTTGATTCATAGCTTAGGTTCAAGTACAAATTCTTGTCCTTGCTAACGAACACTCCGAACTTAACCTCGTCAGTTAACTTTGCTTCAGCCGCCAATTCGCATTTTCTATAATAATTAATAACCACATATCAAGGGTTAACTAATTATTTGGTACTTTTGGTTTGGATAAATGATTGGTGTAATTGTTAAATTATCTCTTTTCATGACTAGGCAAGCTCTAGTTGACAGTTTATTGTTTTTGTCAAACATTAATTCCAACTTTGGTGTAACATTCATGTTCTTGCCATATAACCTGTACAGGTTCTCCAACCTCTGAATCAACTCAACACTCTTCTCCTCTACAACATATTTGTGACAGAGGAGTAATAAAAAGGATAAGCTAATTGTATAAAGAAGTAATAAAAGGGATAAACTAATTGTATAAAGAAGTACTTGAGCGAAAGTTGTATGATCCTCCAACCAGTGTATTGCGATATCTAAGAATGAAATCTAGTCTCTTTAGAACGTCACGGGTGTCAACATTGACAGTTTTCACCTCAGCACCTCCAACCCCTGTTAGTGATTTATACACACAATTCAAAAATAGTATTTAATGGAGTAAAAATACCTTTAAGGAAAATTTGGGCAGTTCTTGGTAAATCAATTACAACGTTACCGGTATAAGATAGATCTTGATCAAGTTTATGCTATAAATGTTATTAACTAAAATGATGACTCACTGTGTAGTTTACTGATAACTCATCAAGATTAAGATAGTTTTTCTGGAATTTGGGCTTAACATTAGGGTCAAGTGAGTTCTCGTTGGAGTACATCATGGGCTTGACCAAGTCATCTGATTTGCCCAAATGAACACTCACCACGTTCTTTCCACCGTCAAACGATTTCTTCACCTAATCCAAAATTAAGTTCATAATTAAAATTTATTTTTGCGATACATGGAACTTGTGAACAGTATTATTGGGAATTGACAGTAAGCCGTTTGATAAATCCTTTAAGGTTTGAACACACCTGTTCATAGTATTGTTTAAGGCTGGAAGGCGGCATGTGTTTCCCTAAAATATTCAATAACAATAAAGTCAACTGTTAACATTATGTTAAACTAAATAAACAAAAAGAATCCTTAACTACAAAATAAGAATGTACATATTTAAGAGGCTTACGGCTGGTTTCATCCCGGAAATCGCCTGAGCAAACAAAAATAGAAGAATGGGCAGAATCGACATTTCGAGATACCAGTCAAATGAAGTGAATTAATATATAACAAACTAAAATAACGGTAAATTAGAGACAAAATGTCCAGAATTAAATTGGAAAAACAAGGAATCTCATAAACTCGACTTTAAGATTCCTGAGTAATAAACATTATTAAACTCTGTGACACAAGAATGAATTTAGAGAAACCCTAAGATACCATTATATTTTAAAAGATTTAGCTGATAATTAGGGCCGTTAGTTGTATACACACTTTAGTTTTTATGAACTATTGTGGTGCTGTGTGTTGAAAATTTACATATTTTCCCCAAAAATTTTTAAGGCAATTCACTAACACATTATCATTACTTTAATCTCATATTACAATAGTTATCTTAAATTCATTTTCTCTAAATATAAAACAAAATCCCATCATTACATAACACAGTAGATATACTGAAAATTAAAAAATTATATTACACCTGATAGATCTCATTCTTCCCTTTCAGGGACTGGCTTAAGTAACTCAAGGCTTCCACTTAAATCTGATCCGTATTCTAAATTTCCTGATGCTTCCAATTCTAACGCTTTTTCCGTCATTTCAAGAATTAACTTGTATGATTCACTTATTTCTTCCACTTTCTTCTTACTCAAAACTACATCTAGCTCGATTTTTTGTAATTTCTCCTCATTAATCTTCAGCTTATTCATGAAATTGTGGAACTTTTTCTCAGTCTTGTTGGACACAAACACACAAAATGTCCCCCTTTTATTTCCTCTAAATTCAATTATCTATATGATTCAGGTACCTTGCTGTTCTTCCTGCCCTATGAATATAACTTGAGAGTTTATTTGGGAAGTCATAACTGACTACCACCTTAGTGTTTGAAAGGTCCATTCCCCTTGAAGCCACATCTGAACACAACAAACAAACTCTATCCTCTTCCCTAAACCATACTGTTCATTATTATTATAATACTTGTATGTTTTAATAGCGTTATTTCTTTGTTTTTGGGACATTCTTCCTGTTAGTTCAGTAGCCTTAAATCCTCCGCCACTATATCAAATTCGTTAATATATATTAATATAATACTGTTTGAGGTTGTATATTTGCATCAATCTTGATATTTTATGGCAAATTTCTACTTTTGAGAAGAATACCAAAACATTTCCAGTTACTTCCTGGTACAAATACGCCATAAGTTTGAGAAACTCCAGTGGTACAGGCCTGTTTGAACACACTACGTAGCTCTGTCTTAGATTTTCTGGCAACTTGTAAATACTCTCCTCTAAAAAAATATTAGTAAATATTACCGTGAATTTGATATGTAAAATTGAATAATACTTAGTCTGAGTAGAATAGGTCTGTTTAGCTCCAGTAATTCGATATCGTGGGATTTAAGTGGAACAGTGGCTGAGACGACTAAAACAAACTAATTACAATAAGCCGTTACGTATTTTTTGTGGTAATGCTAGGCTCTGGTTTGGCTCCTTTGATTTAAGTTTATTAACCAAGTCAACTACAACATCTACCCACTCATAAAAGCTCTGATTCAACATGGTGTCAACTTCGTCAACCACAATCCACTTCAAATGCTCAAACGTCTTGTAAAACTCATTCTTCTCTAAAATAATTCATAGACTAGGTTAAATTAAACTAAATAGTAAATACGGAAGTCAACGGAATATTCCACGAGTACTCCTGGAGTGGAAATTGCGATATGTGGAGGGTCATGAACCAACAAATCATGGGACTTTACAAAAGAGCGATCTCCATAAAACACTCTAGCCTATCAAAAATATACTCCAATTAATATATAACCTTTAGGAGGGAGCCTTTAAGATCATACGTAGAATTGCTGGAATCGATGAACCATGAAAAAACTTCATAAATTTGCTTTACCAGTTCTCTACTTGGTACAATAATAAGAGTCAGTAATTTGTTCTCTATCAACAATTATGACTTAGTTTAATAAAAATATGTTAAAGGTAGTGGAAATAAACTACCTTTGAGATTTAAGATATTGTTAAGTAATGGTAATGCATATGAGAGCGTTTTCCCTTGTCCTATAAGATTAAACTAAAATCTTAGTATAATACCTGTTGGAGCTGTTATAATAAAGTCACAGGATAAAACTGAATATTTATCTCTATAAGTGTTGTTTAGCAATAGAGGGATAGATTTCTCCTGAACTAAGGTAAATATAACCACTTTAGTGGTCAATTACCTGGAAAAAACCGTTTTATCCTCTTTTCCTTAATGACATTCCTAAGATGAGGATGAATGTTCCAAGTCTTGAGGAGTTCGTCGGCAGAAACTCCGGAAGATTCATTGGTGTAGTTTGAGAACCTGTAAACCCACAAAGGGTTCAATTTCAAGTCCTCCGAAGCTGTGGTCATTTACAAATAATTTAAGGGTTGAGAACACAAAAATATGGTACACATTTGGGAATGAATGGCCCAAAATAAATAATAATTTAATTTAAAATAATATTTACAAAACTAAACAAAAAAGAAGGAACAAAATTAAGACAATAAAAAAATAATTCCGTAATGTTACATCACTATTCCTATCCTTGACTGCACAATACCTTATTTTTTATATATTCATTTTTTATTTATACTACACCTTTTTGTTTATTATGTATTTTAAAATATTTTGTGATAACTTATGTTATAAATATTTCTATATGATGTAAAATATTTTTACCTTTTCTGGATTTTTTATTTTTAACTATTTTAAACCATTAATATTATTTTTAATAATTATAGAAAATTTTTCTACCAAATTTTATTAAATTAACACTCATTTTATCATGGTTTTAAACTGAATTTGTTGAAATTTAACATAATGATTTTAAAATTATTTTAAATGTTGGTTATTTAAAAAATGTTTAATGCTAGTTTGGATTTATTTTTCTAATTAAAGCAGTTTAATTATACTTCAAGCCTAATATGGACTCAAACCAGCCAGTACAAAGGCCAAATGTGTTTTTACCAAGGCGTAGTAATCAACCATCGCAAAATGAAGTCAATCAGGGAAATACATCTGACGCCCCTACAATAGATACTCATCACTTTTCAAGAGCCACTACTCTAAATCCACCCACTACTAACTCTAATATTCCCAACGTTCAATCCCGCGGTCATCCTTCACCTCCGCCAAGGTTGTCACAGGTTACTCACAACCCTCCTATACCTACTAGGAACAAGTTAATTAGTACACCGCCCCCAACATTTCAACAGAATGTTGCTGAAACCACTGCTAATATACAAACTAATTCTGTAACTAGTAGTCATTTGCAGACTAATTTTGTACCTAGCGATGATCTGCAGGGTAAATCTGTAACATCAGCTAGTATGCGACCGCCTGAAGAATTTGGTAAAGACCTGAGTTTGGAATCGTTGACATCGGACACGAGTTCGTCGATTTTAGGGGACATTTTGGGTAAAAACTACGTTGACTCTGAACTGGAGCGTCACGTGTTCACTTATGCCCCCTTTATGCCGACTCGTATTACCCAGAGCAGTGTTCCACGCCCTCAACCGCTGTCATACAACCGCGAGTCTGAGATACTTTACGAGACTGATAAGAACTATGGCCTAATTCCAACCTTCGGAAACCACAGGATACTGGACACAGGCTCGGCAAGTCCTATTTATGTGACGCCCACCTTCACTCAGCTCCCAGTTTTCGGGAGCACTTTGTCTGACTTGAGGCTTCCATTTGGAGTTTTGGTGCAACCATTTGCTCAGAATCAGGACCAGAAAGTTCCTGAACTGGACTTTCTGGCATTTATGGAAAAACGCTCAAACGTCAAGAGGGACCTGATAAGGTGTAGAAACTGCCTGGCCTACTACAATTCATATATGCACACTAGGTCAAGAACTAAGACTAGAGTTTGTAACCTGTGCTACACAGCATTCGAGATAACAGACGAACAGCTGGAGGCTCTCTACAGGATAAACTCTCAGTACAGAGAGGAATCACCTCTTAAAAAAGGTAGCTTAGACTTTGTGGCACCATCTCATTACTATAATAAGGAGCCTGACCCTGGGGGTATATCAAACCTTATTAATAGGGCTACTAACATTGGAGTATTCAAAACCCAACAACCGAGGCAGGAATCGTTCATTTACGACACATATTCAGTTTCACCAATACCAATAGAAGGCGCTTCTGAACTCGATTCTTACACCTCTAGTCTATATCAACAGCCTTACAACTCTGATGAAAATGAATCACCAAGTTTTAAAGTATCCGATGGTCCGGATGAGGCAACTTCTTCACAAAATGACCAGAAAACTGAAAATAAATTTCCAACATACGCTTTCTTAATTGAGTCTACATCACAAGCCAATAAACTAAGTACCACATTAGTCATTTATATTATAGTTACACTAGTATATATAGCTGTACTACCAAATACTTAACCATATATAATAATATATATTTGTTTAGATTTGAGAGAATCTGTGATAAGATCAGTGATGAATGGGTTAGATTTGATAACAGATGAAGAGTTTGATTTGTGTATTTTCGTATTCGACAGCGCGTTTTACATGTTCCCCATGGGATCCGGGTCCGAATTTTCAGTTAACGTGGTGGCTGAGGTGGAAGAGAATTTTAAGCCATGCACAATATCCGACGTATGTGTAAGAGTGACTAAGGATACAAGAGATTGGGTCAAGGAGTATTTGGAGAAGATTTTAGGCATTCAAACGCTCAGAATAGCACCAAACTCGTGCGCAAACTTTGCACTGAACTGCGTGCTAAGAGCAATGAGCAGCGATAACTGTTACGGAACATTGTCGATTTACTACGTTACGCAGCCAGATATTGGACTTGGAACTGATCCACAGACTTTTCCAAAGTCGAATTTCACACTCACCGATTTACAAAGATATTTCTATGACTCGCTTCTACGGATGTGTTACTCAGCCGGGATTTGCGTTGACGTGTATCTGTGTCCACCGGAGACCAGGATCCCCGGCGACATAGCACTACAGTACATATCACAGCAGACTGGAGGAAACTGCGCATATATGCCCAGGTTCTCACACATCTTTGACTACCCTAAGATTTACGCAGATGTTGTGAGGCTGTTCACAGTCCCAGCAGCCTACAAATGCGAGTTTAAGCTTAGGTGCTCGAAGCATATTAAGGTCACCGAGCTTTTGTGTGGGTTCAACAACTCGAGGGCAGTTTCTAACCTCTCGACTATGGTAGTTCCAAGGATTGGACCTGACTTGTCAATAGGCTTTATGCTCTCACTAAACCACATGGTAGACAACAAGACAAGTCTATACATCCAGTGCGCCTGCTTGTACACTAACACTAAAGGGGTACATATGGTAAGAGTACACACACACTGCATAAGAGTTATTGCAAGCATAAATGAGATTTTTAAGAATGCAAACCCAGAAGCTATCATGAACTTGATGTCAAGAAAGCTTGCTCACGGATACATAAAATCAGGCAAATATAATAGAGATGAACACATAAGGACTCTGGTTGAGTCTCTGACCTCATATAGGCAGATTTGTGCACCATCGACACCTAAAAACCAGCTCATTCTGCCAGACAACCTCAAGTTCATACCAGCATATCTTAACTCGTTCTTGAAGTATGATGTAAAGGTAGAATTTGGAGTGGAGTTCGCATTTGAGTTTGTGATGAAGTTGTTGAGGATACTTAGCGCCTCTCCACAAATGACATTTTTCATGTACACGAGGACATATTGTTTGCATAGGAGCATTAATGAGAAGGGTGATGCAGTGCCAGAGCAAGGCTTTAAGTTCACATTATCTGGAGTCCCAAGCTCAGGTTCGTTCATTTACAGTGACGGCATTTACCTGATGGACGATGGTTACAGGCTTTTACTCTTTGTCGGACCTCATGTTAAGCAGATACTGTTGAAGGAATTGTTCGGGCCAGATTACCAGTTCCCTCATGGAAATGTAAACTCAACTGAACTAATAGATACGAATACGTCAGCAAACCTATTGGGGCTTGTGGAACACGTAAGATCACAGCACAAGGGGTGCCCTTACGCCCCGCTTAAAATCATCCCATATACCTCAAAAAACAGCAAGATAATAAAAACATTACTGCTCGAGGATGAACTCGGGGAAGAACCAAACTATATCACCTTTCTGGTATCCTTACATAAATCCATCCTAGATTCTGTGGACAGACTCTATTAATTTATTACAATTGCTATTTGTGGTAGATTTATAAATTAGGTTAAAAATTTTAATTATTTATTTTAATTTATTCTGGTGAATGATGAGTAGATTAATAAATTTGTAAATGTGTAGATTAATACACACTGTCCCACATTATCACATTCTGTAAATTTATTTGTAATTTTTAAAATCTTTAAAAAATTTTAATCAGCTTTAAAACAGTTTATTATTGTAAAATAGTGATAAAATGTGTTATAATTTGCAGTTTTTAAAAGTATGGACTTTCATGTGTATATAAGCTAATATTTTGATTTATAAAATGCTAACTAAGGGTTTGATCGCAAAGGCACTGCGAAACGCCTGTTCCAGGAGTGCGGAATTATGTTTTATGGAATGTGGACGCAGAGTTTACAAGGCTATACCAACTCCCTCAGATTATGAACCAATAGGTATCATATTGATTCTATATAGTTAAATAAACTGGTTTATTTTATATAATATTTGATTTATAACTTGTATAAATTGTTCAGCTTCGTTCTGTTATTATACTGGGATACACAACCACAGGGAGTTTAATCTCCTTATCAATATAACTGATATCGATGCCGACTTTGTAAAGAAGCATTCACTTATCGAGTTTGAGGTTGGGGATACAAAAGTAACAGCAGGAGGTAACTTTAAATGGTGATTAATGTGATTAGCGATTCCATTATCCCGGGGTAGGAAGTTGTCGAATTTGCAGTGCAGAGCACTGGTTAAGGTTCGGATGTGCGACAATGAGCTTAGACTCAAAGTCTACAAGAAAGGCTTGGTTGGAAACACGGTTGTAGCCGACATTACCCTTAACATTGACAGGGATATTATAGACGCTAAATTCCCCAAGGATAAGTGGTACTTTTTAAACCATCGTGCATTTCCTATTAGGTATCCACTTACTGATGATCCTTCTAAAAAAGACCAAATTAAACTCTCTTTTTACAAAGGTAACATATGACATTTTATTTCCCAACTTTTTATGTTATATATAAAGTTTTAATTTACTAAGTTACAACATGAGTTTAGTATCGGATGGGCTTAATGTGATTGACAATATAGTATTACAGCAGGCGTATATGTGTATAAATGACTATAACGAGTCGGGAATTGAAGTTAAAATTAACGTATATTTACAATTATGGATAAGAATGAGTTTAGGCAACAAATCCGCAGATAATGTTACTGGCTGAGAAGTTGGCGTTATTATCATACGCATTGGAGGGACATTTAATCGCAAAGGAAGATTATGTATCACAAATGCGTTACTATAAAACTTATCTAAAAGATGGTATTTTGGAAATTATTACAGAATTTTGTATAGGAAAGTGGTACTGGAGTTATTGGAGCTGTAAACCTGAGTGCAGAGCGAAAAGGAACCCTCAAGGCTCAATATACATCCTAAGCATAAGCACAATACTCAAACACCCTACCGATTACTCATCCTTTTACGTAAAATATCACACCAAAGATGGTCCTCGTGATATCATCTTTAAAACTGTTGAAAGAAGTAGAGATATCTGGACGGATTCCATATACCTCTTTATTCAAAACGTATTATCAACTATTTATTTATATTATAATACACTTTCATAATTTTTTAGTTGAGAGATTACCTTGATCAGTTTGACAATTTAAAATCACTAGAAAATTTTTTGGATTAATTTTTAATCATTTTACATGTTATTTGTAGTGTATGATTTTTACAACGAATTGTTTAATATATTTTAATTTCAATAAGTTTTTATTTTATAGAATAGTTTTATCGCATTTTTAAATTTTTTATAATTTTTAAATAAATATATGGTTAAGGAAAAGAAATCTGTTACATTCCAGCTGGTTTCCGCATCAAATGCGGATAACCGATCAGATAAATTACCATGGCAAAGGACTTTAGTACTAAAAGAAAGCCAAAATGATATTTGGAAGGTATTTTTTAAAGATTCAAAATAAAATTCTTAGAACCGTAGCTCAGCTCAGGTGCCAAAGGACCTTCTCAAGAATTTAGACCCTCATGACTTCGGAATTCATGATAATTTAAATAAATCGCAAAAGGTAAGCTATTTCTAATTTAATTCATTAAAATCTATCATCTTCCACTAACATTTTAACATTTTAGCAAATGTTAATAAAGAACATTTATGGAAATTTTGATACTTTTAAGAAATTCGACAAACCGACAAAAAAACAGACTAAACAAGTGAGTTGTTTTATATTTACAAAATTTAACACTATAATACACGGTGTATTATTATTTAGAACGTGACTGAGGATGACCTTGAAGGTGACTGCTACTTTCCCAAGGATGGGTACGATTACGAACAACACCTCGCCACAATTAATCCGAAATATTTCATTCCAGCCCCCAAGCTTACGACTGGTAAGATTTTTAGTCATAATCCTGTCCAGATGAACCGTATGTTGAGAGCGGAGCTGATTTCCCTGATCTAACCACTAGCTTAGAAAAGAAACTCGACCCTGAAGGTATTTTTAACCCGTTCACTATACTTATTTATAGTGTTATTAGTATTAAGTGAGTTATTGAATTGTTTAGTTGATGAAGTGCTTGAGGCTTTAGAAAGCGATAATGAGCTTGAGGCCATAGATGACGATTTCGTATCACAAGCAATTGGCTGTGACGAGGATTTAGATGAGGATGATTTACTTTGGGGAAATTATACTCCGATGATACCAACCTCAATACTTGATAATAAGATTAATAACTCTGACTTAATGGAGGACGACAATGAGGATGATGATGATATGGTTGAAAATCCTTTGGAAAGAGGGTATATGAAGGATTTTAACCACTACAACGCTTTAGATAAAGATAAAATGACAATTCTCGATCCAATAAGTATTTTCAAAATCCTATTCAAATTTGATATTTAGTACCAAAGGATAAAATATATGAAATTCTGGAGAATAATGAACAATTTAATGACCTGTCAGAAGAATCCGATTTAGATGATGAACTTGAATATGAATCATCTGAATCTGATCAATGGTACAATAATTCCTATTTATCTAATCATAACATTATTAGGGATGTTGAGACTGTTTTGACGACATATTCGAACTCAACAAATCATCCGAAGATGATACTTTCAAGGAAAATTAAGGTTCCAAATCCAACTCCAGTAAAGGATAACAGGTATATCCACACTTTTACCGATTAATTCATCAATTTTACAGCACGCATAAAAAGTTGGATATTGATACAATACAGCTCCCAGAAGTATTTTATAAACCAGTTATTTATCATAGACCATTTGTACTTGTTTAACATTTATGATAGGTGAACACGACTAGAGTAAAGGGAGAAAGTTTAGAGGAAAAACGTGAGAGAAAGTTAGCAGTAAAAAGAACAAAGGCTCTAATAAAAGAAGTTAAAAGAAATAATAAAGAAATGCTGAAAGTAATTCTCTGCAAATTAGTCATTGTTATAATAGTTGTTCAAAACCATTTCAACTTTTAATCGATTTTTGTAGGAAGTTAGAAAGAAGAATGCAGAAACAAATTCTAGAGGATGTTATGATATTACAAATGGAGTTAAATACCTTAAATTATAATTTATTAACCTAGTCCACATTATTTAATGTGTGATAAGTGGTGTTAAATAATATAATAATATTTGTAAATTTTGTATGTTATTTAATGTTTATATCAAAATCTTTATTAGCAAGGTCACTTAGGTCCTCATTTCATGAAGGGAATGTGAATCCATTCTCAAAAGTCCAATGGTATGTTATTATTCAAGTTTTACTCAGATTCTCCAATAACACCAATTTTAATCCATTAATTAACTCATATAGTTATTTTATTTATTTTTAATTTTTGGATTAATTTTTTAAGGGTTTCACGGCCTTTCCTGAAAAAGAATCTTCCAACTGTGTCACCTCTGGCAACCCCGCACCAAAGCCTGGGAGCTATCACACACATGGACACAACCGCAGGGAATTGGCACATCATTGACGCCTCAAATAAAGTATCAGAATACTTATTAACAGTAGTTAACTGTGTTTTTTATATTTGAGTAATGTAATGTGTAGACTGTTGGAAGCATCGCATCTCATGTAGCTGTAATATTGCAAGGGAAACATCTGCCCACTTATCAGCCAAACAAAGTCACAGGGGACAACGTCATCATAGTAAACGCAATTCATGTAACAATGAATGGTCACTCGTGGGATACTAAAGTATACAAGTTTGACAGAAAAGGTATTATTTTACTAGTAATTGTGTTAAATTAATGTGATACAGCACATCCAAAGGGGCCTAAAATAATAACTGCAAAGACCATTATGGCAAATAATCCAGGAATGATAGTACGAAATAACTATTATTTATAAAGATTATTAATTTAACATATTTTACAGTGTGTTAATGCTTTATGTAGCTGAATTTGGCTATAAAGAGAATGTTGCCAAGGAATAAACTAAGACCATTTTGGTACAGGTATTACCATTTCACATTTTACACTCTATAAATTATAAAATAATGCTGATAAATTGATTTTAGGAGGTTGTTTATATATGGAGGTGCAATACATCCTCACTGGGGAATACCTCAGGTAGTGGTACCAGCTCCTTCCCATTCTAATCCCCTGTCCAATACAGTTGGTAATATTCAACACAATCAAAGTAATAGTGATTCATTAACGACTACAGTTGGAGCGGCTGGTCCTTCACTCTCCACAGACCAATTGTGTTACACATTGTATCCAGTTTAATCCTACACATTCTCTTTATAATCCATCGTATTATTTTATATTATTTTACTAAGCTTTTGGCAAATTGTTAACTTATTTTCAATAAATTGAAGAACCAATTTTAAAGATTGGGGAATCTCAATAATTGTTGTAACATTTACTATACATAATTATGTTAAAGAAGATTTATGTTTTATTTTTGTTCCATCAGCATTTTAATGATTTGTGTGTAATTTAGTTTAGTTTAATTATCTAAAATATGGATGATGAGCAGGATTCTACCTTTATAAACATTAAAACAAACACTCCTAGGCCTGAAAAGAAACGGAAAAAGCATAAAAGTATTTTTACATATTTTGAATTAACTTAAACTGATTTGTTGAATTGCCATGTTTTTAGGTAACATACACGTTGAACTATCGAACAAGAATTTAGATAATGTTACTGACAACAAGGTTTTGAAGGAAAATAAAAGGCCTAAAAAGGATACTAATAAGTATAATTTGAACTATGTTAGGCTGTTTAAGGAGATTCCTCAGGTATTTATTTATTATTTCACTCATTCATCACTTAGAGGATTCCGTTCCTTGGAAAACCAAGAGATTACACTATTTCAGTAGCACTCCCAGTTTCTATAATGGAAAACATACAAGTTGGTTATACTCATAACATTCTATAAAACCTTTAGTATACGGTGATATATCTTAATATAGTCCGATGATTTGAGGGCATACGTGATAGGCAATATTGCCAGGACACTGACCATTTACGGAGTTAATGAGGTTGTTCTATACAATGATCTAGGTATAATTACAAACTATTATAATTGTTAGATGATAAGAGTTCAAACTGGATGGAGTATTTTTCTCTAAATTTGAGGTATTTGGAGACACCTCAATACCTCAGAAAGTTTTTGTTTCCCATGGATAACGGTATTTTACACATTCATGTATTTATATACACATATTTCTATACTAATAATGCTTTTTTAGCTTTAAAATTCGCTGGGTTACAAAACCCTATTAATGCTCCTCACCATCTACGCTCTACTGAGTGGCTTCCATACAGGTATCTCTAACCCTGAATATGTAATTTTAAGGGAGGGAGTTGTTGGACTAATAAGGAAAGATAGTACTAACACAACTTTGTACGCTGATTGTGGAGTATTTTCAAGTGTTAAAATCCACAACAAGGAGGATTTAAAGGAGTTTTACGGAATCGAATACATGACAGATGAGGATTACGATGTTTACCAAAGAGTCACCGTACGTCTAGACGATGAATCTATTGATAAGTGCCATAAAAACTGGAAAGAGGGAAAATCCTTAAGTCAGAGTGAAACTGGTTCACTTTCTGCGTATCTGGTACATCCTGAAGAACCTCTTAAAGTTGCAGGTACTTTCCACAAAATCCATTTATTTATCCATTAGTTATTATTAAATGATAGGTAAAATAATTGGTTTCTTAGGGTTGTATTGGGGATATATTGTTAGGGAATGCAACACTGTGGTTGAGTCATTAAAAGGATGCCCATTTAATGAAAATGCTCGTTACGATCTTAAAGTTGGTACCAGTGAGCGTGGAGAATTATACTCCTTAAATACCAAACTTCCCAAATTCAAGTATTATCTAATTATTACCCATTAATTAAATCTCTATAAAACAACCATAATATTTTATTAGAAATATGTTAATATACTTCGGCCCAGTCTTGGGTTTGGAACACGTAATGCAAGAACCTGAAAAGAAATTTGATAAATATTTCAACTTTTGTAATCAGCAGAAATCAAGAACCATAAGAACAGAAGAGGCTCTTTTAATTGTACTGTCGCTTTTATCTTTCACCAACACATTTTAATGCTTAATATACAATGTATGGATTATTCTATATATAATGTGTATTAGTGTAGTGATAGGACTAAATTGATGTGTTTTTACACAGTATTAAACAAAAGTCCTGGTTGTTTAATACTTAACGATTTATTTAAATATTAGCTCCTAAACATAATCTTTGGTTTAGGCAGCTGCATGAAGTGCTAATGCGCTTACGAGATGATGTGCTGGAACACCTTCAAGTTCGTGAAGTCCTGGAACTAAGGCGTGCACACCAGCTACAAAGGCAGCCATGCTAAGCACCTTTGCAGCGGCGGTGCCATCGAATAAAAGGAATACATGAACTGCACCTCCCAAGTGGTGTAGAAGTTCTAGGTGTACAAACTTCTTACCAGCTGGTTTACCGAAAAAGTGCAGGTCCAAGAGCACTTCCTTTGTGGATGCTGCTGCCTCCCATACCAGGTGACTTCCAGATACAACTTTAGTTACCTTGTTATGAACTGGTCTGACCCAAGTGAAGAAATTGTCTCCCTTCTTGAAAGTTTTATGGAGGAAAACGGTATCAGGAAGATCACCAAGAGGACATACACCGACTTCAACTGCGGTTTTATCACCTTCACCGTGTTTACCGTATAGGACAAATCCCAATTTCCTCAAGTCTAATTCAGCTGCTGATACATAGATACCAGAAGTCAGAGCAGCTACGAAAGCCAATGTAACAAACTTCATCATCACTATCAACTAGTTGGTATTTTAGTTGTTATTTGGATGAATTCCAACTGAGGATAATTATCCCTATATCTGATGGGGAGAACACCACAATTATTCCTCCCCATTGATTTTTACACAATTCTGGTCTTATCATCATTTCGCACAATATTATTACAATATCACACATATTACATACTTTTATATATTATATAATATAACATAGTCATGTTATAATAAATGTGTATAACGCGGATGGTGTACAGGGCAACTAGTTTAGTTGATTTAAAAACTTATCAGTCTCGGAGTTGATTTTAGTTCTTAAATCTCTGTGAGTTTTGGGTTTATTTACTGGAGGTGTGTTTAAAAGTGTTTTGAATACGTTTTTCCAAAATTTACGGCTATTTTCTAGCTCCTCATACAACTCATTCTCGGAAATCGATTCTATGTACTCTACACATAACTAATGAATCAATTAAGATACCATCGTACAGCTTTAAAAATGACTGGAGGTCACTTGCTCTAATCAACACTCCGTTGATTTTGGCCTTCACAGACCCATCTTCGTAATGAAATGAGGAGAAAGCCCTCTTAAAAAATATCTTGTTCCTCTTACAAATGTTCTCCAAATTCTCGTAATACTCGCTCTTTATATACACACTGTTCTCAGGTACGTGCCTCTAAACAATATTGTATAGGTATAAATTTTAACTATTATACGTTTCCAGTTAAGTTGATAGTAAATCTGTCTATTTGGTCAATGTGTTCCTGTTTTAACTCTTCAGTCTGATCAATACTGTAATACTCGGAAACTTTCTAAAACAATTATATTCAATAACAAAAGTAAATACATGTCTTGAATGTGTTGTGTGAACTGGATTTGAGCCCGAAATAACTCTTCTGTTTTCCTTGTGCCAGCCCAGTTTCGTCTTAATTTCTACCAAATTCTCTTTTAGATATACTGAGTCATCCCCAAAACTGGTTATAGGAACACTATTCTCCTTAAGAATAAAGTTTTTCTTTATCTAAATTATTAATAAGAGGTTAGATATGGTTACCTGTGATTTAAGTACATAAATGGGGTGGTTAGTGAAATGGACCTTTGATCTTGGGATGGGATATGTTTTCTTCAAAATATTTATAAGCTTGGCATCAACCCTTTCCAACATATTTGCGTTGATTACGTGAATGTCAAGTCTTTCAGCCAAATTAAAAGAGTCGAACCCAGATTTATCAAATGAACTTGTGAGACGGCGTATTCTCCTCTGGTTTAAACTTAACAGAAATTCGTCAAACCATTCGATGAAAGAGCTTCTCCTCTGATATAACAGACACCTAATACAAAGATTATTAACTTACTTACATATTAAATATAATTTATGGTAAAAAATACTCTTGGACGTATTTTGGTGTTATCTCCGACACTATTCCACATATGTTACAACTTAAAATGAATAAATTTTTATTGAGTCCGATAGTACCATAATTTTTATTATTTATGATGGAAACTTTGAGTGAGTGGGCTGCGTTAACAAGTTCAAATGGAAAGTCCTTTACACGTAACATTCTGCTGATTTTATAGTTATAGCTTGGGAACACCACAATGGCCTTGACCTCCAACTTGTTATTCATGTTATATATGAACATCTTTCTACCCCTTTGAATGTATAAATAACCCTTATAAGATGTTTCAGAGTTATTTTCAAAAGATATCTCACGATCTTTTGATACTCCGTTAGAATTTCTATTTACATTTTCAGTTCTAAGTTTCTTAGTTGCCCTATTTAGGTCCGATTTGTCCTCTGATTTGGGTGAATCAGAGTATGAATAAGTTGAGATATCGAATTTTGGCCCTGAAAAATCTACATACTTCCAGAATCTTTCCTTTGTGTCAAAAAACTCACACCAAACTCCCTGTATCAATCAATATGCGATAAAATTTACTTTATTCTTTATAAATTCTAAACATCATTATTAATTTTTATTAGTACGTAGGTTGAAATTTGAGGGATATTTGCAAACGATTCTCGAACAAATTCCATTATTACGGCATATACAGACGAAAATCTGGCATATATTATAAGATTTTAAAGTACCATTGTCATGAGATCAAAGTGGGCCTTAAACGTTTGAAAGGCTCTAAAAAAATAAATTGTGTTTTAATAATACCTTAAAAGTTTAAAATAGTATTCACCTTTCTTGAGAGGAGTAATTTTAATGTAAGAATGTTCAACTGTTGGCTAAGTCAACATGTTAATAGAAGTCAATGGGTTACTACAAACCTTTAACTTAGAAATTAGAAATTTAAATATTAGAAGAGGCTCGTACTTATCCTTGTAATACTTATCGAAAAACGATATGCATAAACCCTAATTCATTATTATTCTTAATATATAATTAGTAAATCAATCAAGAATTCGAATTAAAAGGTACTTTAAACAAGGGGGAGTCTATTACTGAATTAATGAATGACACGTTTCCAACTAAACAAAGAGCTAAACACTTTTCTTTATAGGATTCTATGGTTTTATAATATTTCTCCTTATCCTTCGGTAAATCCTACACATTCATATATTAACGAGTAAATTATTATTAAATATAAGGAACTTTGTATTTGATAAGTGAAAGATCGCTTTTTGATTCACTACTCAAATTTTTATACCATTCCTCCAGGGCCTGGATGTGTAAATCAAACCCGTCGGAATCAGACGACATTTTTTACAATATTACAAATTTATCAATTTTAAAAATTAACTTCATTTTACTAAATAAAATACTAAAACGTAAAATACATTAAAAATATAAAATTCTTTATAAAAAAATAGATTATGATAGATTTCAAGATTGTTGTGATATGTTTGCCTGGTATTCTATAATGTCTGGTACGAATTCAGAGTCTTCATCCCTTTTCTTGGCAAACTTCATATCTTGCCTGTGTCCATAAGAGTTCATGTTAACGGCGGCTGATCCCTTTCCGAACTTGGTACGTTTTGCTGACTCAAGGCTCTCCTCAGATCCCGGCACCTTGTACTCACCATTGGATAAACCGTTTATGGCCAGAGAATTCTTATACGACACCTCCTTCAACTTTTGGATTTCTTTCCTAAGCTCCTCAATCACATTCATTAATTCCACGGCATTCAACTCAGTCTGATTATTCACTCCTGTTAAGCCATTATTTCCTCCGTAATTTTTAGATTTTTTGTTAGAAGTAATCAAACTGGGTGATAGTTTTTTATCAGTTAACTCCACCACCAAAACGAGTAGCCAGTAAGTGGCAGTTCCTATGAGTATAAACAACAGAAGTAAGGCCAAGATTCTGAAAAGTTTTCCATAGACTCTAGGGTGTTTTATCCCAAGTTTACTCCAAACTCTAGAGTTTTGAACTCTGTTTCCGGCTTGTAATTGGGTCATACGGTGTAAATTGAGCTGCTGGATGAAGTCTGACTCCCTAACAGTCACTGAGTTATTTTCAGGGTCATAACTTCTGGGCGATAAGGTTGTTCGGTTACTGTTAAGATCAACTGGTTCCACTGAGGTATGAGTAGTCTCTCCTGATTCAAAATTAACCCTATCCGTGGGATAACCTCGACTGTTCATTTCAATAACTTGAGTTGCCATTCTTCTATTTGTTACTCGCTCACTTGGCTCACTTACCCTTACACTCCTTCCCTAATTTTATCATTATCTTACACATTGACAAAAATATAGTTAAGATACTATTATTTTAGTAATATTTACCTGATTAAATAAAAAATACTGTTATTTAGAAAAAACTAACTGTTAATTAATAATTAACGTTAGTAAAAAAGGGATAAAATAAGTTACTTGTGAGATATGATGAGTTTGGGTGTTAATTCCAGGTCTAGAGTTATTCAGACTCATTTAGAATAACATTTATCAATTTGGGATAAATGTGTAAATGTTTAAATTGGTTTCGGTCAGAGTTACGTAATTTTCATTTATAAATCACTTTTTAGATAGAATTATCTTTGTACCAGGTAAATTACTGACAAAAAACACAAAAAACATACTCTTAGGAACTCGATGTTGAGGAACATGACGATTTCACTTACGTTATGACACTTGGCACTTACACATCAGCACCCAACAAGGTTTAAATATTTGACATTATAAACCAAAAGGACCCAATCTCGTTCATTTGTCTGTCATTTTATTATTATTTTAATAATTTAACATAATAATATTAATAGAATATAATGTTTCTAGAATGACAACATTATAGTGACTAAAATCGTTAAATTGAATCAAGATGATTCCTCCTCCTTAGTTGCCTTTTTCTTCTTAGGATTCACCGGAGCCTGTTACATTCATTATTAAACCACTAATTAACAGTAATCTAAGGATAAATGGGATAATAAGGTACTGATAGGAGCGTGAGTAGGTCTTGATCCTTAACTGAAAGTTCTGAGTTGCACTTATCAAGTTGTTCGAAGGGTAGGCCGGAAATCTTCTTAGTTCCGGTTGGTAACAAGAGTACTGTGAACCTGAAGTGAGCCACAACATCTCCGGGCTTAACGGAGGTTACAAAGTATGGCTTCAGGAGGTTATGCCTCAGTGACTCCTGAAGTCCTACCTTGAGTGCCCTTTCATCCTCAAATGACTTGAGGTGGAAGGGGAAGGCAGGGAACTTGGAGTTGACTTGGGACATGAAGGACCTTCCCAGTGAAGTTTTGAGTGTATACCTGTTCTGGACGTCAGTTCTGTACACAGTAGTGGGAAGTTCCGTGGTTTTAGGCTTGTGGTCTCCCGTAGTCAACACTACGTTCAAGGAGTAGGCTTCCTTAGTCCCGAATGTTATGGGCTCAGTCTTATCCTCAAGCTTGGTGCTTCCTGAAAAGTACCTAGCTCCTTCCACCACGTGCCTCTTAAGCTCGTGGCTGTAAAAGCCAATCAGGGGAGTACAGTTAAACTCAGCGGCAACCTTTTCTATCACCTTTGACACTTCGTGGCTTGAAACACCGGTCTTAAGCTTCCTAAGTGCTGCCTCGCAGCACAACCAAGCCGCCTTAAGGACATCGGCAGCCCTCCCCTTGACTGTTTCACCAACATAAACAGTATGTGAAACCAGTCCAACATAACCATCAATATGACACCCCAAAGTGCTACAATATTATTAAACAATTGTACAACTAGTTAAATCCGATTTATTGTATCTATGAAATGAACTTACACTTTAACAACATCACCCTCCTTGACGGTTAGTGAGTCGTCCATGGGTGAAAAGTAGTCAATTAACTCGTTAACTGAAACACAAGTGGGAAATGCAACTCCTTTATCAACCTAATCAATATTTGGAAACTGTTGAAAATACCTTTCTGCCATGTTCCTTCTTATTGTACAACTTGTTGGTCTCCTCCAACATAGTGGCATCTCCCACTTCACACAAAGATTTCACAGACACTCCTAATCAGTTGTAGATAAAGATTTTTGTTAATATAAGAGGTGTAAATAACTATGAAGAGAATTATACCTGGCTTAACAGCTGCTAGAACATTCTTTAGAGCAGCGTTAGCTATATTTGAGGCAGTGCGATATTTGGTGACAATGTCTGAATTTGACAAATCATTTTCATCCAAATGTGATTCGTGCTTATTGTTAAGCTCGGTTTCAACTGGTTCCGTCGACATCTTCAAATAAACAGTTCATACACTTCTTTATTTAAATATTTTAGTAAATTAAACGAAAATCGGTTGAAAAATACTGCAAATAAGCTGAACAAGATGATTAAATAGAATCTGTGTTAATTTAAAGTATGATCCGTGATAATAGTTTAAAATTCTAAAAGTTAATCGGACGAGGTAAAATTAACCGAATTAAATAAAATCCCGATGTACATTAAATTTAATAAAAAAGCGATTAAACTAGGTCAATGGTATTATGGTTAGAATATAGAATCCACACCCTACATTATACCAAAAAACAGTATGATAACAACTGTATCATAGACTATGAACAATTTTCATTTAATTCCACACTAACCATATATTTTCAATTCTTTTAAACTTATTTCACCTAAATATTTAATTAAAAAAAATTCTTTACTTTTCTTACTGATTTATTATGATAAATTATTTCCTTCCAATGTAATTTACCTGATTTTCCCTGCTAAAATTTGCATTCTAGACAATCAATTTGTATACTATTTATCTGAGATAAATACTACCTTTTAACCCATGAATTTATGAAAAATAATGTTATGTGTAACGTTTAACACAGAACTTTTCAAATAATTAAAGAATAACATATCAAGGTAATATATAACAAAAATAAATAAAAAGGAAAGATTACAACTGTTTAAATTCATAATTTCTTAATTATGAGGATTTTGGGGGCGGGAGTTGATGAGAACATGGTCGACATTTCTGAGATCTTTGAGTTTGTTACCGCCTGCAAATGAAACTGACGACTGCAAATCCTCCTCGATTTCTCTGAGTCTCTCGAAAAGTGAATTTTCGCAAGGGACGAGAAGCTCTAGACCCTCGATTCTGTGGTTAACCTTCTTGGCAACTACGCTCGAGCTCCCGTAGTAGGGCTTGTATTTAACTCCGTCCTTAACAACGACTTCACCAGGGGCTTCAATGGTCCCTGAGAAGAGGTACCCGGACATTATCCAGTCGGCTCCCATATGGATAGCCTTTGCGATATCGCCTGATTTTGATACGCCTCCGTCGCAAATTACTACAGCCCTAGTGGCATATTTTGCACATTCAGCCACAGCAGAAAGTTGCCAGCCCCTAGATCCGAACCCGGTTCTGGGAGAAGTTGTGCAGGCATGCCCGGGACCCAAGCCTACCTTAATGGCATCGGCACCCCAGTCCTCCATATCCTTAATACCCTGAGGGGTTGTGACGTTCCCGGCGATGACGAACGTTTCATTGCCGAAATTGGCACGGATGTGTTCGATCATACCCTTAACCCTAGGGTTATGTCCGTGGGAAATGTCGATGGTGATAAATTCAGGGACTAAATTACTCTCCTTAAGGTCGCTAACAACTTTGTAAGACTCCTCCTTGACACCAACTGCAATTGATACATAGAGTCCCAAGCTGCGCATTTTATGGGCGAACTCAAAGGTGTTAATCCCAAACCTGTGCATCACATAGAAGTAATTCCTCTTCGCAAGCTCAATTGCGATCGTCTCGTTCATTATCGTGGGCATATTTGAGGCCATTAAGGGAATTTTGAAGGTAAATTTCCCCAGCTTTGCTGAAACGTCACAATCTGCCCGACTTAGTACTGTACATTCCCGAGGAAGTAACATCATATCGTCAAAGTCATAAGTGACCTGCATCTTGCTGTTTATATCAATATGCTAATTGTTTACACTGTCTTTCTACCAGTTGATGATTCCCCATATAACTTAATATAATCAGGCCTGGAAATAATCATTATGTAAACCAGTTTTCAATAATTTTCCTGATTTATTGATTATAAACATTATTCTTTGAGTTTTCAACCGAAACTTCAAAATTGGTTTCTATAATAGTACATCTTTACTTTAACAGTATATTCACTATATTCCATTATACACTATCATTCTTCTTACTTTTTAAATTTACTCTATTTATCGAATTATAGTACTATAATCGGTGTATAATAAACCTGATATTCTTAGTTATTATAGTGTTGTGTAGATGAGATACTATTAATTTAAATGTTAATAAATTTAGGAAAAGATTTTTTTAATCGTTATATACTTAAAAATGAGAGAATTTTCTATATTAATTTTTGGAATCCGTTGAAATCTTCTATACACACTTGTAATGTTATATTCTACCACGATACGACTACAAATGTTTCCGAAAATCTCAGTTCTTCAGTGGATTCCACTCGTATTACAAACATTTTGAGGAGTTTTATCTCTTCGAATTACGATACTAAAGTTTTTAATCAAATATTCACCCTCGAAAAATCTGATGAAAACACACAAACAACTGGCACACATATCACTAATAATAAAAACTCATTAAAAGAAAAAAAACTAAATATTGACTCATATTTAACAATTTTAGAGGTTTTTTGGTTTATTAATCATAACTTTTTAGCTCTGTGACAAGCTTGGCGTGACTGAGTTGGATTTGATTTCGCCACTTTCAGTCAATCTAAATAAATTACTCTGTAAACTATTGGAAAAATCAACAGAAACTGAATTATTTCAACACAAGAAAAAAGTTCTTGGTATTTTTATTCCTTTCACATTTTATCTTTTTATAGAGATTTGTAAAATATATAATAAACTGAAGATTTTATACGATCCATTATTTCTCACTATTTCTAAATACTATTCAAAGCATATTCAAAGTATTTTTATTTTTAAGTTAATAGTAGTTTCTCCATATGTTTAAACAATACTATTATAAAATAGTAATGATTTTATAGAACTTGACTGGGATGAGATTGTTTTGGTACTTTTATCTTTTTCTATTCAGAGATATAACGAGCCTGAAATTGTTAAATCCATTTATAACAGATTATTGGTAATTAATACATTTAATTTAGCTTATATATATTGTTAGGAACAAGATTTAGGTGATTTGGATCCTAGTTCTGCAGTATCATTATACTCAAGTCTGGCAAACTTGGAGTATCTTTCTCCAGATATAAAATCAAAGCTTGAGTCGAAGTTCGTTAAGACAGGTGAAACCATTAATAATTTCGATCCAAAATTGAAGGTTGAAAGTTTAATAACAGTAGCATACTCTAATCTCTTGCTTGAAAGACCAACTGCTGATGACTTGAAACTTGTTTTATCGGCATTATCAACGTATTTTTACCTCAATAAACTATTTAATAAGATTATTTATAGAATTTCAAGGCTGGAAAATGAAGAAACCCTGAGCTTGAACTCACTTAGGTACCGTTTTATTCATTTTCTGGTGTTTTATATTGATTATAGGACTTTTACTGTTGCCGTATCTTATATGAAGTGTTTACACAAAGATTTATACAATTCACTTCCTGGTACATGTTTAATTAACTTACAATGTTGTGTAGAAAGAGCTAGGGCAAGGATAATGGAAATACTGTTGAAATATAATGAGACAAAGAGATTTAAGAGTTCAATATTCACAGACAAAGTAAACTAAATATAAATATCGATTTTATCAGGTGTCAGAACATTTGAGGAGGATGAGGATCAGGTGTGAGACCAATGTGTATAAAAACGGAGTTTTGTTGGATATTTTGGAGTCTGACCAGAACTTGGTATGGCTGTGTAATTCATACCACAGGTTCTACGCAACAACGTTTAACATGACGGCGAACAGTAAACTGCTGACAAAATTGATAAAGGCGTTTGGATACAAGGTTTCTATTATCAACTACTACCAATGGGGAAGAATGAAGTGCAAACGAACAAGATTTACATTCCTTAGAATGGCGAGATATTATGCACTAAAAGATAGGAGGTATTGATCTAGTTACTATAGTAATTAGACTATATATGTGTAAAAAATGTGAATAAGTTAATAATTCGTGTATTAGAGAATATGACTCGAAGTATTCTGGATGGAGTCTCCCTTATATTTGGTGGAACTACGGAGACAGGGATCGCCTACATATATCACATTATGACCATTTTAACCCTTGAAATCTTTAAGAAAAGATTCCACAACTGTTTTAATATTTTTTAAAAGTTTGATATGAAACAATAGTTTATTTTGTATATGGTTGGCACTGCCTCTGCTTGGAGTGTTGGAATCCACAAAGTTATAAAACTTATAATCTAATGTATTTTAAATTATCCAAAGTCTATTATTTTCATTTCAAATTTTTTGGATACTTTTAATATGTTAATTTTGAATCCTAAAATATTTTTAAGTGGATTCTTCTATTTGGAATTTCAATAATATTTTTTCATCGCTTACCAGAGAATTTGTATTTTAACACAGGATTATTTTTTTAAAAATTTAAATTATGTTTGATATTTGTAATATAAATAGTTAATTCCATTTTAACACCCGGAGTCTAATTTACAGTTTCACAAATTTTAAAAATTTATGAATTTTACCATGGAATATCATGGAGTTGAAAGACCAAAGAAGCCATTATTTAAGAGAGCAAGTTATCACCTATTTAGCCTGTCAAAGCGGTTAAAAAACAGGAATTCTTTTAACATTCCGTTTCTCGATGATAACTTCGGGCCTCTCAAGTCGAAATATGACAGCTATGGCTTCGCATTAGATGATAATCAGTTTGCTTCAGGAATTGAAGCATATGAAAAGGAATTTGAAGTGAAAAAGGAGCGCCGCCTCAAAAGGTATGGCATTTATAATTGATTGAGTGTATGTATTTTTAGATGGGAAAGTATACCATTAAATGACGGATTTTATGACGTAACATCAGATGAATTTAAAATTCTTGTTAGAAAGGGAATACCAGATCATTTAAGGTACTAAAATAAAGTAAATTTATTATTTTAGATCGCTATTGTGGAGGAAAATGCTGGGAGCAGACACCCTGGAAAGCTCTAACCCAGGACTATATCAAAAGTTAAAATATAAATAATTAATAGCATAGTTATAATTCGATTATGCAGAAATAATGATTGATACAGGATGGTCGATTCGCCACTCTCAAAGGACATATCAGACCAGATAGATATGGACATTAACAGAACGTTTCCTCACCACAGAGACTACAAGGTTAACTCGTTTGGAACAATGATGTTGAGAAATGTTCTGTGTGCATTTGCTAACTACATGCCATCAATAAGTTATTGCCAGGTACTTTCTCCAAGTTTTAATTCTTTTAGAGCTTAAACTACTTAACCGCAACATTGCTGATATTTATGAATGAAGAGGAGGCTTTTTGGTCACTAGTACAAATTGTAAACAGTCGCATACACGAAAAAGGATTTGACCTTACAGGTATTAATAGAAGATATCAGATAAACTAAACTATTGTATATGGCTGTGTTACATTGATATTCATGTCAATTTCGGATTAGGATATTATAAGGACGGAATGTTAGATTTGAAAAGAGATGTGATGGTGTTGGACTTTATACTAAGAAAGAGAATGCGAAAGCTACATAATCACTTAAGGTAATTAGAGTAGTTATTAATGGAGTATAACTGATTTTTTATTAGGAGGAATAATATTGATTTGATGTGGATTTGTGCAGAATGGTTTTTATGTCTATTTGCAATATCGTTGCCGGTAGGTTCCAGTATTTTCTGAATTTGATTTTAGACCAATACAGTGTTCAGAGTCTGGGATTCACTCTTTCTAGAAGGTGACAAGGTGTTGTTCAGGGTGGCATTTTCACTTTTTAAGCTAAACGAGCAAAAGATACTATCTCTGGATTCAGACCGTGACCTGCTACTTTACTGCAAGAAAATGAGTAAAAGCGTTTTACAGCACGACGAGTTTTTAAAGATTGCATTCTACCAACTGTCCTCCTTTAGCAGAAAGGAGATACACCAGTATAGGCTAATAGCTGATCACCAACTAGAGTCCGTATCACCTGTTGAATAATATATTATTTGAAATACATTATCATTATACATTATACGTTGGATTTATAGTACAGTATATAGTTTTTGTACATATGGTAGAGTATTTCTTGAATACATAATACATTATCATCTGATTAATATATATTACACTATCCTTTGTATATATAGTATAGTATATTAGTTTATGAGTGCGATGTCATGAGCGATATATTATCTTTACAGGGATCTTAAAGTCCTTGTGATATCTTTGAATTTCACGCAAAAAAGAATATCGAAGCTGACTTTCAGACATGTTAACCCAGTCATTAAAGGGAAGAGTAACTTTGGGAATAGAATCAAAGTTGTTCCTAGGCTTGCTGATAGACTTGAAGTAGGGATGATTGAGAGCATCGAAAACAGAAATACGCTTGTCGGGGTTAAAAGTTAGCATCTTTTTGAGCAAATCAATAGATTCTAGAGAAGCACCCTTGAATTTAGTCCTCAGATCCTGGAAACTGCGTTTGGCAAAAAATTTAACATAACGACGAACGTCAGCCTTCTGAATGCAGTTAATATCCTCTTCAGACGGAGTGCCGAGAACATTAAAGATTAGGTTAAGCTGATCATTTTCACGAGTGGTTCTTGGGTTAGCATTCTTGTTATCAGGTGATAGAGGGAAACATGAACTTCCAGGAAACAAAGGAGATCTGTCACAAGGATCACTAACATTCACCTTCATCATGTTTAAAAGTTCAGCAAAAATACAACCAACAGACCAAATGTCAACAGCAAAAGAGTAATTTTCTTGAAGTAAAATCAGTTCTGGAGCTCTGTACCACCTAGTTACAACATGACCAGTAAGCTGTCTCCTGTAAATCTGTCTCATCGGACCCTTAACAGTGACCGTGTTGGTGTATGGATTCAATGTAGCGTTCCCAGATGCAGTGTCTGAAATAAGTTTTTCAGAAGAACCAAGGCCACAGGCGTAATCAGGCAACGATCTTGATGTTGAATAACTAGTGCTAATACTTTCAACAGGCCTGCTGGAGTATGAAACTTCAGCCTGCCTTCCAGAATAAGAAGTGGAGTCCATGAACTCCTCAGGGAAAGTAGTAGTTCTAGCAAGTCCAAAGTCACAGATTTTTACACTGCAATCTCTGTTAATAAGGCAATTAGCAGGTTTTAAGTCCCTGTGGTATATGCCGACAGAGTGAAGGTAGTGAACGCCAGAAAGCAAATTAAACACCAAAAGCCTAATGTGGTTTTCATTCAAAAAGGCAGGCGACCTGACCAACTGCTTAATATCAGAAGCTGCGATTTCAAGAACTACATACAAAACGTCAAATGTCTCCAAATTGTCAGGGACTAGAATGTCCAAAATCTTAACCACGTTTGGGTGGTCAAGCCTATTAAGAATTGCAATTTCCCTCAAAATTCTTTTACAGTCAATCAAGTCATCAAACACCTTATGAATCCTTTTAACTGCCACAAATTTGTTTAGCTGTGAGTCATAAGCCCTGCAAACATGGCCGTATGACCCAGAGCCCACCATATCAACAAACTTGTAACGTTCCCCAAGATCCCATTTTATATCACTTTGGGCAGGCTTAATCGATGGCCTTTCCTTCTTAATAGTTGAACTCTTTAGTGGTTTATATTTAGTTGAAGATACACCCGTGTAGTTATCTTTTAAAGGAGCTGATGATTCTGGTACCTTTTCGTTGTTACTAGTGTAATTGCTGTTGAAGTTAGAAGTGAAATTGGTGTTATAGTTGGGATTGTAGCTGTTATAGCTATTATAGTTGGTGATGTGATTAGGGTTAAAATTAGTGGTTTGTGATGAATTGTATGCTGTAACTGAATTTTCCTGTTGGTTGTAGACGTTGAATTGAGGCTCTGGTTTACGTGCAGAAATTAAGCTTCTGTAGTGAGTTGATGGAACATCAGTTTCAACTGAACTCATTCTGCTTTGTAAAAGAGCCTGCTTTGTCACATAGTTCTTAAACCCCGAGTTCTCAGCCTCCAAATACTTTGATTTGGATTTTGAGAGCAGACTAGAGTTGGCTCTATCAAGTAAATTATTTTCCTTGGAGTCGTTCCTCTCGTAGTCATGAACACTCTTCTTTATTACCTTATCCGATCTCATACTTCTTTATCCCTTTATACTTTATTTTACTCAGCTCCTTGAACTGTTTGATGATAGCCTATTGGTTGTATATAGTGCTATTTTAAGTACATACAACTCTCAAATAATATATTCACCAGAAAAAAACATTTATTATTTCAACCCTTTTAATCATTTCTAAAGAGTCTTAGGAGGCAAATCTACTTTACATTTCCATTGAAAATATTATACAGCTCACATTTGAATGTTTGCTTACACATTTCAGCTAAAATTATTTTACAGTTTAAACATCAATAATAATACAGATTAGAGTAGGAAAATACGGAGAATGAACAAAATGTTAAATTGCTCAAGTTTAAATCGTCAATACTTTATTTTTACACATTATTCATAAAATCTCGATGAAAATTTAGTTTACAAATTAGTAAAAAGTTTAGAAATAATAGATAATACTCAAGAATTTGGGTTTAATTATTCACTTTGAAATTATTATATACACATTCAGGGCATGTAATCGATTCTATATAATACAAGTTACATTCTCAAATGAAAATTTTCCGAATTAAACGCATTCGGATTCTCTATATAATAAATTAAAATAAGCTTGAAATGTGGCTGAATCAAATCGAAGATTGCTTAATCATTTCCGCATGCCACACTCGTTCATCAATGTGTCTACTGCAAAGAAGTGCTACTGGGTAGAATAATAAAATTATAATTAATAACTCCTTCTAGACCAGCTGGACCTGAAAAATAGAGGAATTTATAAAATTTTAAGGAAAATTCAAACATTGTGATAAATTAAAGTAATGCTCTCAATTGAGGTATATCAAGATTCCTAAGACTAACAAAATTGTTTAAAGTATTAAAATAAAATAAATTAGTTCATATGTGTTAATAATTTAATAAACTGTGAAACTGGTCGATTACTGGTATCATTAAGGGAATATTTGAAATTAAATGTTCTTGATTAACATTATAAGACTAAATTATATTGACAAATAAATTTACTTTACATTTTTGGAATTTATAATTAATAATTAATTTATTAATATTAGGAATCTTTATATTGATTTACCCAATTATTACACCCTGGATGTTACAATAATCACTTTATGTATTATTAGTAATATGTTGATTAATATTAATTTATCGCAATATATGATAATCCATCGCAATTTGTTTAATAAATCCTAATTGATCTTAATAATTTATATTAAGACCAATGGGATCAGATTGTACTATAGAATCTCCTAAACTTTTAAATTCAACTCATGAAGTTGATTTACCCAAAGATGTAACATTAGACCATAAAGATTTAGATTATTCACTTTTTAATAATATTCCAAATACCTCTGGAGGTTATATTGTTGGCGAAAAGCCTATTTTCCTGAGAAATTCCATTATCTGTGTTATTAATAACCAAAAATGTATTCTATACGATTCATTAAGTGGCAATAAATTAACTCAAACTCATAATAACCCGGATTCGGTAAGTTTTAAATTCATTATATTATAAAATTCTTATATATTTAACTTTATTTATATATTATTAGATTAAAATATTAATGCTCATTTAGTTGGTTGGATGTAAGTCTTTTACGTACAAGGATACCTACGAATTGTTGCTGTGCTCATCATCAGACGGTACGGTATTGTGCTATAATATACCTCAAAAGATCGAAGATCCTGTTTTACCCGTCTTGCTTAAACTGAAGATTAAATGTAGAAAACTCTTAACATATGAACTTAATGTTAGAAATGGAAATCTAGTCTGTTTAATAATAAATCGTAAAAACCACATTAAGCTGCTTCACGTTGAACCGAATTATGAATTGTTAGTATTTTCTAAGGACCGAGATCCAATTAACAAGCAGGATGATGACAAAAAAGTTGAATTTGGTAGTAAAAACCACTTTGAAAATACTGAATTATTAGTAATAGATAGTAATAATGTAGATTTGGTTACAGCAAACAGTGATTTGTCAAGAGTGGCAATTACAAACAGGACGTATTTTGTGCTGTTTGAACCTGGTTCCGGCAAATGTTATTTTTATGAACATCACGATGTCATAACTTCAATAACATTAAACGAAAACAGTGTGATTTTGGGTGATTTGATAGGACGAATAATAGTAATAGATGACACGAAGAGTTCAGGAACAACGAATATGTTATCCTTTACAGACAGTAGAATTAACTTTAAAAAATTGTCGAGCATGTATCATAATAAGGCCAGTAATAAAAATTTATTTAAAAACGTTTCCATTTCACAATACCATTGGCACTCACACAACGTAAACTCACTTTGCTTCTATAAAGATCTCCTGTTATCAGGAGGAGAGGAGGCCGTTTTGGTAGTTTGGGACTTGAAGATAAATGACCGCAAATTTGTAACTAACCTTGGAGGGCCAATATTCCACATCACATGTGCTCAGAATCAAATAGCTGTAACGTTGGAGAACAATAATGTTATGATCATCGACCCAGTATCATTGGTAGTTGTGGCCTCTGTCACATCACTCATTAACACCAGTCGTGGCTGTTATCTGAAATTGCTTGATAACCACAGGATCTGTTTAGTAAATGATAACATTATACAGGTGTATGATTATTGTGATGACAAGCAGGTCTCAACAGCTAATATAAACAGCGTTAACTACGTGTCAAGGCAAGATCAAAAGTTTGGACTCTACTATACAGTTGAAAATGTACCCTTTCCCAATTAACCTAAATATTATGTAGTTATATTATATTCACATTTTCTGGTAAAATTATAATTTTTAGATGTGTATCTCCTACAAGTATGTTTTGGTGGCTCTGAAGAGACAACTGCTTACTAATGAAACGTTTAAGTTACTGTTACAGTTTTTCGTCAATGAAACCCTCACCAGCCCTAGTGAAACTACAAGTAAAAGAACACTAATGGATATTAATAACCATAAATATGTACTCAATAACACGATTAACGATATTCACCAGGACAGAGTTACATCAATTAAACAACTAAACTCAAATGTGAATCACTAGTTATTTCCTAGTGGTAGCTATTCATCTACAAAGTTGTTTCTATACTAAGATACTTTTATTAACTAAATTATTATAGGGACAGTTTATATCATCGTCGCTCGATGGAAACTTGAATGTATACACAAGAATAAGTGAAGGATATTGGGTCACAAGCCAAGTGATAACATACAAAGAGTTGCCCATACATGGTCTTAAAGTTATTAACAATGTAGTAATATCAAACAATGAGAATTTGTTGTCGATTTATAGAAACGACCCAAGTGGTATGAAGCTAATAAAGACCATTAAGGCAGACTTTGGAGGGATTAAGAAGATCAACATAGAGAGTCTAATTGTTTATAAAAATAATGAAGTTGATATTCTAAACATCAGGACTAATGCAAGGGAGAATTTGTTAAAATTGGAATCTACAGTAAACATAAGGAAAGTGATTTATAAGCCTAAAGATGATTTTATAGTTATAGTAACAAAGTCACCTGACAGTAAACTCAATTTACAAGTTTACAGTAATAAAGAGTTGATTTATGAAAAATCATTGGCTCGAGGATCACTAGTAAAACTTGTTAAACCAGACTACTCAATACCACTATATTGTTTACTTATTTTCCTAAACCATGACATTGAAGTATTGAAATTATTTAAACGTGATACAAAGTTTGAAGTTGTTGAACAAAAGGATGTTAGCAATTATTACTTCAAGAAGTTAGACAGAGTCAATTACAATTACCTGAACGAGTTCATCATCTCACTTATGTCCAATACAGGCGCTAAAGTTGTGAAGGATAAGGTAAAGAACAGGAACATTCTCCAGTATGAAAAGGCAAAGATTAAGAGGATAGACCTGTTAAATTTAGTCGACTCAAATCAAATTCCAACTCCTAACCAGATCATCAACCAGCTCGTAAATAATATTATATAAAAACAAATATATATATTTGTATAATTCAGGGTGATTTATATTCATGATTGGTGTTTAGGAGTGTTTAAGATTGATGGCATCCTTTAATTTATTGTAAATTTTATCATATTCTGCGTATAAAAGTTCAAGTTCGTTGGCAGTTTTTACACATTCGGTGTCAAGAATTGAAATTGTAGATTCTATTTGTTCCTAAAATTGCAAATCTACACAGAAATAAGTGATAAAACATACCCGAGTGATTGAAGAGTCAGGTAATAAATCTACATGTGCCTGGATTTGGTCATTCAGAACCCCAAGACGTTCAACACGTTCTGCGATAAATTCCTCCATATTTATAGATTTAGAATCCATGTTCTTATCAGTGGTAACATTCGAGTCAGGGTCACTAACTTGCGATTTTATGCCAACATTCGAAAGCTCCTCATTGAGTTCTTTGGAAGATTCCTGATCAAGAGTTGAAACAATTTCCTAAAAATTAAAAATTGACTTGTTTTTGGAATTAACAGTTTAGATAAATGTTAAATGTAGGTGGAATGTGTAAATAACTTATGGAAGGTGTAAAGGTACGGCGTAGGTGTATAAAGTGTTTTGAAGTAAGTATTGAAGCTTAGTGATAGTTTCCTGAGCAACAGGTGATATAAAATAAGACATAGTAAAATTTATTAAAAAATCTAAAAACAATCATGTTAATTAATACACCACAACTATGAAATCAACAATAGTCAGATTCTATAATTTATTGTTGGAAATTCCACACATAAAATTAATTTGTAAATAAATACTTTTAGTGTAATTCAATATGTACAATAATAACATGTAATGTAATTTATATAAAAATTCTTGTAGAATACTTGTTTAATAAATCAAATGTACAATAGAAACTCGTAAAAATGGACTCTTCAGCCTATGCAACACTGCCAAGAGTAGTCTTGGAAAATGGTTCAGGTTACGTAAAGATTGGAATGGCCGGCAATAGAAAGCCGCCACATGTTATTCCAAACTGTATAGGCCAGCCAAAGAAGAAGGCCAGCTCATATTACATAGAAACACACTCTTCAGCAAACTCAGATGAAAAGGATCGATCACAAAGCCACTCAGTGTCGGAATCCTCAGGATTCGTCTCGGATTCATGTTACACACTGATTGAGTATTTCTGTAACAGGCCTCAAATTAACAGTTTGGTCTACGACCCTGATAGGCAGAGAATGGTTTGGGATAAATATATAGGAAGATCTCACCTTACTAAGAAAGACGGACTTATTTCGCCTGGAAATTACCTATCAGTAATCCCTGAATCAACCTCAATATGTTTAACTGAGGCTAATTTGTGTCCAGCACAGTCAAGGCAACTTTCAGCAGAAATTATTTTTGAGGATTTCGGCTTTCCTTTGGCTTGTTTTTTATCATCGCAGACTGCCAGCGCATACTTTTATCAAAACTTTACCCCCTCAAGAGCTAAAAGTGATCCTGTTTTGTATTCATATCCTGATTCTGTCACTTTAACTTCCCGTTCTAGTCCTAATAATTCGCAAACGAGCAAACAAGAACATGATCAAAGAAACAACTTTAAGGATATGAATTTGTCATGCTGTTTAGTGGTTGACTGTGGATTTGGTTCAACACACGCAGTGCCGTTTGTTAACGGAGTACCAATCCAGAATGCAGCACTCAGAACTAATTCAGGAGGTTCACAGTGCAACTCGTACCTCAAAAATATTACAGCTATAAGATCAGTCAATTTGGAATTCAATGAACTTGTAGTACAACATGTACTGTTTACTTAACTATTGTTATATATGCTAAACGTTGTTTATGTAAATATTGATTTGTAGATGAAAGAAGAATCGTGCTATGTATCATTGGATTTTGATTTAGAGTTAAAGGCGGCAAAGAGACTAATAAAACTATACGGAACACATCTACTCTCACACCAGTACATTCTACCAATTTACACATCCAAATCGGTATTAATTATTCAGAATAAATAGAATATTAATAGTGATAGTAGCATAGTAGTGAAATCTGTTTAGAAAACTTTGATGTCTAAGCATTTTACAAACTATCGCAAAACCAAACCTCCGTTACTAAATGAAAATAATGAAGATTTGATAAAGGCTCTCGTTTCAGGAGAAATCACTGACATTAAGCAACTGGAACCCACTAGTACAATTTCAGAAAATAATACCGGTTCTAACACCCCTAATGATACAAACAACGAGGATGGGAATGATGATGCAAGAGAGGGCTTAAAAGAATTGAATGAATTGAATGGAGAGGAGTATGAAAGAGACGAGGATGAAACTCAATATGTAGAATTGTTTGCAGAGCGGTTCAGCGTACCTGAAATTATATTTAACCCCCAAGGTAACTTATTATTCTAATAACTTAGTTTCAACTCAGTTATTCAAAACTAAACCTTACGTATTTGTATAGATATAAAGCTGAATGATTGCGGGATTGTGGAGCTGGCGTACAGAAGTATATCTTTGTGTCCACCCGCAATACAGCCGCTTCTTACCAATAACATCTTCATTTGTGGAGGAACCACAAAGTTCCGTGGATTCATAAAAAGATTTTACAAAGATCTAAGACCAATGATACCTCAGGTTCTTAATACACATCTTTCAGATAATTAAATAACTTCGTGTTTATATTTAAGAATATGAATAATTGTGTGTATGAACATGTAGGAGTGGGATATAAGACTATACTCTACAGATGATCCGATGTTGGCGTCATTTTACGGGGCGAGGATGTGGACGAACAACGACGCTGTGTTTCTTTCCAGCGCAATCACGAGATCTGAGTATTTCGAAAACGGAGCAAGCGTTATTAAAATCAAAGAACAACCGAAATCCAAAACGGATTATGTTCTCTGAAGATAAACTGAGTTCCTAAGTCCTGTATTACTCGACACACTTCCCTTCTAATATGTGCCGTGGGATCTGTGAGAGTTGAGTCGAGAGTAGATTCCGTAAAATTGAACACGAATGGGACTAGATGGGTTCACTTAACCAGGATTTAGTTCGGGAATCTATAAGATGAAGATTCCAGACGATGTCACCCCCTAATCACTCAACTGTAAATCTTCTCATCTTTAATTTTTATTACTTTAATATTTTCTATTTTAACATTTCGCTTTAATCACTTAATCTTTGGTTTTCTTTTTTGGATTTTAAGATTTCGATTTTAAGTTTAAATTTGGACTTTAATATTTGGAGTTTTGAAATGAATACCTAATTTAAAGATGCACGAATATACTAAGTTATACGTTTTTAACTATAATACGTTACTGATCCCTTCATTCTTTTGGTTTTTATACATCCATTGCTTTGATTTAAGCATCTTTGTCTTCAGGTGACACACAACAGTGTTTAAACTGATTGGATTCTAAGTAATCCAGAGTAAAATAGAACAACCATTGAAATTTAATTTAAAATTTAATTTAAGGTTTAATTTGAAATGACTGAATCGAACTTAAATTCAGTGCCTTCAAGGCGCTCATACAAGTTTGAAATATCAGCGAGTAGAGAATCATCAAATGAGAATACAGTACACAATAATGTCCAGAACAACACAAATGTAGCAAGAACAGGCTCATATTATAATGCAGTAGCCAAGTATTACACGGGAATGAACAGGTTTCTCCTCCTTTTCCTGTACTGTGTCACGGTGGTAATGTGTTCCAGCATCTACTATAACTGGTCCTCACTCTCAAGACTACTCATCAGAGCAGGGATCTACCACTGGCACTGCCCTAAGAAGTCTTTCATAGCTAAGCTAGAAGGTCAGATCAAGTGCAATAAACAGTTTTTAAAGCTGGCGAATCTGTTAGTTCTTACAAGGAGCGTGGACATGGGAGTTTCAGCTCTAACAGGGTATATAGTCGACAGATTCACACTTAGATATGTGATGGTGGGAGGAGGAGTTAGTTTCTTTCTTGCCTGGATTTGCCTGGGATTTAACGCATCCCACGACTCCCTGATTATAATAGCATTTATTCTTTTTGCCATCTCAGCTTCGTGCGTGATGATGGCGACCTTAAACGTAATGAACCTCTTTTGGGGCCACAGAGCACTATTAATCTGCTTTACAATCAGTTTTGCAGACGATCTCAGCACTTTCGTACCGGTTCTTCTCAATTGGGCCTTCACAATTACCAGTGCTGATAAATCCCACATCTTCTTCAGATACATGTCCCTCAGCGCAATACCGCTGGTCCTGGTTGGCTTCTTCGCAATGCCCCTAAGATCTTGGAATTATTATATTAAGGAGTATTACACTATATATGGTAGGTCTATAAGTGGCCTCTCTAGAGGGAGTAAACTTAATAAGGGAACTAGCAGTTCAAGCTCTAGATCACATGAACTTAATCACACTGGTGGCTCAAGTATAACACATACTTCCTTTGAGTCACCTTATGAAGGCAATATGAGTTCAGTCGAGCATTTATCTAATTCCCGTAGCCTTGAACAAGTTGTTACGAGTGGCGTAAATCATAAGCATGTCCGTAGACAACTGGATGAAACTGTCCTACTGGATGATAGATACGAAGATCACGTAACTTTGTTGGAACACAGTGATGTAGAATTTGAAGCACCCCAAAGGTTAAGATCAATAAAAGTTGCATCAACAGGATCTTCATGTGAGTCCAACTCCATTTCTAGTTTTGCTATGGATTCTCATACTGCCGTTGACACTATTAACGTTGGTGACACAATATTAAAAAGAGTGGCAAATAAGGCAACAATACGTCATATAATTAGTGTAAGGTTCCTTTTAGTCCTCTCCTGCTTCACAATAACTAATTTTACTAACATATTCATGTCAAATTTGCTCCTAAAGAACTATTCAGGAAGAGGCAAGGTGCTCTTCACGTCAGAGATTCTACTTTCACTGACATGTATCCCAGGTTTCTTACTAGGAGTTGTCTTCGACTACTCAGTGAAGTACGTTAATTTGTTTCTGAATGCCGTCTCAATGGTGGCATTTGGGATGCTGTTTACAAAGAACATGATTTTGGGATACGTTGTGGCACTCTTACACACAATCATCACCTCAGTGGATGTCACAACGCTCATTGTTTACGTGGATCTCATATTCCCAATTGAGTACATTTGCACAATCACAGGCCTTGCCTTCTCTCTAGATGGACTCTTCTTGCTTTGCTTCACATGGCTGGACACGTATCTTCTTGAAACTGAAACCAATTTCCCGATATTCTTTATATTCGCACTCCTCATCATTAGGATGGGTTTGATTATAATTTTACACGCAATAATCGATAAGGATAAGTCTAAGAAAGAAGATTCTCAACTTTCTAGACAGAGATCTCACACATCCACAACATCAACTCCATCATCAGCTTCCATGCAAGTCGTTTAATTTATAATCAATATGGTTTTATCAAACAGATACATGTATAGATATATTATGTATTATTAGTATAAGTTTGAATATTAAGTTAGATTCTTGGAATCTTGAAGAATCTTGTTAATGTAGTTTAAGTGTGTAAACAAAACCTGATAATTTATAAAAATTATTAGTAAAAAAACAATGTATTATAAATACCCTGTAAATTTAGCCATTTAGGGGTTTATTGTGTAAATTTAATATTTTAAGTTTATTGGTTGGAATGTAACTGTATAAAAAAATATTACTGTATAATGATACATTGTATCAATAAATGTATTATTTGGTTTATTTTGTTGTCTTCTTTGATAGATTTTAACATATTCTGTAATTTTAAATTAATATATCGCATTAACTCCACTTTAATATCCAGTAACCGATCATACTTTAAGAGAATTCCAATAAGGTGATTTTACACATTTATCTAAATTTTACAAATCCTAGAGATTAACAATTTTTTAGTAGTTCTAAACAAGGAACATCAGATAGAATCTTTTATAAACAAGATATCATAAATAAATCGTATTCATTTATCAATAACCCTGTTTGTTTATCTCACAATGAGTTTGTACTATACGCAAATAAGCCCAAACCAACGAAAAAAGGCACTGCTCCAAAACCTAAAGCAGGAGGCAAGGCTTCTTCGAAAGGAGGTGGGAAATCCACTCAAAAAGCTGGTGGGAAGGGGGGTGGGAAAGGACCCGGAAAAGGAGGAACAAAGGCTAAAGCCTCTAAAGCTAGTGCTAAAAAGAGTAGTCCAACGAAGGCTGAGTTAGCTATGCTAAGAGCAAGATCAAAGGCTAAGAGGGAAAAACAGAGAAAGGAACACATATTTGGAAGAGCAAAAGTAACTTTAGAACAAGAGGATCAGGAGGAATTGGAGAAGGAGTATCGAAAAAGAATTGCAGTCACAGATACTCCATCATACACCCAAAAATTGTCAATAGATTTAATATTAGACGTATTTTATACCTAGTTATAGTAATAATATATTTATGTATAGTGGAAACTCTGTAAATGACAATTTTTAGCAAGCGAAGCCTTATATGTCATTGTTTGATGAAGAAATTGTAACTAAAAACGATCTTTTGGGGTTCGATATGCCATACGGATTGGTATTAACCGTATTTACAGTTTATCTCAATTCTAGTATTTATGCACACTACCAATAAATATTAGGTCCCTAGAGAAAGATATGAACTTTGGAAACTATGTGGTCGAATAAGTGACCCGTGTGCTCCATTTAGTTCACAGTCCTTGACCACCCGCATGTTTGTTCAAAGATTGTTCGGACAGTATCAATTAATTCTATATATGTATATCAGAGTTATGTATGTATTAATTGATGTAATAGTAAATATGAAATAACGAGGGATGATTTTAATTATAAAATCGAATATAAAATGAAGTTTTACACACCAGGATACGGTGATATCTTCTTTATGGATAAAATTCGATGTTGGAAAGGTTTCTTTCTAATTATTGTGTCCAATTTAAAATATAATTACCATATATCCTCTTAATATATCTTTAGCATATTATCTAACTAGAGATTATCAATATGGGTCCGAAGATTTACCCACCTATACAACAATGTACCCGGTAAGTGATTTATATATTTACTAGTAAACCGGATTACATTGTTGTAGATAGCGAGACCTGAAGATAATGTGCCACTCAGCACTGTAATGTTGGCAGTAAATGCCGAGATTAACCGCCAAGGTGTACACCCGTCTCTTTTGGATATGCTGTGGGACTTTTTCAATAAATCCACCTCAGCTAATAGTGACTCATCTGACGAGAGTAACGCTTTGGATAAAGGTAATGATTATGATTCATTAAATTTGTATAGTTTTGAACAGAGATGTTGTAACATATAAATTGAATTGGATAATTGAGAGGCTGGAGAACAGGGATGAAGGCGAAGGAATATCACCAGATAACTTCTATAGGATATTTTACGAAAAAGCCAAGGAGTACATCAACAACTTCGATATGGACTCTTTTATAGTATTGATGAATTCATTTAAATTTATTTTAGAGAAATCAACTGAAGAACCTACACATCATTGACACACACAAAATGATCCTGATGAATAATAAAGGTAAATTTTGACTTATTCCAGAATTATAATATATGTACAAAGTTGTTAATAGTATATATATCATTACGAATAATATGTATATGGAACTGAGAATAAAATATATATAGCACTGAGAACGCGTAATAAAATTTTAAGAGAGGCATATAACGAGGATTTGAAGAGCTTGTATGCAGCACGAATACCCAGGACGTATAAGAGATACGAGAGAACGAGGCTGGCAGGGTACTACAATATGTTAAATCATATGTATGAAATGAGAGAAAGGAGGAAGGTGTGGGTAAAACCGGAGAAGCCAAAGCCAGAAGTGCCCTTGACCCCTGAGGACAAATTTTTTGAAAAGGAATTTAAAAAGTACGCCCTGATGGATAAAAGAAAAGCACAACAGAAAAGAAGAGAAGCAAGAAGGAAAAAAAAGAAAAAATAATCTGGCCCACAAGAATACACCTTATTATACATAGATATATACAAAAACGGTTTAAAATAAAGCTTCATGAGAAGTTTGAATATAATGTGCCAAATATTTGTTTGATTATTATATTGGAATCCAGCTGGGGCTCAGTGTAAACTGGTTAAGTAAATGGTTATAAATTAATTTACAATTTGTAAATTTTCAGTCTTTATTAATTTATATTTATATAAATTAGATTGTTTGAGTTTATTGGTCAAGAATTACTTTTTTAACACTATAAAATTATTCATAATTTGGTTTGCATAAAACCGCCTTTACATACAGACTGATCATCTTAATTTGATTTAATTTATAAAAATCTTTAAAAAGATTTATTATAAACCAATAAATAAATAATTATAGTTAATAAGATACTGATAAAGATTGATAAAAATGACGGAACCAAATCCCATGAGAGATATCAGAATTAATAAACTCGTCCTAAACATTGGTGTTGGAGAGGTAATTTATTATATTTAATAAATATGTTTAGTCTGGTGATAGATTAACCCGTGCAGGAAAAGTCTTGGAACAACTGACAGACCAGAAACCTGTCTTCTCCAAGTGTAGATTTACAATCCGTTCACTTGGTGTCAGAAGAAATGAAAAAATCGCCTGCCATGTTACCGTAAGAGGTCAAAAGGCCCTTGACATACTTGAACGTGGACTTAAGGTTAAGGAATACGAACTGAAGAAAAAGAACTTCTCTGACACCGGCAATTTCGGATTTGGAATTCAAGAACACATTGATCTTGGACTTAAATATGATCCATCTACCGGTATCTTTAGTTTTAATAACTAAATTAACTTTAATTATCTAATTAACATTCTTGATTCCCAATCCTCATACTGTTGTAGGAATTTATGGAATGGACTTCTACGTTCAACTTGTAAGGCCAGGTTACAGAGTATGCAAAAGGAGAAAGTGTAAAACAAGGGTTGGAAAATCACACAAAGTAACCAAGGAAGAAGCCATGAAATGGTTCCAAGATAAATTCGATGGACTCATATTCAATTAATATGTTACATACCCCGTTATACATAAATATTACTTGTTCAATTAAAAATTAACTAGATATTGATGATGTTTTGAATAACAGTTATTGTATGAGAGGTTTAAGGTGTATATTTTGAATTTTTATAAAATAGAAAAAATTGGACGAATCAGTTAGAATTGGTGATAAAAATTATTTTGAAACCAATTAAACTGAATATTAATAGATGTTAATGGATTTTAAGCTCTAAAATCCTACAAATCTTGTACCCCTATATTGAAGCTTAGGCACTACAAACAAAAAGTGCTTATTCATAATATTTATACATCCTTCTATATACTGGTAAGTCTCTATAAATTTATACATTCTACTATTAAAATTATTTTATTATTTTCTGGCGTTTTTGATATATCTTATTATTTTATTTGCTAACACTATAATTATTACTTGGTATAATTTCTTTATTATTTATGGTTTTAATACTAAAATAATTCTTTAGTTAAGATGCCAATTTCCGTAACCACATCGGATCAGTTTCAGCATATATTGCGTGTTCTGAATACAAACGTAGATGGACGTGAGAAAGTAGTAATAGCACTTACAGCCATAAGAGGGGTTGGAAGACGTTTTGCAACTGTTGTATGCAAAGAGGCAGGGGTAGACATTACAAAGAGGGCTGGAGAATTGACTCAAGATGAGATCAACAAACTAGTTGCTATCATATCCTCTCCCGCAGAGTTTAAAGTGCCTCACTGGTTCCTTAACAGACAAAAGGATGTCAAGGAGGGAAAACATATGCATAATGCGTCAAACTTGCTAGATTCATGTCTACGTGAAGATCTTGAAAGACTTAAGAAAATGAGACTCCACAGAGGTTTAAGGCACTACTGGGGACTAAGAACACGTGGCCAACATACCAAAACCACTGGAAGACACGGACGCACTGTCGGTGTCGCAAAAAAGAAGTGATTTGTTTAATCTACTTTTTTACACAATATACCATATATAACTATCATTCCGATATGTAGTGTTCAGTTATTTTAAATAATGTTTTTGTTTGTATTTTTAATATTAAACTTTACACATTGTACTAATAATAATAGTCTAAATACTAATAATACCAAAAGAAGGGTGAATGAAACCATTGATGTCAGCGGATACGTGAAAATAAGTGATAAGCTCTATAGAGCTACCTGCAACTGCCCATCGCGTAATAAATAGTATTAAAATTATTTATCATAATTATTTTCACACCAATTAATTGGATTTTTAGATATTAAATCCCTTCAAGATATGATTTACAGAACTAACACACTATGGTAACTTCTTACTATGAAATATATTTTAAACAATATTTTATACCCTTCTTTACTCTTATATTACCATTATTTGCTCTTATATTAAAATAATATGAAATAATAAATTACAGCCGACCTTCTAAAATAAAGGTCAGAACACACAACTGTGACCAAGTCGATAAGGAAATAATTGATAATTTCATGTACATACCCCCGAATGATTTTGTTTACATCTCTGAGCATCATTTATCCCCTATGGATTCTAGAAACTCTTCAAAGTCGTTCTTCTGTCCAGGTGCTACTCCTATTCAATATTGATACAAAATGTGTATAAAACCTCTTAGGTGGCGATTTAGGGATGTTTATGGGAGTTTTGATGAACATATTTAAATATAACAACAATAATAACCTGTTGAGTGAAAGCGTAGTGACAGATATACTTAAGGACTACCTAATGACGTTGTCTGAAAATGTTAATTTTTACTACAACATTGATGAAACTGCACTAAATAACATGAAATCCGCGCTCAATTGGGTACTTTTAGTATCATAATATGATTTAGGACATGATTGACCTATACAACATCAACTTCAACTACCACGATATCGTCAAGAAATTATTAATTGAAAATGTATTTTATCAATTGTATTAGTTTAACTAATAATTATTAGATAAGTGATCAATACATAAAGTATTTGTACGAATTGTACGATAATAAACGTAAGTTTTCAACAACTAAATGCACTGTTTTTATTGATTAGAAATAATAATTTGGAGCATATATTCTTTTTTTAATTTACTCTGGGACAAATCAAGTGAAAAGTTGAGGATAAATACATATCCAGCAGGACCTCAAAATCCTTCTGTTTTCATAGTAATAAACTAAGTTTTCTCATTTCCTTGCAGAAAGTTGATGTAAACTTTGGTTGTGAAATGGCAGAGGTGTTTCCTCTACTAGATGCACCACTAAAGGACAAACCGCTGTTGATATACTCTGAGCTTCCCATGATTGTCAAGAGGAACAACCTAGTTAAGCAAATCAGGGACAAATTTAACCTTGGAATCGATGATATAAATTTAATTTATAACAACTTGTACAACGTCAATTTCTCGCTGCTTAACAACTTTCGTAAGTCCCCTGCTCCAATAACTTTTTAGTAAAACGATACAATAATATGCACTACTACAACATTCTCTATGTATAAAGAAATTTCATAAGTAATGTAAAAAGAAGGTAATTTAAGGTTTAAAATTAATATTGTACTGTTTGAGTACATTTTTAATATAATTGTACACGTTGTCATTATTGTACTGGTGTATGACGAACCAGGGTATGGATATCAGTTTATAGCCCAGCTTGGCTAGTATATTATTTCGGTAAATCGTCTTTCCATTTAATCTTAGATTAATGTTCCCATACTTTATTATGTCGCCGTGAACACAGTCTTCCTCATCAAGAAGTATATTATAGTGATATGGCCCATCAATTTCTATTACCACATTACTGTTCCCCTGGGATAGCTCATTATCTGGAAAAACGGCGTTTCCTCCATCAGCTAAAACCGCCTCAGCACTATCAGTGGTGTTTAGGAGTAAGAAATCCACTACAATATCGTTGTTGATAACATGCTCAGCCTTAAAACTTATGTTTAAATTTTGCAAAATTCTTCTAAACTTGTCTTGAGTTTTTGAGTTTAGTTTGTAGTCTATGTTATTACTGCAACTTTGAGTTATTAAGTTAATTAAGTCATTGGGTAATGGAGATAGTCTACAATTCTCAGAACTTAAGTGGTCTCCGACAATTGTGAGTACTTGGTTCATCTAAAATTGTGTCAAATATGAAAATTAAACAAAAATACCTTCCTTAGGTCCTTAAAACTTGAAAGTGACTTGAATTTGTCCCAATTTACCTTTTCTAACAAATTGGATATCGTTGGAATGTGGCTTTCAATATTATTAGAGTTATTTATACAGATGCACCAAACAATGTTTACCAATTTAACAAAATCACTGTCATTAACATTATCTAACAGTTTGTTTGAGTTTATGTAAGAAACCACAGAATCTAAGATGTGATTGTCCAGCTTGTCAAAGTACAATAAACTGTTACAATACAGTGATATGTGACCCAATGTTACATGGCTTAGTCCAGAATTCAGTATTTCTTCAAACTAAACAATCATAAGTTTATGTATAAATCTATATCTAGATATTTCTTTATGTATATATACCATAATAATAGTATAATCTTACACTTTGAGTTATGTTGTTTAATAATTGGTTATGATAGATGTTATTCTTTTGTAGTGACCACAATAGTTGTATTATGCCCTCGACAGTGATCACGTCAACTCCACCAACTATGTTATTTGAGTAGTTCTTGATGGAATTCTGGAGAAATGCATTTAAACGTTGGATTAAAAAGTTATAATTTGACAGTGTAAAGTTGTTTATAGTGGAACTGATGTAAAAGATAAAATTACACAGATATCTGATGTTGCTTAATTCCTAAATTAATCAATTAATTTAATTTAACTAACCTCAATGTGGTTCAAAAAATATGTTTTTATGTACTCAATTACTAAATTCCTCCACTCTCTAGGGTTATTTTTATTTTTCAAATTCTCCAGTAACACAGAGGTGTCAATTGTCGAATCATTGTTGAACAAATTCTTACTAATTGAGTTAACGTTGTTTACATTAAAGGTATTTTTTATGTTTAAAGTGCTATTGTTATTCAAATAAAGAGAATTTAACAGTTTCAGTTTATTTACGGTATCCATATCTTGGAAGGTTGAAATTAATTTGGTTAATAGTAATTTATTTAAACTATTATTCAGATTAAATTTATGTTTATTTATAATATAGTACACATTTACCAATTCTTCACTTTTTAAACCATTTAACAAGTTGTTATCCTTTATAATATTCTTTATCAGTGTATTATTCATGGTTTTAAGGGTGATATTACCACATTCGGCGATAATACTTGTGTAAAATCGCCTTATTATTAAATTATACATGACCTTCCATTAATAAATAAAGTTAAACTTTAAATAAACATTATTATACATGAAAAATAAACAATATAAAATATGATTGTTGGTGATTGTGTGACCCTACGGATTCTAAATATATAAAGAAAAAAGTAAAATTTTAAAAAATTATTTTTTATTTGCCTGCTGATTAACGACATTGTTGAACATTTTCGTTATATCAAGTTGGCTGAGTACCTTTTCTCTTACACTTTCTAGAGTACCATTTTCGAGTGGTTCTTCATCATCAGGGTTGCCGTTATCCGACTCCTTCTCCATATAACTTTCTGCCATACTAATAACCTCATCAAACACACCAAGGGTGTGGTCATGATCGAAGCTTTCCCCCTCAAATGAGTTTTCAATTCCTAAGGCATCAACGGCGTTATTATCGGTGGCGTTTTCTTTTCCATTAGTCATTAAATGATTATTGTACAAAAATGTTCTACCCTTATTATTAGTGAAAAGCTTTAAATCATGTGGTAATTGTCCTTTTAGTTCCATATCTGAGTATAACTGGTCAAACTTAGACTTCAAATTCTCATATTCATACTTTAACATTGTCGTAATCTGTGTGTTTAAGTCTATTTTCTCTTGTAAATAGTAAATCCCCTTAATTCTCAAATTCTGTATATCATCAAATAGTGCTTTGTTGGCAATCGCAGATGATTTATGGTTCTCAACCACCTTCTTCGTCTTAGCGTCCACCTTTTTATTATTTTCTACATTAAATAAATTCTGTGATAATTTGTTAGCCTCGTTGAATAATGAGGTGGATTTTAAATCTAAATCACGTATCAGTAATAAATTCCTCCGAACGTATCCTGGCAAACATAATAGTTCATCCGTAATGTCATTTATATTATTGTCCATGCTTAAAATTTATAAATAGATATAAATTAAATAGTAAAAGATCAGAAAACTTATAAATCGTCCCCAACAATTTTTTCATAAATACCGAGCCTTCATTGTATCCATAGTAAATTTATTAATTATTTATTTGTAACATATTTTAACTGTTATTTATAATTTCTTGTTTTTGATCTTAATTTCTGTATTATATTTGATTTTAACCTGTTTTTTCATTTCATGTTAACATGTGTGGATTATTTCAGCCAACATGTCAAGTTCGCTTCACGAATGTAGCTATAGTGAGACTTAAGGTCAAGGGCGAACGTTTTGAGATAGCCTGTTACAAAAATAAAGTCTTTAACTGGAAATCTGGTGAACTTCTACTCATCAAACTATTATTATTCACTATTTTTGTTAAATAATTCTATAATTTTATTCAGGAATCGAAAATGATATTGAAGAAGTTCTTCAATCGCCATATATATTTACAAATATATCGAAAGGTTTGTTTATTCTTTAGAGATGTGTTAATTACTCTATAGGTAAACTTGCAAATAACAAACAGTTGTTAACCGCTTTCAACACCACTGACATAAATGTAATAATAAAACAAATATTAGATAAAGGTATTATACTCCAAGATGTCAACATATACACTTAATTAATCCATGAAAATTCTCTTAAAAACCTCAAAATTCTATAGGAGAGTATCAAGTAAGTAAAGAAGAGCGAGAACAGTTGTTAAAATCGATTTTTAATGATATTATAACAATTTTACACGAAATAACAATCAACCCTCAAACCGGTACTATTACTCTTATTTACCCACAGCAACAACATATAATACAGATATACTTATTTATTCTTAGGAAACTCACTGAGTAGAACAATGCTAGAGAATGCTCTAAAATCAAGTGGTTTTAGCATTTCCTTGAATAAGTCAACTAAAATACAAAGCTTGAAGGCACTGCAAACACTGCAGCAAAAGTATCCAAATCTAATTCAGCGGTGTAAAATGAAGTTAAAATTAAATTTTCAGTCTTCCCAGTACTACCAAGTCCTATCGTTCATTAACAATCACAATGCCAGTAACCACCTAACTGACTCCTCAGAAAATTTCTCCGCAAGTTCAGAAAGTAGTAGTCCACAACAAAGGGGAGGCGAGTCCGCTGATGATATAATAATTGAGAGCAAAAACAATGACAGTATGACAGTGATTTGTTTCCCAAATTTATACAAAAACTTGGAAAACTTTATTCAAAACGAGCTGGATCCCCCAGGAAACATACAGTTGGTCACACTCAACATTAAGCAAAACGTTAATAACGCTAATTTACAGAGAAATCTGAGTTCTGAGAACTCTTTCGAAAACACAAACCCATTCGCAGAAGCCTCACCAGACACTCTTACAAAATTACAAATGATTAATATGGAACAAGATAAAACTGAACTTGTCACTGGGGAGTCTAAGGATAGTAACTTCACTGTTCCTGAATCATCTAAGGGGAACAAATCAATTTCAAATGGTGACGAAAAATTCAAGTGTAAGAAATGCAACGTGGTACTCACCAGCGGTGAGTATAAATCCCATTTTAAGTCAAACTATCACATATTTAACTTAAAAAGACTCCTGAACAACCAGACTCCGATAACGTTGGACGAATACAATATGTTAGTAGACAACTAATTTTGTTAAACTAATACATTTTATTATTAGCAAGATAATGTAGTGTATTTTATAAGTATAACTAGTTTACTGTACATTACAAATTTGTTTATGAAGTTGGGGAGGAAAAAGTGAGAATTTTGAAGAAAATATAAGCACAAATCACTAATTATTTATTTTAAAGATGTTTAACATAAATTGCATTAAATGTGTAGTGTATGCATTGTCTTCTAATATTAATCACAACATCAAGTTGATTTATCTGAACAGACTAATAAGTGTTATAATAAACAATAGAGGTAAGAACAGGAAGGGGAGTAAAAACAATCACATTATGAGTGTAATTATTAAGGAATTAATAAAAATGATAAGTAATAACGGGAGTTCGAATGGGGAAATGTGTAAGGTCATTACAGACGTTCTAATATACATTCACAATACAATAGGCGATAAAAATATAATAACAAACACCTTAATTAATGAACTAAATGGGGATATCAAGAATCTTAATCATTTGTTAATATTACTTCAAAATATTAACAAAAAGAACAAAACCAACGTCATTGTTGAAAGAATTTATATTTTGGTTTTAAATAACCAAACCTTGTTAGAAAACCTAAACAACGTTAAGTTAATCATTTTCTTCATTTTACTAACCTTCAACCATCTGTACAACGGTGATGAAGGTGTAAATAATTCGTTGATACAAAAGTTAGTTAATTACAATGTAAATGATCGTGAGTTCTACAAAAACGATGAAAATTTCCACAAATTCATCAACTTCGTCCTGAATCTAAACGACATACCCTTAGTACGTATTTACACTAACAATTTATGCTTTAGATCAATGTCGTTATCACCATAGAAATTCTTTATATAAATGAGGATTTAAAGAATTACATAAAAATTGGTGACAAATTTTTAGAAAACTTGAACTACCTGAGCAACGACGTAGTATTATACCTCCTCTTGTATAACATAAGTCCAAATCATCACTTGATGATCGATAATGTTAATCGAATGTTACAACATGATTTGACCAAAAACCAACTAATTTTACTATATAGGTTCATGAATTTTATTATAAACAATGATCTGAAAGTACTGAATGAAACTTTTATAACAAATATCAACATGTTGCTACAAAAAATTACGGATGTGAAGCTACTTAACCTGATATTACTCTACACAATAAAATTTAAAATTGACATAATCGACCCAAGTATACTAAAATGTGTAAGTGGGAATAATATAACAGTGATATCTCTGATATTATTGAGGAAGTATGAATTTGAAGATGACTATTTTCTGGAAGTAATTAATGACTTAATGAGGAATGATACCTTTGACGTAGTCAACTGGTCCATTTTACTCCTACTTTTGATAAATAACAGCTATTACATCAACACTGTTATGTTTAACATATTTTTGCAGCATTCCATTAGCAATGAGAGTTTGAAAGGTGATAAAAGATTTAACACATTTTTATCATATTTGATAGATATTAAAAGATGGCCTTTGGAATCTGTTAAGGACTACGTATTTGAGAATGTTTTAGTGCCTAATCTACTAAATTAACGTGTAAACTGATTTTAAAAATTATTCATTGTTAAATATTAATTTTAAATGGTTGAGGAGGTGTTCATTCCTCTTGAGTTGAGATTTATACAACTTGTTTACATCTTCAGCCATTAAGTTACTGCCAACTTCAGGACTTTTAGAGTTATATAGTATATTCTGTATGTAGTTTTCAATAGTGCCTCCTTCATTACTTACTGAACTTTCTGGTCCCTTATCAGATTGTGGATTTTCCTTTGCAGAGGAGCTAACAGGATTCGATTTGTCCTTGGGATTCAAAGTGGCAGTAGTGTTGTTATAGGACTTTGAGAGGTTATCTATTAGCATAGTATATCTTCTTATTTTATTCATTATATCGTTAATATACAGTTCGTTATTGTTAAATATATCCACTGAGCCATCCTTTGAATTTGTATTATGTTCTAATGAGTAATTAGGTTGGTTCGATCCTGAGCCAATAAGCTTAGTGTTGGGGGTATTCGTATTATTGAAGGACCACTGATACAGATTAGTTACGTTGTTGTTGGCAGAGTTTAACGATTTATTGTGATTTACGTTGACGATATTTATTAATTTATTATTATTGTTGTATTTATTCAGTATATACTTGATATTCACGTTGAAAATGTTATCGACAACTGGGCCCGCTTCATGTTGCTCAGCATTATTAGTGGATGCGGTATCCTTAACATTAGCATCTTTAGCTGCCGTGGCAGTGCTATCTTTATCTGTTTCTTTATTGTTAAGGGAAGCGTTATTATTGTTACCATGTTTATAATAGTGTTCGGAAGAGTTGGTGAACTTGTGTAAATAGTAGCAGTCCTGATTAAAACATTTTAAACCCTTAAGGAAGTAACTACAGTACTTGGTAGTACCATATGAAGCTCTTAAATACTTGTTATCGATCTGTTTGGTGTTAATACACTGAATGGCGTAATTTGCTTCAGATTTCTTCGAGTATGTGATATATGCTGTATAGGAAGGTATATTCACATTCGAGTATGTATTGCTCTTATTTACTACAATATGTTGAATTTTTCCATACTGACCAAAATATTCATATCTCTTTAAAATCTCCTTTTTCGCCAACTTCAGCGGTATGCCTACCACATACACCAAATTCCTTTGTATTACACGTATATCCTTTAATACTTCTATAGATACATTATTGCTATCTACAACTCCAGTATTAGTAGTGGGAGATTGGGTAGAATTTTTATCAGCTGTGTTGTTATTGACTGAGACGCCATTGGTAGTAGTTGTGGTTGAATTATTGGTGTTTGCTCCGTTATTAATGTTCGCCTCGACTTTTTTCTTTCTATTGTTCTTGTCGCTTCGAGTCGTGGTGGTTGAATTGGTGTTGATATACTTGAAATTCGACTCGTTGTAGTCTTGCCTGCAGGCAGGGCATTTATTACCCATGGTATTGCGAATATAATGTAAACACCATAAGCAAACTTGATATCCGCAATTACACGGGAATAAATTGCGATCTGTTTCGTCCAATAATTCCATACATAATGGGCATATCTCGTCGTCTTCATTGTTGTTAACATTATCACTTACATATTCCACATCCATTTTATTTAAAAATTTAACATTTGAATTTGCATTTATAGAAATATTTAAAATGGTAAACAAACCTACATTTACTATAATAATTGTAACCTCAGTAGTTGATCATCACACCACATATAATATATTTTCGGTTCATTTTAAAACTATTTGTTTTTGTACTATATTTATATAAAATGGAGAGTGATTCTGAAATTGAACTCGAAAATCATGTCGATTTAATAAAAGATGGCGAAGCTGTAGTAGAATCAGTATGTATGAGCTGTCGCAGGAACGGTACAACCAGAATTTTGGCCACAAAAATACCTCATTTTAATGGTTACTTTATTTTAAGTGATATTTTATGATTTAGATATTCTCGTGATGTCTTTTGAATGCAGTTTCTGTAACAATAAGAACAATGAAATTCTAAACATTGCAAAATTACAAAACCATGGCGTTTCCTACAATATTCATGTCAATAATCTAGAAGTAACACACCTTAATATTTCTTATATGATTTAGGGTTTAAATAATCAAATTGTTATCACCAACACCTCAGCCGTTAAATTAAGTAATGAAAATTTCCATATTATTCTCGTAGTTATTAGTTATATAACTTCTATTTATTCCAAATTCATACAATGTATTCAATTTTACATATTTTCATCATCTATAATTGTTTAATATAATATTTAGTTGAGTTGGAATTTGAAATACCCAAATTGGATAGAAAGGGCATAGTTACCACCATTGAAGGCCTATTAACTAACATTATCAATAATCTGTCTGATCATATTAGTTCTTTTGACAACACTACTCCAGATAATACCAACTCCGTAACCGATGTTAACTTGAATAACAAGGAGTTCTCCAAATCACTAAATGACGTTGTAAGTGTAAAAGTAGATGAAAATGTTTATAAATTGGATGAATATGTACAAAAACTCGAAGAAATAAAGGATAAATTGATTTCATATTCCAAGGGATTCCAAGTAAGTGATAAAATAAATCATTAAATTACTCTAGTCATTTACTCTGTTTATTGATGACCCGAGTGGTAATAGTTACGTTGAAAATGATAATAACAAGTTGGAGCTATCAATTAATAAATATGAAAGAACCAATGAACAATTACAGGTATCCATAAATAATTAAAATTTATTATTTACAGCAAATGGGTTATTTATCGCAACCTGATGAACAAGATTCACCTTCTTGTCCAGATGGTCCTGATAATTCAAATGAACCAGACCAATCGGAGGATGAGGATGGTCTAAATGATTTCTTTTTGGTTAATTGCACAAATTGTGGTTATAAGGGGAAGAACCAGATCTGTCAAATTGGTACATATTTACACATTTTATTCTACATTTAAAAAATCTTTCTTATAAATTTTTAGTAATACCCGGGTTTGACAAGTGCATAATAATGTCATTTGTTTGTGACAACTGTGATTATAAGACAAATGAGCTTAAGCCTGGTGGTGGAGTTAAGAAATATGGTAAGGTTTGGCATCTGAAGATCAACAGTATTGACGATATCAAACGAGATATTATCTTGTCCAACACTTGCGATATCACCATAAATGAATTGGAACTCTTCATATCTGCAGGTACTCTCTACTCCAGAAACTATTTTTAAATCTAATATACACCATGTATCACATTTTACAGGATCGTTAAGTAGTTTGTTTACTACAATTGAGGGGTTAATTAATAAAATAATCGAGAATTTGCAGTCAACATTCCCATTTTTAATCGGTGATTCAAGTCCTTATAATAAAGATGAAACCAGCATCACTAATGGTGACGGTGAATCAACACCCTTAGTGAATGGAATGTATATAGACAAAAGTAAGATACGATCACTGATAAGCAAATTGAGAGACGTAATTGATGACAGGAATGGTTCAAAGGACGAAATCAATATCGCATTTAACGACCCACTGGATAACACATTTATATTCACATACACCTGTACTAATTCACAAACTACCAGTGAAGGCATTCCCGACAACAATCTTGATAATATTATATCCAAATACAATTCAACCAACGAGGATACCAACTGTGCAGTCGAGAATTCTGAAGAGTCTGACAATCTTAATATGGGTAAACCAGTTCTACTTGACGAGAAGATTATAGTTGACGATAACTTGTACTACATTAGTTATAATAGAACAGATGAACAAAATGAAGAATTGGGGTTAATTTGATACCTTTATTAAGTACATTATCATGTATTATACATTACTAACACATTATCTTCAACAGCCACTCTCTTCTTCTTTTTAGGATCCGTGGAAAACTCTTCCACGGCTTTTGCTATTAGGGGCTGCTTATTACTTGAAGGGTTATATACGTAAATTGCGATAACTGTTCTCCCGTATTTTTTATTCTTTAAACCAAATAACTTATCATTAATAGTCTATTATCAGTTAATTAAGAGTAAAATTACGTGAGCAAGGGCTAGAAGTTCCTTAGGGTATTCCACAATCACAATCGCATCCTTGTTTAATATGTTACAGTTACTTATATACTAAACAGTGGTTAATATCCACTAATAAGCTGATTAGTGTGTAAAATACCTCAAGTATTTCGGAGTAAACCACTTCTTCATAAGGAGGGGATACAAACATTAAATCAAACTTTTCGTTAATGTTGTACAAGTGTGGACTACTTATCAATTCCTAAAACCATAAGTTTAATTTGGCTATAATACCATAGAATCACATCTTATAAGCCGGCATTTATCTTCATAATTGCATTTTTCAGAATTCAAACTCACGGCCTATAATATAATGAATATAGAAAAGTAGGCAATTGTCAGAAGTAACTACATCTAATCATTACTTTAAGGCATTTTAAGGAAGTGTCAACAAAAGTACACTTTGAAGCGCCGTAAGATAACGATTCTAATCCCAAGGAGCCAGTGCCACAGTACAAGTCAATCACACTAAAGTAATGAAATGGTATTATATGGTATTATTATAATAGTGATGTAATGTGTCGGGAACTTACTTAGTTTCCTTATCTATCGAGAACATACTTAAACTGTTCAAGTAGTTGAATACACTTATTTTAACCTGAAAATTATTTATATCCAGGGATCAAGTGACATATCTGGATAAAGTATCAAAATGATCTAATTAATGAGGAAAATCTGTAAAATTAATGAAATTGTTACCTTGGCCATAGCTGGTCGCACGTATATTGGAGGAATACATAACTTCCTCCCTCGAATTGATCCACCGCAAATCCGTAAATTCGAGCAGAACTTATAAGCTCCATCTTTGGTAACTCCTTGTTCTAAAAATAGTAGATTAAATGTGTAACATCTGCTAACTCTTGGGGAATTGTTGTAATTTATATCTCGTTTTAACACTCTTATTTATTGGTCTGCTGATATGGAGTTTTTGAGCATGATTTAGCTTATTTTTCATAAATTTTGGAGGTTTCTCCTCAATTACTTCATCGTGATCGAAAAACTCATCGTTGTCATCAGCATCGATGAAAACATTCAGCCTACTATTACTCCTGTAGAATGGAATAGTTTTAGTAATATTAGAAATAATAAAGCAATGTGCGAGTGAACTTAATGTATATAATATAATTAGCATTCAAATAAAACATTAAATATTAATTTCCCTCTACACATTACCCGATAGATACAAGATTCCATATCATCAATATAAATAATTCTCTAATTATTACATTATTTTTTATTTTTTTATTATATATCTTCCAAATCTAATTATTATTTAACCTTCCCTTAATTATGTGTGTTATTATATATAACATAAAGTAGGTATTGAGTATTAAATTATAAATTAATAATTATTTCCCCGGTTATATCATCCCTGATGTGTTGCAAAGCGTATAAAATTATGTTACCTACCCTAAACTCATTAATAAAATCCTCATTTCCACAACTATTCATCAAAACTTCACCGGTGTTTTTCAAACTATTACAACTTGTATAGGTATATAGTTTATTTATTAGGTCATTAATTAGTCTTTGGTTCTTTTCTTTATTTCTTATAATTAACAATATGTTTTTGATTATATTTAGGCCTCCGTCATCTTCATCTTCCACTTCGTATATCACACTCAAATCATTAGTCTCATCAGAAATTGAACCCTTATTTGAACTCAATTTACTCCTGATAAATGTGTTGTAGAAGCTAATAAAATATTCAGAGATTGAATAAAACAAAGTTTTACTATATTCGTGCAGATCACTTAGTATGATATACTCGTAACTGTAAACCTCTTCATTTATTACTTCATCTTCATTACCTTGTATGTAAGCCTTTTTAATTTTCTCCTTCACTTCATTCCTTATCTTGATATCCCAATCATTCAACAGTTTTAACAGTATTATATTAATTATTAACAAGCTATCAGGTGGGATATCACACCGACCGTCATAATTTACTTGATCAGGGAACAATATTTGGATTAGGTGAAACTTGACGTAAAAGATCATCTCGTTATAATTATCCTTAACATCGTTTAATAAATAATTCAGCAACTTGTGTCGTGTTCTATAACAGTATTTAAATACCAAAACGTATAACTTATCATTACTCAACAGTTTATTATTAATACAGTATTTTATCACTGAACCGACAACCCGTGTTTCATGGGAACTAAGACCAGCACATGAATTATCCTTTTTATTGTTTTCCAAAATAACATTTATTTGATGAAAATAATATATAAACAAGATTACATACTTGTTTTTATATTTTTTTATCAGTCTCAGTATTGTATCAGTAACATCTCGGTCAATGTTAAGTTTATTTACACTATCATTCCCATTCACATGGTTATCAAGTTTAGAAACATCCTTATCGTTAAAACTATTAGGACTAATTGGGCCATTAGTATTTAATGTGTGGCATGATATAATTGTTGATAATAATAGTAGTATACTGTTGTTTAATTTCCAGTTGATTGTGAACCTAGAATCAGAGTTGTCATATATTGATTTGATGGAATGGATTGTATTGGTCAGTGTTGTTGAGTTGATGTACTTGCTGTGTACACATCTGTAAATGTACCTTAATATGTTAATGACTACGTTGAAGTTAACATCGTTGATTACTTCCAAAAGGAGGCTTATGATGTTATTGATCATCATGACTTTATTTCCTGCGTTTTTACTGTTAATTGTCTTTATGATCGTCATAAAAATCATGCTTATGTACTCACATCTTATGTTTATATCCATTTCACTTACTGCAACTTCGAATTCCTCAAAATCAAAGTCAAAATTACCCTTCCTATCTCCTGAAATTGTGTCATTTACTTTAATGTTAATGTAGTCATTATTCAACAGTATGTTGATTATGTAGTGTATGTAAAACATCAGTTTTTTATTTTCCGCTGTGCAATTAACTGTAATTTTCGGCTTAACAAACCCGTCAATTCCGTTTTTACTACTCTTAACATCTGAATTTGAAAAATGCTTCACTATAAAACTGTTAATAAAATCCTTAAATAATTTGTTAGCCTCATCAAGCCTCACACCGTCTTCTGACTCACATCCACTCTCAACTTCGTTTACAGTATTGTTAACCTTAATAACGCTGTTATAGTCAGATACCCCAGCACTTGAATTTACAAACTTATTTAACGTAATACTTAATAAATTGTTGAATTTGTCAATGATTGAGATGTTCCTGATATTGATGATGTAATTGATCACCAGCAGGTTAAATCGGTGTAAATCTACATCCAACTTCCCCACTAAAATCCTAATTAGGCCTATCACTTCAAACATTAACTTGTATATTAAATAGTTTTTAAGCTTAGCTTCATCGTCTCCTGTATCCTTACCTCCATCACCATTTCTTTCAATACTATTTTCTATATAATATCCTCTACAGTCCAAGAAAAGCATATTATTATTATATGAAATGTACTTGTTTATCACCTTATTCATTATACACACTAGATACCTGTATGTTTGAACCAACACTTCATTCTCATTGCCACAATTATCACTACTTTCAATGTAGTGATACAGTAAATTAAAAATAGCCAGTATGTTAACATTATTATTAATATAATAATTCAATTTCTCATAATAATGTCGAATTATCGTCAATATTGTTTCCAGTATATCGTCTGTTCTAATATCATCTATAGCAGCACGAACTTCCACATCTAATGTTCTTTTTAAATAATCAAACAAAATAACGTTTACCATTCTATTCCTTCGTGGATTATTGTAATTGCCGGAGAGATTCAAATATAACAGAATGTAATAAACGTTAACTTCGTACTTACTTGTATTTACACTGTTTAATAGGGTTATATTTTCCTTGATGTAATTCAGCAAAACAACACTGTGGTGCTCCTTATCTGGTTCATGATCTCTGTCGTTAAATCTCTCGCCACCAATTGCCTCTATCAAGTTCTGAAGTTTTAGAGTAGTGTTAAACAACAACAACTTATCATCAACACTGACTTCCTTAAACAATGTATACAACTTATGTAAAAGACATGAAAACAAGGGTTGAGTTCTGACTAATCTCCTAGCCTCTAGATTTTCGTGCAATTTAACTATAAAGTTGTGGAGTATATTCACTACTATATCGTTGTTTGCCTTATTATACAGCAACACTAATATTTCTCGTATTAAGGACTGTTCCGAAACCTCATTATCTTCAGACCCGGTAATTTTATTATTTTTAGTGTTTCCTCCACCAAGTGCCATTCTAGTTATTATATTGCTAATTATGTTATTAATAAGGTATATGAAATAATTGTGGTTACACAAGTTAATGTTATCTAGTGCATGTGTCAAAAGAAACTTCAGGACAAAAACCTCGTGAAATTTCTTATGGTTTGAAATGAACCTTATTATATTCATCACTATATTTATGTTATTATAGTACAGATTATAGTAAAACGTCTTTTTGTCCAGCTTATATTTATCGTTCACAATAACTTCAATCTCATCCACTGTTCCTCTTCCTGTTATCAACAGCGACGTACTCAATTCTGGTATCGAGTATAACTTGGGCTTTAACTTACAGTGTGACCTAGTTTTAGTACTAATTGTTATGTTCTTAAGATTGTTTATAAGAATAGTCAGTAGAAAATTAAGATCTTTAAGTTGGATAAGTTCAGGGCTTTCAACATTTTCCAAAACTTTACTTACATCATATTTATTCAGTACTTTACTTATAGCATAAACTTCTTTATACTGATCTCCATTAACTCCAGACTCAATACTAGATGAGTCATTCACAGTTTCACTCGTCTTAATTTGATTAATGTATATCAGTACGTTGATATAATTTGGAATCAAATTAATTAATTTATCATTTGTGTTAACTACTAACTTTTCCATCATTGTTAACTTATCACTTGTTATCATTTTATAGTCAATTTTATTCTCAGAAACAAATGGGACTCCTTTACACAGCACGTGTCCTAAACTAACCTTAGGTCTAATGACATCATTTGTGTTTGTATTGTACATTATATATTTAAGTCCATTGTGTACTAATATTGTATATTTTACGCTTCCATTTTCTAGTTTGTTATAATAATCGTACACTTTCTCCAAACTTACGGATTCTTTAACAACACTAATGGTTCCAATATCAAAATTGATGTCAATCCTTTTTATTGTTGTAATGAGATAATTTAGTATTTTCTTATCACTTATATCATTTTCTAACAGCAATTTATACAATTTGACCAATTTTTCTCCCAAATCTTTCCTAAATTGATATTTATCACCGCTTCTACTTTCGGAATATGGTAGAGCTACTTTGTTTACGTTAATCAAATACAGGTGTATCAGTTGGAGTAGGATATAATTGCTGATATATTTATTATTGTCACTGATCACTTCACTTATTATTATTTTATAACAATTATTTAATATTTCAATCCAGTCATCTGCCAATTGGGGACTTAAGCTCAAATTTTCCTCATTATCCACCAAGTCCTTGATTGAATGGCTCAAAAATATTAAAATTGACTTTATAATGTACAAATAATTGAAATAATTCACCTTTTTGACCAATTTAAAACTATTATCTCTACTCATGTTACAGAGGATCGTGTAAAAACTAATGTGAAAATGGTCATATAGCAATTCCAGTGTGTATATAAAATTACATGTTACTATTGTCGTGTGTTCATTTGTCAACACATTGTTGGCTATTATATTATAAAAATACTTTAACAGTTTTACTATCAGAACTCTAGTTTCTGGACTGTACAAGTGGTTAACTAGTATTACATTCATACATTTGAGCACGACTTCATCCACTTTGCTAACAATTCCATCATTAACCACAACATTAGAACTGCCGCCAGTACATAAAAAATCTACAACATCTTCTGCTGATTCAAATACATCAGTCTCTAGGTGTATTTTCCTGTTGTTAATGTATGTGTTTATTATTGTGTTAGAAAGTGTATTTAACCTTAAACTTCCTAGATTATTTTCTATAATCAAGGATAAGGTTATATAGATATTATAGTACAGAGCGATTTGTAAAGTGTTTTGAGGTAATTGGACCACAATATCACTAACATAGTTAGTTATATAATCCTTAATATTTGGTATTATTAGAAGTAATTTGACAATTTTCTGTTTATAATTCTTGATTTTCAACTTCCTCTCGATTTCACAGACGAATTCTACAAAGTAATAGGTTATATACTTCAATATTTCTTCATTCTCATCATCCAGAGTTACTGAATTCGAGTCTCCTATTTCATCTATATTTTCAACTACATTCTTTCCTTTTTTATACTTCGTATCAAGATACGATTGGAAGGAATTTAAATTATTTAAAAAATTTATGTCATCTATTGACTTGTATGAAATTAAATCGACTTTAAAATTCCAATTTTTATTCAATTTACATTTATTATTCAGTATATCATATAGTACACTTATTCTGGGATTAAATCTATTTATATTACAATTGTTTATGTTACATTCTGTATTAGATTCTAATTTATCAGTTAAATGACTACACTTTTGTATATTAAACTCTCCGTTTAATATATCATTACTATTATACATATTCTAACATGTTTCAATAAAATAAATAATGAGAATTAAAATTAAAAGGATTCCATTCTGTGTGATGCTTCCTGATACACTGTTATGATCTTCCACTAATTTAATTTGTTTTGTGTTTTTTAAATTTGTAAAATTTCTTTATTTATTTATTAATTTGTTAAATTATGAATAGTGATGGTTATATTCCTCTTGATTCCGACGTTACACCAGGTATCTTTGATTCTTCCCTTAATATTTTTATAGAATCAGGAGATAACCAGACGAATCCACATGTTATAAAAAGCATATTCACTGCTGTTTTGTTACACTTGATAATTCTAGTTTCATACATGTAGGTTCCTGATCTTTACATTTATTTGTAGAATAAAACATATTAAAGATAAAACAAACAAGTTGTTCCATATAGCAATAGTTTTAATACTATACTTCCTCAAGTTATATACTCTGAGGATTCTCAATAAGTCCGACCCGGGTGTGATTCCATCTCACACTGGCTTGTCAGAATATTTGGAAACTAACGTTCAAGCCAAGTTAATAAATGTAAACGGCTACGATTTTCTCCAGAAGTGGTGTCGTAAGTTAAACTATTGTGTTCTGATCAATTTTTAGAAAAATGTAAAATCTACAGACCTCCTCGAGCCAAACACTGCTACATTTGTAACAGATGTATACGCCGCTTTGATCATCACTGTTATTTGTATGTTCAATATTATTTCACAATCATTTTAGTCTGTCCAACTGTATCGGACACAACAATTACAAGAAATTTGTTTTTTTCATATTCTTGATCATGGTCATAAAGGAATACTCCTTTGTGCTACTATTCAAGATCATACAGGTAATAAATTATCAACTATTTCTATACCTAAACTTTATCTAATTTAATGTTTCAGAGCTTGTACAGTAAAAAATTCAGTATATTACACAAGGACATTTATGTATTTTTATTCAAAAATCATTTTTTCCTGTAAGTTTACTATTATTATTAATTTATAAATTCACATTTATAGCTTGATTTACACACTATACTCTTTGCTATGCTCTTTGGCATTTTTTTATATGAACGCTTTAAACAAATATTTAATATTGAAGAATCTAACAACATACGAATACACATATAAACTGTATGGAAATCGGGAAAATCCGTTTAATAAAGGTAAATGGATAAACAAACGTTAAAATATTATTTTTAGGAATCATTAAAAATTTCAAATTGTTCAGTAAACTGCCATTTTAACAATTAATTTAATGTGAATATTTTGTCGATGTAATTATTGCATTTTAGTGTTAATTTATGTGAGAATAACCAACTTTTATAATCCTTCCGTATAATTCAGAGTTATGTCTGTTAAAAATGGCATGCTTGGCGTCCTCCTCATCTTCGTACTCAATGAAAGCTATTCCTCTGTTCTTATCTGTAGGAATTTTTAGTAAGAAAATAAAGAATTTGAAAGAATAAATAAATATATTTGTATAAATAACAATTAAAATACCTGTGAACTTATCTTTTGGTATATTTAAATCAGTGATGTGGCCGAACTGTGAAAAGGCGGAGAATAGTAAATTAGAATCAACATCGTCAGATAATCCCCTAATAAAAATCTTCTTTTTATTTTCCATGGTTAAAATAAATATACCAGATAATAAATATAATGTTTTCCACTAATTAGTTGTTAACATAGGTATTGGGTACTATATCATTTATATTATAGTATTTTTAATGAGTAATAAATCGCAAAGTTTCCCGAACATATATAATGTAGATAATAGTTCTGATGAACCCAATTATGATGATTATGATCCCAGCAAAGACTTTGGAAACGAGATAAAACCAGCTTTATCCGACTTAATTTCAAAACCTACTCGAAGAAATGATATAAACAGGCCAATGCCACATAATGCCGATTTGTACGGCTCAGATTTATCAGATTCTACTCAGGACCATGTTACTGTTGTGTTCAAGTAAGAATACTTTAAATTAATCCTTATTGATGTGTATTATTTCTATTAATTTGTTTTTAGCTGGAACTATGGCGGAAATGAAGTGTATCTGGTTGAGTATAACGAAGATGAGAATAAGAATACTAGAGTTATAAAGATGATTAAAAGCACTAACTGCTTTACCACTATACAGGAACTGCCTAGAAAAATGTTCAAATACCGTTATTTAGGTAATTTTCCATAAGAATCATAATAATTCTCAGTGGATAACGTTTATCAATACTCTCCAGATGATGCCTGCGTTAATACAGAGAACGGCGTGATCAACTACATAGATATAACCAATTTTAAATCAACAGACTATACTATTCCTCGACATCATGAACAAGTAATAACTAATAACTATTTAGATAAAAGTATCTAATTAAGGACAAGGAAATAGCTTTAAAATTAATAAATTAAATTTTTGTGCATAATTGTTCAGTTTGCAACTGGCGTATACGGCAATACAATGCCTGGCTTAAACTACTCTACAATAGAACCTCCAACTTTTCCTGAAATTTTAAATTACAGGTAATTGGATTTAAATATTTATAAATTACTGTTAGATCCCCGGATTTTGATAACCCGGATCGTGTGTATAGTGAAATACATATATTATCCAATCACATTTATGAGGATAAGAGTACGGAATCATTTCTAGGGTATGGAAATTAGTTATTTCAAATTACACTGTAAATTAATTTTCATAAATTTAATGAAATTTAGGGAAAATTACAAAAGTTACATGTCGTTGTACAGATGGGCCAGTGAACTCACAAATATACAGTCTTCCACGAAGTAAATTATTTAAAATTATCCAAATCTTCATTTCTCATCATTTTACAGATCAGTGTCATTTATTTACATAACACATAATGAAAGTTAATATCATCCCCATTCCTAGATTACTATACATATATTATCTATGTACATTTTAATATTGCGTTAATATTATGTTTCTGTTATCTAACAGTTTATATCGAGTTCTAAACCTGTTATTATGTCAGCTGTACCCTGCCTATAAAACCTTTTTGTTCCTATACAAAAGTAACAATTATTATGCAGCATCACCCAACCATCCCTTGACAAACAGCGGTAACACAACCACTGACACGACACCTCACACAGCTAGAGAAGGTAGTGAGGGAGCGGGAAATGAACAAGTTAAGACTGATGGAAGGCTGGGAGAACGAGAACTGTGCAGGGAAGCAGTGAGTAAGGAATCAAATCTAAAATGCGTTTACACGGCCCATCACTTACTGTACTGGGCCATGTATTTAACAAATTCATACTTTGAAAGTTTGGTCCCATTTATGAAGCGTTTGCCCTTGTACAAGGAAGCGAAGCTCGTTTTCTTCTTTTGGCTAGGATCAGACCACTTTAAAGGAGCAGGATACCTATACCACACATATCTGCAAAAGTTATTTTTAAATGTATCAGATTATTTAATGAATTTCTTCAATACTCATTTGGACAATGCTACCAAGGAGAACTTTAAACAATTCATGAACACATACAGATATCAAACTTAAAAACCTTCTAAAATACATTTAAATGTAAAGCAATTGATAATAATAAGGACTCTATAGATATATATCAAACGATCCGATATAGGGTATAAATTGGTATGATTAATTGAACCATTGGTGAAGAAAGAGTATGAGCGGATTATGATATTAAAGAGAGTTTAATTTGGTTGTTTATTAAAGTCAATTGTAGTTTATTCTCATTTAGTAAAATCAGGAGATTCAGAAAGTACTGAGAAGTAAGTAACTTGGTTCCACCCTTTGGGAATATTTGATCTAAATCACACACGCCCTTAGTTTCAACCGTTTTCATTATATCGTCCACATATTGAGTAACATCTGGCTTTTTAATAACTTTGCCATTTATGGATTTGTTGCCTTGTTCAGTGGCACTAATTCGATTGTTCTTGCCAGGAATACCATTGTAGGAAGGTTGTTTGGTATCAAGATCTTTAGAGCTCTTCAATTTATTATTAAGCTAAAGTATAATTTAAAGTATAAATCAAATATAAATTACATATGAGTTGTATTTTTTTATGAGAATCAAGTGTAATTTGACATTCCTACTCCCCTTTGCACATTTTTTAATTTTCCTATCCTTTATGTTATTTGCTATTTTATTTTCATCATTTGTGTTATTTAGTTTGTTGTATTTGCAAATGTCTAGCTTGTGGCTTATAATGTTGTTATTTACGTCAAATTCATATTGACTATATATGGTTAGTCCCATAATAGATTTATTATTGTTATAACCCTGAAAATAAATAAATTCTAGGAAAAATGGGTTTACATTTATCGGAATTGGAGTCTTGATGTTATTGTTATTGTTGTACTCAATCAACTGTTTTTTTGGTATGTTAAGCTCAGATGTGTTTACGACAGTAGTAACTGTCCTACTACGTTTCGTTTTGCTCTTAGGAATCTTTAATACGTTCGGTAATTGTAGAAAATTTAACTTGAAAAAAATTTATTAAAATGTGTTGAGGTAGACATACCCTTTGGTCCATTAGTTTTATGTCATTCAATATAATATTACACTGAATGCTGAGTAAAATGTTTACACCTTTTAAATAAATGCCTGAAAATTATACTTTAAATATATTTAGGCAACATTTATTGTATAAATCATTTTCTCCGTCGATATTAGTTATGATATGTAATAGGTTGACATCTTTTACATTATTCTCAGAAATTCCAAAAATTAATATTAACTTAGCCAATTCTGTATTATTTATCAATTAATCACTCATTTTATATATATTACCTTGGTGTTTCTTTATAACGTTTCTAATAAAATTATTCATCATTGGACTTAATAACTATTTAAATTGTTGTGACTACTAAACCATTAGTTTAACTATCAACAAGTTTAGGAGGAAATTTTTTCCTCCTAACCTAACAATTTTCCACTTTAATAAATTTTTTCCTCATTAATTTTCATCACATATCTCCACTGAATGTTGTCTACAGTGTATTTGCATCCCTATTGAATTGTAATGGATTTTATTGTAAGTTGAACTAATTAATCTGTTGTATACATACAGGCCAGGTTCTTACGGAAGAAAATTCATAGAATTGATATGGAGAATTGTATATCCCTTGTTATTAAGCAAACATCACTTTCTGGACTTTGCTTTTTCAAATTTGAGTGATACTTAATAAGCTGTGTCACAAATCTGGATTGTTTGTAATAATACCTTAATTGTTTTTTATAATGTACCATTTTTGAATTAAAAACTGAGATTTATGGCTGTAAATTAGTCTTCCTCCAAAAATAAAGGTATGTACTATAAATCACCGTAAACTATAAATTTTCTTAAATAGATGATTATATTAACTAAAATTAATGTTATTTTAATATAAATCTCTTTAAACTCCCATTTTCAATAGCTCAGGATATCATGTTCCTAAAGTTTGGGTTAATAATATAAAATGTCTAACATTTCTCATTCCCAATTTTTTTAACAACTTTCTAAAGAATCAGTATGTATTAAATTGTGATAATATTGAACATTCTTTTAAAATTTTTATTTTGTCACCTTTTTATTTTTCATCAAATTAGATGCTAAGGTATAATATTATATTCGGAAATCCAACAACTGTTTATGGCTCTAATAGAAAGTAAAGCATTAATAACAAATAGGTTTATATTCCTTTGGGTTTTTACCAATCTAAATTCAATTTAAAGTCTATTTGTGTAAGTTGTGGTTATAGTGAGGGCTAATCAATCTGGAAACTTATTAAGAATGTGATTATTATTCAGGGAATGTTTGTTGTATCAAAAAAACGAGATCAATGGCATTATTTTTACACATTGTTTCATATTATAATTTGAAAATGGTCTTTGGTTATTCTTATTTCAAGGCATACTTGAGCTATCCTAATATATCAGATGATAGGACCTAATCAGCATTTATAGCATATCATATAATTTATATAATAAGCTGCTTGGAAGACCCTCAATAAGCTAATAATCGGATGGAATTTTGTTTGATAAAACTTATAAAAGTGAAAATAAAGTTTTTATACACCTCAGGTTAAGTTGTACTGACTAACAAATGATACTGAGACGTATAGTAATAATACTGTATTTCTTTGATTTGATTTTATTATTTAAAAATTCTAAACTATTTCAATTAAATGAAGTATAATATCACATTATGGATATGATCTAATATCAATTGTAATTAATTCCGTATTTGTAAAGGCTAACATCAATTCTTTCCCCATCGACTATGGACCTGTAACAGAAGGAATAACGGATTAATGACTGTAATTACCTGTGAGTTCTCGCCTTCCATAGAATTGTTTTTATTCCAATTCTTGGAATGCTAGTCTATTTTTAAAATAAATGAGAACACGCCATATATACAGGTATTTGTATTTATACTTAATATTGACTTATATACAAAATTTTATATGTTCAATTGATCCCTTAACTCCAACTACACCAACCAGTGGAGAAAACGAGACTAAATCTAGTACTTCCGATCCTTCCAGACAGAGTGGTCATGGTGTATTTACTTTTGTAGATGATTCAGAAGATTCTGAAACTACACAGGTTGCCCAAGAAGCAACTGAATCATCAACTACTGTAGAATATTCTCAAAAAAGTCTATCAGAGGATACATCTCAAGATTCTCAAGATAATAGTCATCCAGAGCCCTCACAACCCGAAGTTAGTAAACATCCTATTTCTTTGGACATTTCCCAAAGTGATTCTGCAGATGAGTACGATTGTGATAAAGACAATGATGTTGTTACGTACACTCCTAAAGAAGGATATGTACTTAACAAGATAGTTAAATCATCCGGTAAAGGTTCTGGTGATATTTGGAGTCCAGACTCTGAAACCGATTATCCCACTAAAGTTGTCACATTTTTATCTGGTTCGGACGTTATCAGCCTTACCATATATTTATCTGATGATAAAATTAAACGTTTATTTTATTTTAATGGAGCATGGTCCCCTACAACGGAAGTGGTTTTAGATGTTAAAAAGACTGATAATACAAATGAATATGATTGTGTTAAAGATAACAAAATTGCTACATACACTCTTAAAGATGGATATGTATCCAATAAGATAATTAAGTCAAGGACCCTTGGATCAGATGAAATTGTTTGGGAATCTGAAACTAGTTTCGCCACCAAAGTAGTAGCATTTCCTTCTGGCTCAGACGTTAATAACGTTACCATATATTTATATGATGGTGAAGTTCAACGATTTATTTATTCTGATAAAAAATGGATAGCCTCTACTGAAACTACCATAGATATTAAAAAGACCGAAAGTACAGTTGACTATGAGTGTGTTACAGAAAATAACGTTGTTACGTACACTTCCAAAGGTATTGTAGTTTTTGATAAAATAATTAAATCATCCGGTAAAGGTTCTGGTGATATTTGGAGGGCAGAAGCTGATTATGCTACTAAAGTTGTCACATGTTTATCTGGTTCAGACGTTACTAACGTTTGCATTCATCTTCGCAATGGTGAAATTGTACGATTAGTTAATTCTGACAAAACATGGATACCTTCAACTGAAATGGTCTTAGATATTAAAAAGACTGATAGTACAAATGAGTTTGTTTGTGTTAAGACACCCAGTCTTGTCACATATACTGCTAAAGAAGGATTTGGATTTAATAAGATCAAACATGACAATGATGATGTTTGGGAAGATGAAGACGAATATTGTATTAAAGTTGAGTGTAAGGTGATCGTTAAAGACATTAGTGATGTTATTATTCACCAGTCCGATGGTGATATCGAACGATTTATTTATTCTGACAAAACATGGATACCTCCAACTGAAATAGTTTTGGATATCAAAAAGACTGACAAAACATATCATTATAATTGTGTTAAGACAGACAATCTTGTCACATATACTGCTAATGAAGGATATGGTTTCAATAAAATCAAACATGATAAAGATTATATTTGGGAGTCTGGAGAAGAATTCTGTACTAAGGTTGAATGTAAAATTGTTGGTTCGGATATTGCTGGTGTTACCATACATCTACCAGGTGGCGCAATTGAACGATTTATTTATTTTAATGGTAGATGGTCTGCTCCAACTGAAATGGTTTTAGATATTAAAAAGACCCAAAGTACAGTTGGCTATGAGTGTGTTAGTGGTAATAACGTTGTTACATATACTGCCAAAAAAGATTATGGATTCATAAAGATAACGCGTGATAAAGAACTTGTTTGGGAATATGATGATTCTGAACAATATTGTGTTAAAGTTGAATTGACTCCTGTCTCCAACTTTACTAATTCTTCCATTCATCTCAATAATGGTGAAATTGTAAAATTAGTTTATTCCGATAAAAGATGGGTATCTTCTGCTGAAATAGTTTTAGATATCAAAAATACTGATGGTACAAGTGAGTATGACTGTATCAGGGTAGACACTCTGATTACATATACTCCTAAAAATGGACACGAATTTGGTAAAATCAAGCACGGCAACCATGATATTTGGGAATCTGGTAATGAATATCCCACTCTAGTGAGATTAAAGGAAAATGCTGATAAAAAATATATGGTTTTACTTTTTGGTTCCAAAAAATATCAGTTGCTTTATTCAGATGGCAAAAGTGAAGTTTGGTCTGATATAAGTTATTATAGACATAATATCTCTAATCTCAAAATGTTCAAGCGCGATCGTACCGAACTTGATTCCAACACCTATAAACTAGAGTTGATCGAATTATTCTATGGTTACACCTTTAATGATAATGTTGAATGTTATCAAATTATACACAATAATAAGGTAGTATACAGATACGATGATGATGATGATTTCCAACCTTTGAAGGGAGTTTATGTACACCTTGTTCGAAATAATTTGTATATAATGAATAAGGGTGGTAAAACAAAGAACTTAAATGTACAACAACCAGACACTTCAGACAAACCAAAGCCAGATCCTTCTATTAAATATTATAAACCCCTTAAATTGGATTTCGGAGGATTGATTGGCGAAACAGATACTTATGAAATTGCAGGATCATTTGGTATGAGTTCATTTAACTCTTCAAAAAATCATGCCTTCACTAAAGTATCATATAGTGGTAAAGTTGTATGGGAAGCTAAAAAATCCAAGCAGTACGCAAAAACTGTTATTACGGACGGTAATCATGCAGCCAAAATTCCATACACCTTTTTCACCGTAGTATTACTGGATGATACAAGGATGAACTATACTAAATCAGGTAATGAATGGGTGAGAACATTCGTTAAATCGTCTTCGTCTGATAGACAAGAACCTGCCACTCCTACTAAAGAAGCTTCACCTGAATCTGGCAAAACTGAACCAACTGTTTCTGAGGTTTCTAAAGCCAAGACTGAAGACGATGATAAGGAATCATTTAATCCAGATGTTGTTAAATTATTCACCATGGATTCATCTGAAAACCTGGTCGAACTTAGTAAATCCAAATATCAAACGTCAAAGGATCGTGACGAGTGCATCTATGATTTAGAGAAAGATGCCAAATGTCATTCAATTAAGTATCAAGACAAGACTGTATGGGAGCTTGAGAGTGGTTCTCAAAATTATCCTTTGTACGTCACTTTAAGAGTAGATCAGAATAAATTTGTTGTTACATTTGAAGATAAGTTTGTTACTTGTACACTTGAAGATGGTGAATGGAAAGGAAAAGTACATAGCTTAAAACAAGGAGAGGCGCTTCCAGAATCCAAAGAAATGACTGAAGTAAATACAACAGTCTTAGACCTTAACGATCTCCAAAATACTGAAACATATACTTATAGTAAGACCGACAATGTTCTTACATTCACCCCTAAGAATAGTGGTGTATTTAGTGGAGTAATAAGAACAACCGGTGAAAGCAAAGTTACCTGGACCGTTATTTGGCAAATACAGGGATCTTTCGAACTTGCAAACAGCATATCATTCGAAGATTTTGGCAAGGGCAAACAAGTATTGATTTTAGATACTAGATCCGGTCAAAAGATGTTATACAAACCCAATGATGGTGGGTTCTGGAAAGAGGTTTCTGAGCAACCTCAAAACGCTTTTGAAACTACTGCAGCTTTACTTGCTGAAGAAGATAAGGTTGATATGATAGAAATAGACATTAAAGATACTGATGGAAAAGGTTATGATTATTTAGAAGAAAACACAAAGATAGAAAGACCAAGAGGGCCTATTGCCCGTAAATCTAGACCAACTAAGAGGCCAACTCGTTTGAATATATTTAAAAAACCTAGAAGGATAAAGATATATCGCCCTGAAACCAACAAATATAAAAACTATTCTGCTAAGGAGGGCAAAGGAATTAGAAAAGTAAAGGATTCTGATGATGCAGAAGATGAAGAGGAGGAGGACGATGATGACGATGACGATGACGAAGATGAAGACGAAGATAAAGAAGATTTAAACGATGGTTTTATCTGGTTCTCCCCTGTTCGCAGTCAGTATGCCACTCATGTATCCTTTAAGGATACAGTTAATAGATATCTTGCAATCCTACTTAAGACAGGCAATCCCTTAATCTATAATCAGTCAGAGGATGACGAAGATTGGAAAGAAATAACTGCAGAGGTTAGAGGTGATTTCTTCAAGCTGAGTTTATTTCACAAAGATGAAGATAACAAGTATAGAGTCTTTAAATCTGATCAGTATACTCCATCATTGCTAAATTTATCTTATGTATTTACTTTTGATAAAGATGTTGATTGCCATAAAATTAACTATGATGGGAAAACAGTGTGGAGTTACGAGGTTGATAAAGAATTTGGCTCACTAAAACAGGTACATTTCGGACTTATTACCCAGGATTTGTTTATTGTTAACGTTAATGATGTCAAGAAGGCAATAGATAAAGAAAAGGCAGTAGCGGGTCTAGATGATTCAACACAAACTGAAGAAGCTAAAGAAGAGACAGAAACTGAAAAAACTGAAGATACTGAAGGAACTAAACAAAAACCCGAAACTGAACAAGTACAAGAACAAAAACAAGAAACTCCACAAAAAGAACCTGAAAAACAATTAAATTTTGTTCAACTTGATTTAAGCAAAACCACTACGTCCAACCATATTAAATACAGAAGGAAAAATGAATTTGCTACCTTTAGAGCTAAACCTGGTTGTTTATTTAACAAAGTTATAAAATCAGCATCCACTGGTTTTAGTAAAGAAGAAGTTTTTTGGGAGGCCCAAGAGGGATCCGAAAAATATGTTAAAATGGTTAGAATGAAATTAACAGATAATCATTCTGCTTTCATACTAAATACCGGTGAACTCATTCTATTTCACAAGCCTGTTAATAAAGATTCATGGGAAGACATAACCCCAACAAGGAATAATTTTTCAGGCTTTAAGTTCTTGACATTTGATCAAGATATATGTGAATATAAAGAACTAAATTCTAGTGGTTATACTCTGGGTCTGAATGAATTTTCATATGGTGTGTCTTTCAATGTCCAGTGCCATCTAATTAAACACGAAAATAAGCTAATCTATAATTATGAAACTGACCAAGAATTTGGAACCCTGAAAGGTCTTTATCTCGGTCTTGTCTCCAATAAGTTCTTTCTTACTAACTTAGAAAATGATAACAAAACACTTGATTTGACTAAGGAAGTTTCACCTCCAAAATATAAAAAGCAGAAAGCAACCGAGTTAAAACCTGATAAATCAGTCGATCAAGCATCTTCTGTTGATAATATCGAAGTGGAAGAATTGCCTGAACTAGATTCAACTGTTAATATTCCCTCAGCTAGTCTAATGACACTTAATATTGAAAGTTCTGATAATACTGCTAAGTACCAATGCTCCGACAATGGAATTTATAAAACCTTCACTGCACGTCACGGAAATGGATTTAACGAGGTTAAAATTGGCACTAAAACCTTTTGGAAATCCCACAATAATGACTATGGCATCAAAGTGAGGCTAAAAGAGTCTTCAACCCATGAAAAATATGTCGTTATACTTCTTGCTAGCAAAAACTATTTAGTGTTTCATTCCCCTTCTAAAGATAAGCCTTTAATAGATTATACTGACACTAATCATTCTTTTTATGACATAAAATTGTTTAGCAAGGACTCAAATTCCTCTGTCTATAAGCAACTGGATACGTTTACCTATAACGTGTCTTTATACCACTTATCACTCGGATATTCACTTAAAGAGTCTGTAAAATGTTATCTTATCAAATTTGGTGATATTGTTGTCTACAAATATGATGATCATCGAGATTTCGGTTATATAAAGGGTGTTTATCATGATATTATGAGAAGTAACCTGTATATCCTAAATCGCGATGAGCAAATAAAGGTTTTAAGAGAATTAGATAGAGGAAAGACAGTTACCATAGACATGAACAAAACTGAAAGTACTGATGAGTTTGAATGCTTTAAAGAGAAGGATCGTGTCATATTCACTCCAACAGGTACTGGTGTATTCGACAAATTAGTAAGATCTTCAAGGTTGGGTGCAGATGTAGTCATTTGGAGAGCTAATGACGTTCAAGAATATTCTAAAAAAATTGTAATAATAGATGTTCAAACTAGGAAAGGAAAAACTAAGAATGTTGCTTTGTATTTGTGCAGTGGTGACATTAAACATCTGGCCTATTCTGATGGCAAGTGGATTGAAACTCCTAACAAAGTTAGTCTCTATATTAAAAAAACAAATTCTACTGATGAGTTTGAGTTTTCTAAGGATAAAGAGTTTAAAACTTTCCAGGCGAGACATGTTTATCTTTTCAACAAAATAGTAGATTCAGCTTCTTCAGACCCTTCACAAGAAGTTGTTTTTGAACCGCCTAATCCCGCTTATTACTCAACCAAAGTAGTATTTAAGGATTCCCCTAACAAGCAATACTTGGCCCTGTTACGTACAGACGATAACTTCCTACTGTTAAATAAGCCTGACAGAGATAAGCCCTGGCAAGATGTTACTCTTAATAGGCTAAATTTATCAGATCTAAAGATGTTCTATTACGATGTCGATACTTCAGGATATAGATTATTAAAGGATAATCAATATTCTAAATCTCTGGTGAATTTTTTCTATTGGTATGAATTTAACCTTTTGGCAAACTGTCATCTTATAAAGTTTAAAAGCTATATTGTCTGGAATCACGATTCTGACCCTAATTTTCAATTTTTAAAAGGAGTTTGTCTAGATCTGTATAATAACCATCTCTTTGTCGTGAACAATAATGATGTATCAAAGAAAATTACTCCGCCAAATTCAACCACTCCACCCGATCTCGTTGATTATGAGGAAGAAGATTCAACTACTCCAGATACTTCTACAGAAAAACAGACTCCTGAATCACTTAAATCCAGTGAATCTACAGAATCTTCAGAACAACCATCTACACAGCATACATTAGTAGAACTTGACCTTACCAAAACCGAGACCACAAGAGATTATGAATATGAAAAGAAAGATGATAATTATGTATTTACAGCTAAATCCGGGGTCAGGTTTTCGAAAGTTAAAAAAGGTGAACATGACCTTAAAGAATCCCTTAGGCCTTCTTCACCCAAGGTTGTGGCAAATTATGGACAGGCTGGAAAAATTATGTTATACGTATATTCTAACGATAAAGACTTCGAACTCCATATTGTCAATGATCCAGAGCCATCGTCTCACGATATTACGGCACTACCATCAGGTTCCGTAACCGTACAGTCACAATCTTCTGTCTTTTCTGAGCACCTTAAGCTTTTAGCTTTAGGTGATGATGGCAAATCTATGGAGCTGGATGATAGTAAATTAAAGGTTGAAGATCTGACACACCTGGTGAACTATACGTTTGAACCTGATACGAAATGTTCCGAAATTAAATACAACAATAAAACTGTGTGGGAATATGATAAATCCAGACACGGAAGGTATTACCCTTCTAATATCCTCTTAAACACCAGTACGAATTTTCTTTTGCTGGAGTCTCAAGGTCATTATCAATATTACTTCACCTATTATAATGATGAGTGGAGATGTATCTCTGGTTACAAAACTCAGGATTTGCAGCCACTTTATCCAGATAAACTGAGAATCTTCACACTGAATAAGTTCGGAACACCAGTCATGGATGATGCCACTAATTTTGATAAATCTTCGGAAGGCCCATTAACAACACTCAAGTTTAAGCCGGAATCCAGATGTATAGATGTCAAATATGAGGGTGATTCAATATGGTCTTATAATTATAAAGAACATGAAGATAATTATCCCACATCACTCTCTGTTAACACTGACGAAAAGGTTGTCATTGTGGACTGTGCTGGAATATATCGTCACGGACTGTCCTTTTCCGCTGGTAAGTTTACTCCATTCTTTTCTTATAAATCAAATTTGACCGAACCAATTGATCCCGCAAAACTAAAAATGTCAACAACTGATTCTAATGGTAACACCGTTGAGCTTGAGGAGTCAAAATATCTTATCGAGCAACCAGACACTGTATATAAATTTAACCCTGGTGTTAAGTGTACCTGTGTCAAGTATGGTGAAACTGAAGTTTGGAAACATAGTGAAAGTGACCATAAGGATAAGTTTCCAACCTCAATTTCCTTCAACAATCTGATCCGAAAATATTTAGTTGTTGAGTCTTCAGGTGATTACCGTAACTTGTTAGAATTTGAAAATAATGTGTGGAAACCATTGGGTGCGAATGATAAATTAAAGTCCCAGTACAGTATTTACGATAAATTTGATGCTGACAAACTAACATTTTTCACCATAGAAACTAAAGAAACTTCAGATGGTACAGTCACTTCCGAGTTGGTTCAGATTGATTATACCAAGTATACCAGAGAAAATCCATCTTTTGCTAGCTACAAATTCAAGTCCGGTTCCCTGTGTACTGAGATAACATATGATTCAGTTCCAGTTTGGAAATACAATGAAAATGAACATGGAGATGAGTTTCCCACAACAGTCCTGTTAAATATAAAAAAGAGTTACATCGTTGTAGAATCTTCATATCTCTACCGTTATGTATATTCATATTATGATAAGAAATGGAAAGAATTGCCGTTCGGTTTTAAAACATCAAACGTTTCCTTTGATAAGTTCAAACTTTTAACTCAAGATCCCAAAGATTATAAGAAACTTGTTGAACTTGATTCCAGTCAATACGATATTGAGTATTCTCCCAATGTTCTAGCCATAAAATTCAACACGAACGTCAAGTGTACTTCCATACAATATGAAGATAGCTTTCCATGGACCTATAACAGGAATGAGCATGCCCACCGATATCCAACAGCTGTTATTTTTAATAAATCAAAGAGTTTTCTCATGGTCGAGTCCTCTCATTACTACCGTTATTTATACGTCTATCAAAATAAGGAGTGGAAACCTTTACCTTATGGTTACACCTTAAAATCCCATTCTTCCTCAGCAATTACCTATGATATATGCAAAGTGAAACTCTTTACCTATGATAAATTTAATAATAACAAACGTGTTGAGATGACTAAAGCTCATTATGACAAGGAAGAGTCAGATACTTTAGTTAGATACAATATGAACTATTTAACAAACTGTACTTGCTTGATGTATGATGATAAGGTAGTATGGGAACACTATGATAGTGAACATGGAGATAAGTATCCGACAACTATTTCTCTGGTTAAAAAGAAAAATTATCTCGTCGTAGAGTCTGGGTATGACTATCGTTACATGTTTGAATTTGAAAACGGAGAGTGGAAGTTGTTGCCTTTCAGCTATAAATTGAAAAGAAAAGTTGATGCTGTCGAAATTGATAAATTCAAACTATATTCTTCCGATCCTTCCGATCCCGATCAACTTGTTGAACTTAAAACAACTGAGTATGAGAAAAAGGACTCCTACAACTCACTAGTATTCACAATTAAAGAAAATGTAAAATGCACTTTCGTAAAGTATGATAATACTGATGCTTGGGTTCATGATAGTATTGAACATGCAGAGTTCTATCCAACCAGAGTTGTTTTTACCAAAAACAAGAACTTTCTTCTCGTTGAATCTGGATACAACTATCGTTACTTGTATACCTTTCACAAGGGCAAGTGGAAACAAATGCCGTTTGGCAACAAATTGAAGACTACTAAGGCCTATAAGTTTGATGCTAATAAATTAAAGCTTTTCTCTCTAGATCTTAGCACTAGACCGTACGAACTCGACTACTCTAAGTTTAGAAGGGGGGAAGCTGGGCATATTCTTACACATAATTTGAAACCTGGTGTGAAATGTGCTGAAGTCAGGTATGATAACATTTCGGCGTGGAAACATGAAGAGGATGAGTATGGATCGAATTATCCGACGACTATTATTTTTAATAGAAACAATGGTTTCCTAATTGTCGAGTCCAAAGATAATTATGAATCATACCACTCATATTATGACAATAAGTGGCACTCAGTATATGGATATAAAGCATCCAAGCTGACTAAAAACAAGGAATTCTATAGATTAAAGCTCTATGAGACAAATGAAGATGGACTATCACAGCCTATCACTGGCTTTCATGAAGAAATTATTGGTCCAGTTATTACCTGTAACATATTCTACGGAGTTAAATGTACTCAAGTAAAATACGACGAGCTATCTGTGTGGAGTTATGACTCAGATAAAAATGGAAATTATTATCCTACTTCCGTTGTCTTTAATATTGCCAATAGTACTATTAAGGTTGAATGTGAAGATCAGTACGTTCACTTTTCCTCGTTTGTTAATGAAGAGTGGAAACCTTTCAGTGGCTTCAGAAGCAAAAAAACTACTGGCCCCTCTGCTGTTAAACTTTTCAAAACAGGTTCATCTGGTAATTATGTACTTATTAATTCAACTAAGTACAACGTAAATTGGGACGGAGAAAATCAAGTATACGAGTATGACCTCTCTGGTGTTTTCTGTACTTTGGTTAAACATGACAATAACCCTGTTTGGACTCAAAGAGCAACTGACAACCAACATCCGAAGTCCCTTACCTACAACAGTGATCAGAAGAAATTTGTCCTAAGGTTTGAAAGAGAATATATTTTCTGCTCATTTGAAGACAATGAGTGGAAGACAACGGTTCGTAGGTATGGCACTCAGCTTAGTAAAAGTGAAGAACAAAAGGCTGAACAGGAGGAAGAGGAATCTCAGGAAGCAGATGAACCTACAGATCCTGAAAAAGAAGATAAATCAGACAAATCTTCCGAACATTCCGCTCCTGAATCCAAATTCGATAAAGCCTCTGAACATTCTGATGATAGATCCAGTGATTCACAGTCAATCACTTCAGCAGGAAGCACAGAACAAGAAAAGGGGAAACTGACATCCAAGGTCAAGAAAGCATTTTCTACAGGCAAAAAAGAAGAAAAGAAACATTCTGGAAAAACAACGGAAACCTCTGAAGAACCTAAAAAACATTCTGAAAAAACAACTGGATCACCTCAAGAACCTAAACAAACTTCCGAGCAACATGACCAGTCTACTGAAGTTTCTGAACCATCACAACCTTACAAAGTTAAAGGACATAAAATTCCAATTACACTTGATATATCCAAACTAAAGAGCACCAGTGATTATGATTATTCCTCTGATGCAGATTTAAAAATATTTTCTGCAAAGGATACTCATGCCTTTAACAAGGTACAAGATTCCGAAACTGTAATTTGGGAAGCCAAAGATCCCACTGAATATTCACTTGGAGTTGCTTTAAAGGAACCTACCGAGAACGAAAAAGACAGATATTTGTCAATGATAGACAGTAATGCTAATTTGTCGATTTTCCATAAACCAGACGAGAATAAACCTTGGGAAGATCTTTCCTCAACCAGGCATAAGATTTCAGATGTGAAGTTGTTGAAAGAAGATGATAGTGAATTTGAAGATTCTGATTATCAGTTGTTTTTGAGTTATTTTTCACTTGGCTATGAATTTGTTGATGATGCCGAGTGTAGCAAAATTGAATATAATAATGAAATAATCTACAATTATAAAGATGATACAGCGCCTGGATATCCAAAGGTATTATATCTAGAGCTGACCAAGAATAATTTTTACCTCTCATTTGCAAATAATAAAATCAAGAAATTAAATGTTAAGCAACCAAAGAAGGCGCAATCGCCTTCAAAACCCAAAGAAGCAAAAACAGCCGAACCTGGTCCAAGTGCAACATCCCCTCCGGATTCTACCACCTCTTCTGAGTCCAAACCGAAAGATACACAATCTGAGGATTCTCAACTTCGTGGGTCCACTCAAGAACTTATGGAATAGTCCTCTGATCCTGGGCCTTACATGATCTAAATCCTCTTATTCTGTTCTTAAAACAGTTTCTAATTCAAACCTCTGACATACCTTAAATTGTTAAAATTTTGTTAGTTTTAACCAACTTTTTAAAGTTGAATACTTGAAAATTCAATCAAATAAATTAAATTGTATTGTATTTTTAAAAGGTTAATTTACACACAACCATTAACCTAACATACACAATTTTGAACTTAAATGTAGTTTTTGTTTTGCAAAAAATTGTTGCAATTTGTAATTTTACGTTGTTTACGTACAGCACACACCTTTTTTGTCATTCACACGCACTTTAGCATTTTGTTTTAATGTTTTATTTTTATTATATATTATCCATTATATTACTTGTTACAGATTTAGATTAATTGCAGTGATTTTCCCTTGTTGATTTGTCCCCAGCCGATTAATCTCCAGTGCTTATCTACTCTTCTTGAGATTGCCACCTTATCACCTATTCTTGTGCACACGGGTCCTGTTAACTCGAACTTTGCCATGTCTGGTTTAATTCCTGTAACTCTTCCCCCAACTGACGTTGATCCGATATTTACCATTAAAAATTCGTTCTTTTTGAGTTTCGACACTTTAACGTTCTTATCATTGTCAGTGACCTTGATACCCAGCAACCTCCTAAAACATTATTCTTGTACTGTTTTATTACCTTAGCAAATAGTATGTAACCTCAATTTCTATAAAGCAATCTGGAAGAGTATTTATATATCCTATCACTTGTCCTACTAATCGATCTGCTCTTGTCAATGTTGGATCCATGGTTGTACCAACCCCAATTAAACCTCCTGGTATTGCATACTGGAGGTTATTCTGCTCCGCAAACAACGATATCACTCTAAACACAAGTTATTACTATAGTAGCATGGAAATTATAATTGTGGAAATTATCCGAAATTGTTGTGATATTGTGTACATTATTCAAACGTTTTGGGTATGTAGTAAAGTACCTTGATTTGATTGATGTACATGTGATTTGTCCATTTTGGTCTTTGGAAATTATGCCAGGTCTGACTTCAATTTCGTCGTTAACTTTCAATACTCCGTAGAGTATGCTGCCTCCTGCCACGCCGCCTTGTAAATTTTCAATTTCCTCTCCTGGTTTATTCACATCAAATGACCTTATGATTATCATCTGTGGTGGGACGGTAAAGTTGCGTTTTGGGACAGCTATTTGGGTCACCAAATACTCGCTGATTACATCAATATTGTAGTTCAAAACTGCGCTAATAGGTATAATCGGGGCTCCGTCAGCTGCTGTTCCTACAGAATTCATCAAAACCAATAAATTTAATGGTTACTTGTGTACCCGTCTACTATTATTCGTATATAGTACCTGAGATGAACTTTTTGATTTCCTGCTGTCTTAAGAGTGCCTGGGACTCTTTAATGAGCTCAACTTTGTTTTGAAGTATTAATATATTCTTCAATCTCATAATCTCAACTGCTGCAAGATGTTCACTGGTTTGGGGCTGAGGGCAAGATTCGTTACCGGCAATCAACAAAAGCGCTGCGTCCATTACTGCAGCTCCGTTTAACATCGTAGCCATTAATATATCGTGACCAGGGCAATCGACAAATGATACATGTCTATCAAATTATTAGATAATGTTGACTGGTCTTATACTATATTTGGTATACTATAATATGCTTGGATTTGGTACCTTTTTAACTCCATTTTATGTCCACATCCTGGTTTTTCACACAGTGGGTCGTCTATTTTACTACTTCCGTAGGATTTATAACAACTTGGCGGCTCATGCTCGGGGTTAGTACATTTATATATCTTAGCATTTGCGTACCTATGGATTATTATAAGTATACGTCAGGAAGTATTGCCTTACCCTAATTTGATTGTTATATTACGTTCCTTTTCGTGTTTAAAACGTACTGTATGAACACCGGATAAGGCTTTCACGACTGTCGATTTACCGTGAGCGACATGGCCAATTGTTCCTAAACAAAATAATCATATTTAAAGGGGAAATAGCGGTAAAATGTATAATTATTTAGTGTTTATAAATGTGGAAGACTATGTAAATTATTACCTATGTTAATAGTGGCCTGTCTGCTGATAACTTCGGGAGTTAAAGATGTGAGTTTGGTGACATCTAAAGTGGAAAGATCCTAAATTTTGGTATATAAAAACAAAAATACTTGTTTTAGCAAATGATCTTCAGCGTTCGTGGTCATATTAATTTAAACAACTTATGGAAGGATTGAAACACAATAGTATGAAGAAATAAATTTACAAATGACAATTATAGACTTGAAAGTATTTGAATAATATGAAATGATTCTTCAATTTTATATAACAAGCATTTATTTACCCTGAAATTGTAACTGATTTGGGGAAGCGTAATTATTTACAGATTTAAGCTCATCGTGGAGGAAAAGGAACCGTAAAATCAGTTCATATAATAACTAATTGATCATAATAAATATTTTTTATTGGAATCCAATGATTTAATAGTTTCTAATTTATCTAATTACATTAGATGTGTGGGGAAATTAATCATTGTTAAACAATGCTTTATTTATCAACAACTTTTATTTTTTACACCATATAAAGTATAACTTGACTTATATTTTATGAAATATGTATTTTAAGTACTTAGTTGGTTAAATACTTCTCCAACTGTCTATAGGATTCTTATTAAAAGTATTCCACAAATTTCCTTTAGTTTATTTATTTTAGAACGATTTTTACCTAATTTTAGATTATTTTTAATATTTACATTTTATTTGTTGTCATATCAAGACATGGCTCCTTTTTTTCCTAAATTTTTTCTCAGTTGCTTCAGAGATACTAAAAAAATTCTCAAGATCCTTCCTCCTCTTAGATCTTTTTTTCCTGCCTTTTATTTATTAGTATCGATTTTATATATAATTTGTACTTAAAAGTTGATAAATTTTATTTTAATCTATATTTAACAACACCTTTCTACCTTAATGTGTAATTAGATTCTAGCTAATATATATAAATGGCATTTATCAAAAGAGTTATATTACTCGCAATAGTCTCCAAATTGGTTTCTGAGTTTTTTATAACTGGTAACACAACCTTTGCAGCCTATGCAGACCCTACCGCAGATGACAGTTTAAGCAAGGCAATACCTGACACAACTTTACCTGGTGGATCTGGACATGAAGTTGACTTCACTAGTGAGACTCTGATGGTACCAAAGAGGCCTTTGGTTAAGGTTGAAACTACAGTTGGTCCGCCTTTTGAGCCTAACCCTGTATTGGTTAAGAAGTTAACCGATTCTGTCGGTCCTAAGGGCAATGTTAAACTTGAGAGTATTAAGGAGGAGGACGTGATAAGGATTCCAGGAGGTAAATCTCCCATTGAATCTAAGAAGAAATCAGTTGTTACCGTTAGCAAAGACATGCCAAGCACAAGTTCTGGAAACAATAAAAAGAAAAAAGTAACTTTTTCAGACGAAACAAAGGTCATTGAGCCACTTACTAGGGGTAATTTCACCACATTCGGGTATACTCCATATGACGATTATACTCCGGATACTAAAGCAGAAAAAATTTACAGGGGTGGCATGGTAAGTGTTTCTGATGATGAATCAGATGATGAAGAAGATGCAGGGCCTGAACCCATTCACACACCTGCTAGTTACGACGGCATGCACTATGTAAAGCCATATGATCTACCCAAATCTAATGAATCAAATCTCGAAAAACTTAGGAAAAATGCAAGAAACACTTTATCCAAAGCAGGAAAAACCCTGGAAAAAGTAGCGGATAGGACGAAGGTTTCCACAATGAGGGTAGTAAATGAGTTTAGAAACAAAACATCCAAATCCAAAGCTCCTGTAGAACCGGAATTAAGTAGTACAACAAGTAATCCAACTGGCCTATCATCAAGATATGCATTGTCATCGTCTCAGTTTAGGGGCAAGTTGAGGAACTCATCAAGGGATATTCTATCAAAACAGGCTCAAATTTTGAAAAACATAGGGGGTATGACTAGGCAAGGAGTTTACCGCTTGAATGCTCATTTAAAAACAAACTCTGCTGTTGCTCGTAAGTCTTGCAATAGTAAATTTAATTTAGTCAAGGAAAAGATAAAGGAGTGCGGCCGTAAAGGCTCAAAACCTTGTAAACTGAGAAAAGACGAGGGTACTGAAGCTCCGAAGGTAAAGGGCTCAATGACTATGTATTTTAAAGACCAGTATGGTCGTCTATTGAGTGAAGATGAAATTAAATACTTGTAACTACCTAAAGATTTATACTAAAGTGTAATACAACTTTTATAATGTAATATATTCCTTATGTAGTATTTCATTCATTTATTGGTCAATTTTTATCTATTTTTGTCAGATCAGAAAATTGAAAATAAATTCCACAAAAAAATATTTATGTGTGTTGACACTTTAATTTCTAGTTTAAATTATAAAACACGATGAAATGAATTTATTTTGTAATTTAATATTTTTTTCTACATTATTTTATTTAATTATGAGTGTCAAATCAGAGGTTTCCGTAAACGAACGCATTTATGACATTTGCTTTAAAGCTTGTGGAAATACTCCGCCTAGTGACGACGCCACGAGAAATGACTTCGATGCAATATCAGTTAGTTTATATATCTTAACTGTGCTTTTTAGTGCCTTAATGAGTGCAAAGCAGGTATTATAAATTTGGTAATGAAGAAAATTTATGAGCCAAATGAGTCTAATAAACTGAAACCAGCTTATACAAGTCCTGGTCGTAAAAACCTCAAAAGGTTCAAAAAACGATTAAACAAAATTGGTAAGCCTTTTAAAAACGCATTACAAAGAAAGGAAAAAGAGTATGACCTTGTCTCGATATAAATTGAACTTGAATCTAATAATTGAATTTTCTTCCATTATAAGTATACGAATATTCTAGTTGAAATTTCACCAATCTATTTAAAATACACAAAAATTTTATATTAAATGTTCATTTTTCACTTAGGATAATAGATTTATTTAAATTTTGAGATGAGATTTTTAAAAATTTTGGCTTTATCGTTAATCGTTTTCGGTGTGCGATATGGGACAACCTATGACCATCAGGTATTAAATTCAAAATAAATATACTTTAGGACATAATGGATAAAAGCCTGAGATCCATAAATGAAAGTTTGCCGCCTGAAAATAGGGGTTTATTTCTAAGTTTTTTAGGGAACATCTTTAAGCCTATAATTCGTGGTATTTCTAACTTGGTAGCTCCTCCAGATCCGCCTCCGCCTCCGCCACCTCCACCTCCACCACCTCCTCCACCACCGGCTCAGGTTGTTCCACCGGTAGAAATAGCAAAGGTTGAAGTTAAAAACACAGAAATTCAACCAGAGAAGCCAAAAGAGCCTGAAAAGCCCAAAGAGCGAGAGAAACCTAAGGAGCCGGAAAAGACCGAGGAGCCACAAGATGAAGAGGAGGATGACGGTGAAGACGAAGAGGAAGTTGAGGAATAGTATGATTAAGGTTAATTAAATATTGTTATAAGATTAAATTTTAATTTTGTGTGATATGAAATTAAAAATATTCAAAATTCATTCTTCATCTGATAACGTTTCCTTAACCACCTACAAATACATAAACCAGTGATAAAATACCTCTTCAAGTTTTATTGTAATCTCATAAACATCATCTCCTTTCAACATGTCCTTGACAAAGTAACATTGTACCTTCATTTGGAGCTAAAATTACGTTAAAACATTTTGGTCACTATGTATATAGTAATAGTATAATAACCTGGTCTAGAGCTCCGATAATTACTCCACAAAAAATATTAGAGTAGTTTAAATCCTTTAAAGTTTCAGGCAATTCTACAAATTGGTCCAGTGGATTTTCCTGGAACGTAATGTTGTACACTTTATTCTCCTGGTCAACCTCCACAACATTCCCAGAGATTCCCAAAAACATCTTAAACCCGACCTAATCCATTGAATACAATTAAATATATACAGAAAATTAGTTAAAAATATATAAATGTGTTTGAGTAAATGGGTTAGAGATGAAAATTGGTATACTTTTGCGATAACTTCAACGGTACTTCTAAAATCTGTACATGGAACACAGCCAAGTTTGGCGAGTAGTTCGTCTACAAGTTTACTGCCTATATTTTTACCCCTAATAAATTTTGAAAAATATACACAAAAACTAACATCAATATCAAATGCTCGTTTACAGCATCGCTATGCTCCTTATCTCGTACAAGCTGACTTATCATTGAACCATAAGTCAGACAAAACAGTTCTGAGTTCTAAAAATGTTAAATATTCAGTAATAATTATTTACGTACCACCTTCTCCATCTTCGCAAATGCGTTTGCACCTAACTTCGAATAATTATCCATTTACATTAAAATAATTTAATTAATATTGTATTAGTACAATTTTATGGATAATGGTTAAATTTACTAAATATCGGCCAACATTAGCAATATCAGGTACTAATTGCCTTCTACAACATTAATCAAAATTTTATGATAAATTCATTTTTATATTAAAGTATAAATATAAATCGTTATTAGTTTTATTTTGTTCATTGTGCTTTTTTTACTTTAGTGTATTATATTTCATATTTTTAACTATTTTAAATTCTACAAATTTTAGAATCTTCAAATTTCTTTATTTTTCCAAAATTAGTTTTCTTATCCAAATGTCATTAAATTAATTTAAAATATTGCTAATATAACCTATGATGGATTTGAATTCACGAAAAAATTCATCGGAATCTCAATCAGCAGATTCTGAAAATGAAAAGGCCCTGGTTGTCGATACCGGAGCATACTGTCGTTCCACTTATCTGGATAAATCCGGCTGTAAAATATATGTGACTAGCGGAATAAAGTCGGAGATTGAGAAATATAGGCAAAAGAACCCATTGGAATCTTCAATTAGAACTGTTTATACTCCCATAGTTCGTGAACCTTCTCCCGAGGATGTTTCCTTTGTGAGGAACTTCGCAAGTTTAACGGGAGATTTGCCCTTTTTATCCAATAACGATATCGGATGTATAGCTCTAACCCGGAGATTACAAATAGAAACTGGAGATTTATCATGTTTGAGGGAAGCTCCTATGACCCTTAAAATTGACAAACAGACAAATAATTCAAAAAACAAATCTAAAAAGGATCTGAATCACATTGGCTTTGACTGTTGGATCGGGTCCCATAACGTTAACAGTTACAACATTCAGGTCAAGAAATCCGCCTCTAAAACCGTCTCTTGCATGACCACCGACTTTGCTATGCAAAATGTACTCATTCAAATGGGACTTAACGTTATTACTCTTGACGGGTTTGTCGCCAAATCCATTCGAAGATGGGGACAAATGTGCAGGTAACTTCACTACCATAATTAGTGTATAAGCATTTTTATTATATAACTCTGTAAAAATGTTTTAGGGCATGTTATGAAGTGTATCCGAATACCTGTAGACAGTTTTGTTCAAAATGTGGTAACGCAACAGTTGAGCGAGTGCCAATAACAGTAGACTCAGAGACCTCAGAAATCATCGCAAGGGATACAAGGAAGTGGATTAACACCAGAGGAACTATTTATACGCAGCCTAAGCCGGCAACAGGCAGAACGGATAAACCATACATTACAGCTGAAGATCAACTTTTAATGCCTGCATTTAAAAATTACATGAGAAATATTAATCGCAAAAATAAAGATGATCCACTATCACATTTTTATGCCGTAAATTTTATTTACTGATTTATACCAAGATAATTATATTATTCTAAAATAGTATAAAATTGGTATAAAATGTGTTAATAAATTTGTAGGAAGATACTAAAGAAAATAATATATCATCTACAACTGCAGTTTCAAGTTTTACTAATGTTACTGTCGGACTGGGGAGAGGGAATCCAAACTCAAATCGCTGGATTCAAAGACATAAACGCAGTTTAAAATCAAAATAATATTTTACAACAAATATTAAACTTTTTAAACAATAAGTTAGTCCATAATTGATTTTATATTGGTGAGTGTGTATGGTGATGTTACACATTTTATATATTTTAAAAAAATGTGTAATTTTTATTTAAATGGAAATTTTACTCAAAATTTTCAAAATTTTATATTTTAGTATATTTTTTTCAACTCTTTCTCCACTTGTAAAATATGGAATTTCAAAGCATACAAACACCGTCATGCTCGAACTGGGTTCCCTTCCAGGTATTTTTATCACTTATACTATCTTTATTTTTATTTAACAATTTATTGTATAATATATTCTATTATAATTTGGAATTAATATTGATAATTTGAAGACATGGACCAGATGTTACCAAACGAGGAATCTCCAAGCTTATCGGACTATTCTGAGCCGCTAGTTGCTAAGAAAACTACTTTGGAAAACTTTCCAAACCCGTTCATGAACCCTATTGAATGTAACAGGGTTAATGTGCAAGAGTCGTACGTTTGTGACCCAGGTGTGTAACCACAAGTTAATTATACTTCAGACAAGGTTTTAAATAACTCAGAGGCTGATCGTTTAGACGGTAACTTTAACCATAATTGACACTATTTCAGAACTTTTGAGCCTAGAACGACTCAACTCTATCCATCACTGTGAAGGGTTTGGTGACGTCCCTTACAAGTATTTCGCACTAATATAATTAGTAGTAAAATGTTATTATATTATCAAATTATTAACAATAGATGTTAAATGATGAATAGGATAGGAGTGGCGTTGATAAATCGAATACCAAGAGAGGATTTGAGCACTTTGGCAGATGAGTTGTTAGACCGTTGGAAGTTAAGTCATCAGAAATGTGAAGATGGAATTATTATCGTATACACTAAACAGGATCCTGATGTTGTTATTAAGTGGAACAAAGGTAAATTTTTTATGTTACCAACCTTATTATTATAACAATGTAAACCCTAATAGAATTAATTTTGATAGGAGTTGAGCCTTATTTGAGTACAAAAGTAGTGTCATCAATTTATCCAATGTGTCAAAATCTATTACAAAATGAAAAATTAGCAATTGCAGTTGAAAAATGTAAGATATTTTATTTAATTATTTCATCCGTTTTAGGCACATCTTTCGTTACAAAGGTAAATTTTTGATATTTTTAACCAAATTAGAGAGTCACTGGAGAGATATTACCACCAAAAGAAACTCCTCAAATGTAGAACACACATAAAATCAACAAGTTTTTTTACACATAAAATTTAACATATACTATACTATTATATATATACTATTAAGTTATACTAACAGTGAGATGTATGCAGTAAAGGTGATGGAATAATTTGTATAGGTTAGTAACTTTGGTAATAGCAAGTGTGGTAGGATTGGGGTTTTTGGCGATAGTAGTATCAGGTATTTTGATCATAATTTCAAGATCGGAATTAGCGCTTTCGGGAATGTAACTTTTTCGACCCAACGCCATTTTATTGTTGGAGGTGTAATCTATTACACATTGCACTATTTATTAATATAAAATGTAGATTTATAGATTCTTCCCTGTAGATTATGAAAATAATTTTAAAACTTGTGTATTCTTGTGTATTTGTGTTTTTTAAGACATTATCCACCAGTTTCGGAGTGGAATCTTCCCTTTCTAGTAAAAGGCTCAGTTTTACCCTTAATTCGAGAAAATTGCACACCGAGAACATCGAGAATAAGGAATATCTTTCTAGTAAAACGAGATTCTTCTCGAAATTGGGAAATTTTGACGACAGTAAATTCGGTCAAATTTCTGAATCTGCAAACTTAAATAAAGTATTTAAGGAAGACAAAGTAACAATAACAAATAAACAAAAAGAGATTGACGTAGACTGTTTAATGTTATTCAAGGCTGCGAAATGCTACAAACAAGAGCTCGAGTTAGTTAAGACTTGGGAAATCAAGCGTTTATTTACACATTCACACTATAAAAGACAAAATTAATCTGTAATTTTAGAGTCGACGATTTCATGCTAGATATATTCATAGAAGACGAAAAAAACATGAAAAGAATTAATTTTAAGCAACTTGGGGGTGATGGGCCCACTGACATAATTTCCATAAGGGATGATTTGTTGTACCTGAGGTCAGACTTTCATAAGAACAGGTCACCTCAAAAACCGTCTCAACACTACCATTTAGGTGAAATATTCCTATGTCCAGGTTAAACTTTGTTTTGCTTAAATTTTGATTTAATCATTTTCAAACGATAATTTTAAGGAGTAAAAAATTCTTTAGGATTCATCAAAGGCGTAATTGACTCCGAAAACAAATTAGGGCTTAAAACACCTGAAAAGTTTGAGAAAAGTTTAAACGTGGGCAAAAGGTAATTTTTCTAAAACAAGCTAGTTAAGGGCTGATTTTAACAAGTGATTAGGGGAGGCGTGGCTGCAAGAATGAAAGGTATTTCTGACATCAACGTGAGACTGTGTTTCATCCTGGCTCATGGTATATTACACCTGTTAGGGTAAACAAAGTAATTAGTGGCCATAATTTTCTTCAGGTACGACCATGAAAAGGAGGAGTGGTTTAACAAAATGGCCGGAATGGAAGACGTTCTCTTAGACGCATTTATTGATATTTTGCCAATTGACAATCCAGGAGTTGGTCCATAAAACTTACCAAACCGTCAGTTTCTTCCAAATAACAGGAAATTCCAAAAGCAAAGGGGACCTCTGAAAAATTAAAGTGTCCTAATGATGAGAAAATGGCGAGTTAAAAAATAAGCCAAATGTGTTTCGCGAAAGTCAAATCGACTTCAAGAAAAGATTTTTATCAAAATTTACGAATCATTTTTTATCAATTTAAAGGTTTTCGAGGACTGGAATTTTTAGAGTTGATTTTCTAGATATTTGTCGAGTGCTTTTTTATAGTGGTCCTGTTGTCATGAGATATAATTTACACAAGTTAGATTTTTTATCCAATTCACAACATTTTAATGTAATAGCTCTATTGTATACTTTTTTTAAAATTTATTCACCCTTTGTACTAATAATTCTCGGTAATTTCGTTTAATTTTTCAAGCTTTTAGTTATTTTAGCTTTAATCTACCATGTTTTTTCCTGTTTCCCAAAACTGCCGCAGCATTTTTTAGATAGAATGCCAAAAAGTGATTCTGACTACGAGCCGCTAGCAGATAAAGAAGAAATGAACGAACCTGATAATAAAGTTCCGGTGACCGCTCCGCTTCCCTTCTTCAGCCTCTCAAACTTACCTAAATTTAATAATGGAGAACAAGACTTCAGCTATGACCCAGATGAGGCCAAGAAAAAGGTGAATCTTCGTCCATCAGCGCCTATTAGTCTGTTCGGCTCCCAAGGTGGAGTGATGAACGGGTTTTTTTCAGCGCCTCAGGGGATACATATGCATACGCCTGGCGCTTTTCAACAAAATAAGATAAAAAATTCGGCGGGTGTTGGCAAGGGCAAAGTGTGTGACGGTGGATCTAATAATGTGTCGGATGTCGGCAGTGCGATAGAAGATGGTACAATGGAGATGTTCAGATACGACCCGCAGCCGATCCACGGAAGTAAGAAAGAATCTTTGACTGATTCTAAGCTGATTCAGCCCCATCGGATACTCCCGATGTTCCCCTTTGTCCCATCTATATCGGAAGAGGGTTTAGGTAAGGATTTTTCAAGGGGGAAGGAACACAGTCGAGACTTTACCAAACGCGATTTGAAGCACATAAAACACTCTTTGAGCCGCAAAACTTCCGAGGTTCATGAGTCTTTCAAGGGTGTTACTGCCTCAGCAGAAATCCGCGAAATCTGCCAAGTCAAACTCTGGAAGAAGATGATTGAAAAAAACAAATCCCTTTTCAAATTCCCTGGCAACCTCAAACATCGAACTTCTCTACAAATTCCACAACAACCTAAAACTGACCCTGCCCACCTAGAAGAACTAGCTGATGCACAGCGAACCGATGGTAAATTAGAGTCTGAAAAATTAGAAGCCGATAAAAAGGTGAATAAGACCATTAAAGATATGGAAATGGCATGGGCGATTAACCGATTTTACACACTCGCAGGTACTACACACCACCACTAACATATTTTCCATACATAACGTATTTATCCCGTTTTACCTAATCTTACAATAGCATAATTTACTATAAGCATAAAAGTAGTTAGAAGTTAGGCAATAATGATGCAGACGAGGTAGTTGTTGATTTGGATTTGTTTGACGCAGATGACGAGCTTGACACTGAGTTGAAAGCCCTGAGAAAATCACTACGTAAACTCTCAAACCAAAAGATTACAGTTTACCCTTACCAACTCATGAACTATCCCTCAAAAATCTCAAACAATACAAATAAAAGTATCTTTTTATTTTTATCATTTTTTCAGACCTCTTCTGGCTAATCGATGACGACTCCTCCGATGAACAAGATCAACCAGATGATAACCAAGCCGATCAATCAGAACCTGCAGCACATCAAGAAGAACAATCTAAATTAAACACACAAGAATTGAATACACAGGAATTGAATCCACAGGAATTGAATGCACAAGAATTAAACACACAGGAATCGGATGTAAAAGATGATTTGGATGTAAAAGATTCGGATTTACAGGATCAACTGGATGTAAATGATTCCGATTTAAATGATGAGTTGGATGTAAAAGATTTGGATTTACAGGATGAATTAAATTTATCAGAAGAGTTTGATGTAGGAGATGATTTGAATGGAGAGCCAGAAGAATTAGGAGCTGAACAACTGGAACCTGTACGGGTGGACCAGAAAGAATCATCGGAGAAGGTGGATATAATAGATGAATTAGAGTTAGAGTTGGAGTTGGAAAATGAGTTGGATGATATAGAGAATGAATTAGAGCGAGAACTGACGAAGGAGACGTTGTCAGTGACCGAGACAGCTGAGCCCATTATGGAGAGGAGAGACGAAGTATCTGAACTATTTGGTGAGTTGAAAGAGTTTAACATGCCAAGACAAAGCCTTAATCTCTACGACTACAACTACAGGTGGACCAAGTACAGAAATGAACTTAAACATAAACTCACACTCTCAGATTTCTTAGAATTTGAAAATTGCATGAAGAATTCCTATGGTTACACAGGTGTAACAGCTGATTCAGATGCTCAATCATCCAAATCCGACAAGAAATCTGAAGACGATCCTAACATAGGACTGCTGTTAAAGTTGTATAAAGTAAGTAAAACAAACTTAAAGTTGTTATTACATTACAAAAATCCAGAAGTTATAGCGATGGTTAACAGCGTAATCTATGACTTAAACTCTTCAAATATTGTGTATACGAGCGTTTCAGAAGATGCCGATAGTAAGGTGGATTTGTTACTAAATGTGCCATATAAAGACGAACATAGTGATTCCCTTGTAGACAGACTCAATGACAAGGGAGATAAGGACGACTCGGTGTTATTAACTGGAAAGGAAAGTGACGTCAGGAGACAGTGGAGAAAGAGATTACAGACAATGAGTAAGGAAACACGCTTAGCATTGGTTAACATGGGAAAGAGTTTAAAGTATATTGAGAACGCTTTCATGAATATCGAGTCTTCCAGGACATACGATTCCATGGTTGAGTACTGTGAAGTTAACACATTTTTCAAGAACTGTGACTACTTGGATATTTTAAATCACTCGTTTGACGCACATTATTTGTCCCAGGGCCCACATGAAATTGGAAAAGACGATGAAATCCTTAACAAACGCGAATTAATACACACGAGAGTTGCTAGAAATCTGGTCAACATCCTGCCGTTAGTGGGAAATAAGGCTAAAATACACTTTGCAAGGTTTCATAAACTGGATTTCAGAACCGCCTTGCTCAGTTTAATCAGCGGTAACAGGAAGAAAAGCCACGAGGACCAGAAGTGGCATCTGAAGTGGCAAGCGCATCCACCAGTGAAATCAATAATAAATATGAATTACAAGGATGATGACATGGTCGACGGCCTTCAAAACCACTGCAGCAACTACTTTGTAAACTCAACGGACCTGAGCCTGACAGATGACACCAGGGTTGTGCTCCTGGAATACGTTGAACAGTATCCGCTGCTACTAAATAACATCGGAATGACCTCAAGAATTGATACGTATATTAATACCAGCAGTAATAAGGATAACAGTGACCAAAACCAGAAGGAGAACGTTCTAGGAAATGTAGTTTACACTAACGAATATGAGTTATTCGGAGTTAATCACACCCTAAAAACTAATGAAATGCAGTCAATTGTGGATAACACACTCTTCAAAGCCCCCATCTTCTACACTATCAACGGTACTAATTATAGTATAGTCATAATCACCAAGTTTTACTTTACTATTATCAGTATTATATTATTATAGTATTATAGTATTATAGTATTATCACAATATAATAATATTATATAACAATATAATAATATAATATTATAATAGTATATAAATTATTTTAGAAGTGGAGAGGAAAAAGAATTTGAATGCTGAGAATAAAGGCGATTCTGAGGAGTCGCAAGTGGAGCAGGAAAATAACCAACCGCCGCCTGTTAACAACAAGGTATTGTATAATAATAACGATATAACGGGATTGGGAATGCCAATGTTTGACTTTATAATAACGAGATCCACAAATAACCCGGCAAACCAGTCAGCAGGTGAACAAACTTCTAACGAAGAGTTGTTATATATTAGAGAACTGGACAATAGTGTGTTATGCACAGTGGGCCAGTGTGAGCCTAAGATAACAATAAATAACCCAAAGAGTAAGAATTATTTGGAGGATAACAAGTTACTATTAAAGGCCTGGGTACTGAAGACAGCAATGATTAACCCTATGACAGATATGAAACGGCTACGCAAAGTAGCCAGGAAGAAGTTTTACCCAGTGATTCCAGAGAAAGAGATTACGGGAGTGCTTAAACAAGTTGAAAGCACTTCAATTTTCAGTATGCGTCCTCAAGCACTGGAGAAGATGATCCAGGCGACAATTAAGCCAGAAGTCGTATGCTCTCTGGAGAGTACCAGGGCCCAGAAATTCAGGATTAAATCCAGAGGAATTAGACGTCTAATGAGCCATGAAGGGATTTCAGTGGTTTGCTCAATCCTGCAACAACAGGAGAATCACTTCAACAGCTCCATGTCCCAGGCATTTGAAAAGCTCAAAAGCCTCAAGAAAAAATACTACACCAGGCTATCCACACTCAACATTGACCAAAATATCGTCACAAGTAAACTGCAACAATTCAATATCCCACTCAACCAATACACCCTCTACGGACTCTCATCCCCAACCAGTGACACAATTGACAAGGCTAATATTAAAGTTATCGATAATACTAACAATGCTGACAAGGTTAATAATCTTAATAATATTGACAAGGTTAATCCTAATAGTGTGAATAATCCTAATAGTGTGAATAATGTTAATAATAATATGAATAATGTTAACAATAGTATGAATAATGGTTTGAGTGGTATAAGTGTGAGGGTGTCGTATATAGAGAAGATATTGAAGTTGAGTAGTTGGAACATAGCGAATGACGTGAGGATGGTACTGAAGGGGAACGGCCAGTTTTCACTGTACGGTTTAGGAGACCCGTCCAACTGCGGTTTAGCAATAAACTTGCTAAAGCGTCAGATTTACACTAACATTAACACGAACATGGGCAGTAACATTTATAACATTAGCATAATCGGGAATAACTACGAGGATCTCAGAAAACTCTCAATGGACGAGCTTTCAAAGCGCCTGCTAATGTACGGAGTAAGTGAAGCGGTGATTAAAACGCTCCCACGCTGGGATCAAGTGGCACTGGTGAGACAGTACCGGGACGGTTTCGGAGTTGTTAAGAACTTTGATGATTCTAACAAGTTTAGAATTCCACCCAACGAGTATCAGTCGCAGCTAAGGCAAATAATACTTAAGCAGAAGTCAGCACTGGTACACGCAAATGCAGACTACGCAAATGTAGACTACGCAAATGTGGACTACGCAAATGTAGACTACGCAGATGATTACACTGAGGAAAAAGTGGATAGAATTGACTCTAGCGATTTGATGAACGTGAACAAGTCTGGAATGGACTCTGGTGGTAACGACTCTGTAGAAAAGGTGGACGACATAGAGAAGGAAAAGGAAGAGTTGAGATTACTGAAGGAGTCAATTAATATGAAGAAGAATCTGGATTTAGTGATTGAAGACAGTAATCTGATACCGGTTTTGGGCTTAATGTGGTTACGTCAGAGCAGGAAAACACCGTCAGAACCGTTTGGAAGTGAACGTGCAGTGTTCATCTACGGCCAAGAAAATGTGACAAAAGTCCTAAGGTGGAGAAAGAAGTGCGCAGAGAAGAAGACGCATATCCCAAATGAAACTATTTTCGTGAGTAACGTGAACAATAACTTCGGAAAACGTATTTGCCGTAACTGCGGACAGTCCGGCCATATCGCATCAAATCCTAAATGCCCACTGTACTCTGGAGACAAGCTTAAGCATGACCCGCTTTCAAGACAAACGCGCAAGGAGCCTGAAGTTGACACTTCTGACGATGATTTGTTAACTAAGCCAATAGCGCTGATGAGGGATACCGAGTCTCTGTTTCACACTGTTAACACCTCCTTCGATTCTGACGTAGAATTCCCGCTGGAACCTTCAGAAACTAAACGAAAACGTACAGCAGACACTTTTGACCACATTCACAGGCTCAAATATTCCACTGACCCTAACATTCTCAGCGGAGTGGCCGGTGTTAACGGAGACGATAGTGGAGTATTGAGTACGTCAGACATAAGGATAATCAATAAGATAATAATAAGTATAGAGAAGGAGAATAGGTATAAGCCGTTTATGAATAGGATTTCAGAGACTATTGCGCCAAATTATTATAAAGTTATCCAGAAACCCGTTTGGCTCTCACTTATCAAGCTAAGGGTTAAAAATAAATACTATACCACAGTATCCAGTCTCATGACTGATATACTGTTGCTGGAGATTAACTGCAAGTTGTATAACTCTGAACACTCACAAAACGCATGGCTCAGACACATGTCGCAGATTCTGGTGGATGATCTTACCGCGAGAATTTCCTCTCACATTCAAAATAAACAACAGTCCAAACTCATCCAACAAATACACACTAAACACATCAACTCTTACCGCAACTCACTCAATACTCAAAATATCAACAATGTAAACGTTAACGGAGTGAATATGCCTAATAATGTAAATGTCAACGGAGTGAATATGGTCAATAATGTAAATGTCAACGGAGTGAATATGGTCAATAATGTAAATGTCAACGGAGTGAATATGGTCAATAATGTAAATGTTAACGGAGTGAGTATTAATACTGAGGGGAGTAGTTTTAATACTCAGAACACTAATTTCAACACCGGGGATAGTTTTAACACTCAGCAAACTAGCTTTAACACCCAAGAGGTGAGTTTAGACACTCAACAAACTGACTTAAATACACAACAAACAGATTTAAACACTCAGGACACTAATTTCAACACTCAAGAAGTGAATTTAGATACACAAAATACAGATTTAAACACCCAAGATGTTAATTTGAACACTGAAGAAATGAGTTTGAACACTCAGCAAACAGATTTAAACACTGAAGAAACGAGTTTGAATACTCGGGAGATGAATAAAATTTCGGGAAATTGAGATTTAATCGTAGGATGTAAGATATTATGAGGAGTTCCAACGTGGTAGTGTGGAATATTTTAAATGTTTTAATTTTTATAAAATACATTTTATATATTTAAAATGATCCGTTTAAAAAGTATTTTAATATTTCTAGCAAGTTGGTGTTTTTTCCATAAAATCGTCTCATTCGGTGTTAAGTTCACCTCTTGCAATTATGAAGAGGATTATGAACAGGATTTTGTACCTTTACTCTGAAAATTAAATATTAAAATTGTTAACTAAATTAATAATTTGAATTAGTAATTTGAATTGATAATTTTTTAGGACATGACTCCGCCAGATTCTCTGGAGCGAGATGAGGACTTCCACGACGATATTCCGTACTATAACGAGTGGAACGAGAAAATGACCGACTTCCACCCGAAATCGCTTCTTTCAGTTATTGTCCCGCCCAAATCCAGTGAAACCTTTTACGAAACTGTTTTCAAACAGCCCACAACCATCAAGGGCATGTTCTTCACTACCTCCAAAGATGATTATCTAAGCGTTCAAGTCGTCGTTAAATCCCCCGTCAGTACGTTTTCTCCTACTTTTTTTTCAATGATATTTACTAATTTTTAATCATATTTACTAATTTTTACAACTTAACTAATCAAATTTAATAATAAATTTAATCATTTTACAACTTAACTAACAATTTATTTAATTTATGTAACAATTTAATTTGTTTAATAATTGGTCAGACCAAGTATTGTATACGAATGACTCGCCTGAGGGTTTGTTTTCGGTTGACGCGAACATGGTCGGGGATTATGAAATATCTCTGACAAACACGCACTGGATGACTCCGGTGTCAGTGACCTTTGCCACTGGCACTGACGATCACTCGATTTTGAAGACTGAGCATGTGGAGAACACCTTTAACAGGGTTAAGAAGCTTGAGGAACACATTGATAACATTTACTCCCAGTTTAGATACTTTTGGACTCACAATAACAGGCAAATGAACGCGACTAAAAAGGCCCAAGGCAGATTACTTCTCTACGCGCTACTTCAATTCACTGTTATTCTCCTTTGCTCACTCGTTAGCATTTGGTACGTAAAGAAAAGCGTTTCCAATAAACGAATTCTCTAAATTTACTACACATTTTACATATTCAATAACTATACGTAGTACTTATATACCCTGGAATCACTCAGGAATACACTGTAAATACTCATGAATACACTGTAAATACTACAAAAATACACTGTAAATACTATAAAAATACACTGTAAATACTATAGAAATACACATAAATACACTGTAAATACTATAGAAATACACATAAATATAGTATAAATATATTGTTGATAAGATTATTTGAGGCTATGGCTGAATTGCATGAGGTTGTAGATGTGGTTGTATTTTTGGTTGCAGAGTACGTACTTGGCATTTCTGAGCTTCCTCTGAGGTATTTTGTACTCTGTGTACGGGTTAATTTTCTTCATGTTTACAATTCCGCAGAGCTTGCAGAAGCTGACTTGCGGTCTGAATTCGACGTAGTGTTTCAGTTTATGTGCGATTTGGTCAAAACACATGAAACGGTCAACCTCGAACCCGGGTAACACGTAAATGCACTTTACGCCAGTGTAAAAGTCAGTACTATACAGTGAGGGACTGATGTACTGTTCATGTTTAACGACTTTGAGCACGTGTAACTTGCTCACAATGTCACAGGGGTTAAAGAGCACCAGAGTCCCACGCTTAATCAGGATTGACGGGGAGTTCACACTGTTACTGTTAAACTGAGCACGTGAAGCTGAGTGCAGTGATTGTAACTGCGGCTGTGACTTTTTCATGTCATCTAATCTCAGCTGTCGGTACACAAATCCGTGGAAAATTGAGCGTGAGTCTCTTCGACTCACAAACTCCTTAGACCACCAGAAGTCCCACTCTATGCAGATTTTAATCACCTTCACTATGCACAAGCTGTCCTGTAACACGACTATGTACCAGCCACTGTCGTTCCATAGGCAACTTTCAAATCCACTCCCCTTTTGAGCTCCAAAGTAATCCGTCACATCATCTTCTATCGGCGTTGGCGGGTCTATTGACACGGGAATTGTATACAAATTGTCATGTGCCTTTTCAAATATCTCGTTTGGAATTATCTTAAACTGCTGGAACATGTGATACGTTAACAACTTTATATTACGTATCAAATCCGCACTCTTCAACTGTATTCGCAACATACTCGACACTCGCACCACAAAGTCCTCTATTATCCTCATCACCGACATACCACATTTATCCATATTATCACACGTAGTATTCAGTTTGTCAACAGTATTCAGTTTATCAGCTAGTTTATCGTTATCTGGATGTTTGAGATTCTGTTTACTGGTGAGATTAGGTTTGGCGGTATGTTCGGATGCTACGGTGTCAGTGGAGATATCTGTGGAAATAGTCTCAATGTTAAGATTGTCATTTGACAGTGAGTAGCCAAAGGCGTATTTATTATTCAGATACAAGGGGTTAAATTCTTCTTTAGCGTGTGGATCCTGTCTCGTGGAGTCCCATAAATACGATAAATCATAGCCAAACGAATGACAAATATTCGACGCCAAATCCTCCAAATCCGACATACTCACACTGTTACAATCAGCTGAGCTATTATTGCTAACGGTGTTACCACTACGATCAATGGTGTGACCCTCTGGGTCACTGTGTGTCATGGGATTCGTGAGTAATCTGAGGAAAGAGAGCAGAGTAACCAAAATTTCAAGACGTTTGGCGTATAAGTTCATATATTCTTTAGCTCTGTTAAGTTCATAAAAGTAAACTAACCACGTGCCGTAGGGTACGTTAGGCTCCATTTCAATGAGCCTTATGACATTTTTACAGAAAGTTGACATGCCGCCGTAGTCACTGCCGTTTTTAATATGTGTAAATCTGTTCACTATGTCCATCAGACTTAGGCCCTTTGACAAATTGTAGAAACACTTTTCCAACGAGCATAGGATTCCGTACTCGCCTCTTCCGCCCTGTAAACGGTCCCACAACTGGCCTATTGAACAGCCTCTGTTATACTCTGACATGTACATTTCTCTGTACGTCTCGTTAAAATTGAACTCCTCGTACACCTCAGAGCCCTCCGAACCCTCATACATACTCTCATTCTCGTTATTACTCTCCTCATCATACGCCGTTGTATTGTGGTCCACATCCGTTATAGCACTGGCAACTGTGGCACCACTGTCAACTGTGTTAACAGTGTCAACAGTGTTAACAGTGGCAGTATTATCTAAAGTATGTGTATCTGAGTTGGCTGTGTGAAAATGGTTATTTGAGTCTACAGCGTTGTTTGGTTCGGCTGGGTTAGAGTCTGCAGTGTTTGTGTGTGAGAATGTGGTTGAGGAATTGGGCGAGTGTGTGGATGGTGTTTCAACTAGTGAAGTCGTATTTGTCAATGCCGTTGTGCCATTCACATCATTCACTAAGTCGGCAGTAACTGAATTGCCCAAGTTGGCACCGTCACCAGAATTCACCGTGTCACCTAATAACTCGGTAGAAATAGCGTCTGTACTATGAATGAATGGATAGGAGTATTCTAAATTACTGGTGGCGGTATTAAGAGTAGTGGCGTCGAGTGAGTTGCTGAAGAGTGACATCCAGAGAATGGACGGGAACCCACCCTCCTTCATGTTTGGAATTCCACGTACAATTAACCAATGCTTAATAATCCTCATCAGGGGCCTCACCATGGGATGTTCGTCGATGTAACTCTTAAACAGCTCAGTGTGTAACAGGGGATACAAAGTGTTAACTGAGATGTCGCACAGTAATCCGTTTTTAGTCTCGATTATTATTATTGGCACCTTGGCTGATTCTACAAGCTTTATGTTAGAGTCTGCCAGGACCCAAATTGGGCACTTATTTCTCTCTTTTAACACATGTTGCATGTTCGTTAACTCGCTGTACACTTTCTGTAATATTATCCTCGGATCTCCGCCAAATGAGTTACTCAGTAACACAATGTCAAGATCTGAATAAGCAGCGGCTGACGTACCTTCAGAGTAGTCAATATCAATATCGTAGGCCGTGGAACCTGTTAAGTGAACTATAGTGTCTTCACCGAGACAGTACTGTAAAAACCGCTTTACGCTGTCAAATAACTGATTCTTCTCATTTGTGCAATGTTCCCCAGGGGATATGTTATTTATTATACCGAACATTGTCTCCTCACTTGACATTAATATCGAACTCATTATGTCACCGATACTTATTATGTCGTCCACTAACTCATACTCCACCGTATCACTCAACTTATTATAACACGTGTCACCGTTTAATCTGTCATATCCTCCATTATTCAGGTGGGACACTTCATTCAATTTGTAATCCGCTTCATTCAATTTGTAATCCGTGTCATTCAATTTGTAATCTGTGTCATTTAGATGTCGGGAATCGGGATCATTGGGGGTGTTGAGAGAGAGTTGGTTGATGGAGTTGTGAAAAAAGACGTAGTTAATCCAGTTATCAAAGAGTTTAAAATCGAGGTTTGTGTACATTAAAAAGGGTTTATCGCAGTTAATGCAATGGATTCCCTCCAGAAAATCCGTACACTCCAGACCATTGTCCAAATTACAATACGTCAAATCCGTCTCATCACTCAATAACGGAGAATCCTCAAACACATCTCCCAATTCATTACGCGTTTCATTTCTCACATCACTTTTCACATCATTTCTCAGTTCATTTCTCACATCATTTCTAAGTTCACTTCTAAGTTCACTTCTCAGTTCATTTCTCGTGTCGTTACGAGTTTTTAGATTTTTAAACTTATTTATCAATTCATCACTTGTATCAGATTGTGTGTGACCATGAGAATGGGAATGAGATTGAGTGTGAGAATGTGAATGAGATTGAGTGTGAGAATGTGAATGTGTATGTGAATGTGATTGATCTAGAAAGCAATTGTAAGGGATGTAATAGGGCACATTGCATCTGCATTTGCAGTAGTCGAAAGGGCCGGGACTACGTAAAATCTGCTCCTTATAACTAGACATTCTCACTTGAGATTCGGGCTTATCCTATCAAAAAACTAAATCCAAACTCATCTTCAAACACAACATAAAATTTCATCATCAAATAATCAATTTTATTGGCAAATTAGTCAATTGTATTGGCAATTTTATTATCAAATTAACCAATTTTATTGTCAATTTTATTGTCGAATTGGTCAATTTTATTGTCAAATTTTGTATGGAAAAAATAAATTATGGGAAAAAATCGAGAATTTGAGAGATTTAGGAGTGACTTGCTACTGAAAGATTTAGAGCGGTAGTATGTATTGAAAAAATGAAAAATTGTTTAAAAGACTGCAGTGTAAATAAAACACGGTTGGGGAGGAAAAGTAACCCAAAGATTTAAAAATATCCAATTAAAATAAATCAAACAATTGTTAAAATCGACTAAAATTAGAAAATGAACTAAAATTAGAACAAATAATCAATCAAGATAAAATCAAATCCACGAAAATAAACTCAAACTAAGAAATCAATTTACGAAATCAATTTAATAAATCAATTTACGAAATCAATTTAATAAATCAAATTTAGAAAAAAATAATAAATTTAGAAATCAAATTAGGAAAAGATTGGCAAAATAAAAAAAGGTAGAACCGAAATGTATAGATGGAAAAAACTGGCTGGGGAAAGGGTTAGATACCTTGTTATGAGTGTAAAAAATTGAGAAATCCGATTAGAGTGTGAGAAAGGTATAGAATTCTTCCCTGGTTCAGATACGGCGCTGTAACTAAATCACCATACTCCCGAAATCGTCGGGAATAATCCAGCCAAACTTAAAATTAGTGAAATAGTATGCCGGCGATTAATTCAAAGCTTTGAGGAATAAAAAACAAAGTCGGGAACTGGTAAAAGATGCTATCCCGTGAGAGAGACTGCCCCAATCATGAAACTGATGTTAAAATGGGCGACTTTGCGTAGCTTTGAACAGTAAAAAAATAGAAAAAAACAAGAGAGAACCGTAGCCAAAAATAACTTTGTGAGTTAACTTCTTCGGGTTAATTGGGTCCCAGGGCGGGAATGCCTACATATCGTGCAAAAATGCATGGACAGGAAATAGTACAAATAATCTTTTTTCTTCTAACCCCCAAACACCTCTAATTTTCCTATTATTTTTCAATTAGTTATTACCAACTTTAGGCCAGAAAAGTTTTATTTCACTCAACATTTCACCTGCCTAACATTTCTTCCATTATTCCATTTTCACATTATTCATCCCCAATCACAATTTTTTACTCTTAATCACAATTTTTTACTCTTAATCACAATTTTTTACTCAGTTTACCATTTTTATTCATTATTATTCTTAGATTTTATAAATTAGTTAGCATAAATTTTGGTAAATATTCATAAATTTATACTTTTGGGATGTTATTTTTCTCGAAAATTTTTTACTCACTTTTAGTCCAACGATTCATAGTTTAGATGGAATTATTTACGCATTTTTAATCTGTTTTGGACTTGAATCCAGTGATTTGTGACTGGTTACGCAAGTTTAAAATTCGACATCAGACCACTTAAATCACAAATTTTAACAAATTAACTCTTAAATTTTTGTCATCAAATTTTATCAAATTGCCGTCAGAATTTTTATCAAATTGCCGTCAGAATTTTTATCAAATTGCCGTCAGAATTTTTATCAAATTGCCGTCAGAATTTTTATCAAATTGCCGTCAGAATTTTTATCACATTATCTTGAGAATTTTTATCAAGATTTTCTAATTGAGGATTTGGGCTCTCATACAATTGTCACTTCGTGATCTTAAGATAGTGTTTACAAAATTTTATCTATTAGTGTAAAATTTCGCTGTATATATGAAAAGTACACGTAAATCTCTCTATAAATATCTAAATTTCATACATTAACGGCTAATTATACAATTTATCACCAAGTGATCATGTAATTGTGTTAAAATTTTATATATTAATTTGTATTTGTGAGTTGTTTGATTAAGGTTAGCAACGGTATGTACAGTTGATAGGGGAAAATGTGTAGGTTTCAGATTTGGTGTGGAAAAAGATACGAGAGACGCCGCGGCGAGTGAGTGATTTTTTAATGTGAATTTTCAATTTAGAGATTTGAATTAAAAGATGTGTGTGGATTTTCGAGGGTACGGTCTCCGTGAGATCTAGGTTGCGTCTTAGGAGACGCAGGTCTGAAAATTACTTGCTTTAAATTATTTTTTAAGTATTTAAAAATTATTTTAGTAAAATATTACATAGATTCACAAATCAAACGTTCATTTAGTATTGATTTTCATCTTCAGTTTTAACAAAACCAAAGATTCCAAAAACATAATCAACCAGAAAAATAATTTCAAACTCAAACCAAAAAATGAGAGAAGTTATTGCAATTCACGTAGGACAAGCCGGTGTACAACTCGGAAGCTCCGTCTGGTAATAACTTACACATCTACACAATCCCACACCTATACATCTATATACTCCAAATACCAACAATATTAACACACTAATATATAATAGTAAAAATTACATAGTAAAAAATTACGTGGTAAAAATTGTATGGTAAAAATTATATAGTAAAAAATTATATACTGAATGTTATATAGTGAATGTTATGTAATGTTGGAAATTGTGATGATATTTGTAGGGAGTTATTTTGTGCTGAGCACGGAGTGAAGCCTGACGGTACCACTGAGAAAGTTAGCAAGTCCAAGAAAGATGAAGAAGGAGCCGCCTTCCACACATTCTTCTCAGAATCCGAATCCGGCAGACAAGTAACACAACTCCATACCCCTTATTAACCCATAACTATACCCTATTTACCCCTAGACTATCCTTATTTTACCCTAATTTAACCTTAACTATAGCTATTTTAGCTCTAGATTATCCTTATTTTACCCTAATTTAACCTTAACTATAGCTATTTTAGCCCTAATTTAACCTTAACTATATCTATTTTAGCTCTAGATTAGCCCTAATAACACTATGTTAACTTTTAATTATACTCCTAATAGTGTTAATGTGTGAAAAAGTGTTAATGATGTTGATAGGTGCCGAGGTGTGTGTTTGTGGACTTGGAGCCTAGTGTGATTGACTCTGTGGAGAAGGGCAAGTTTGGAAGTTTGTATCATCCTGAGCAGTTGATATCTGGCAAGGAGGACGCGGCGAATAACTTTGCAAGGGGACACTACACTGTGGGCCGTGACATTTACTCACCGGTCATGGACAGGATTAGGAGACTCACTGACATGTGTGACAGTGTTCAGGGCTTTTTATTCTTCTCCGCTGTCGGCGGAGGTACTGGTTCCGGTACTGGAAGTTTACTGTTGGAGAACATTGGCGCGGAGTTTGAGAGGAAGACTAAGCTGTCGTTCTGCATCTGGCCGTCACCTCAGGTCTCCACTGCAGTTGTAGAGCCTTACAACTCAGTTCTGACCACTCACTCGCTGCTGGAACACTCTGATGTCGCAGTTGTGCTCGATAACGAGGCCATCTACGGCATTTGCAAGAATAACCTTGAAATTGGCCGCCCCAACTACCAGAACCTGAACAAGATCATTGCGCAGGTGATTTCCTCACTCACAACCTCACTGAGGTTCGACGGTGCACTCAACGTTGACATGAGCGAATTCCAAACTAACCTTGTACCCTACCCGAGAATCCACTTCATGCTCTCCTCATACTCACCCATCATCAGTAAGAGGAAAGCCAAACATGAACAAATGTCCGTCTCCGAAATCACATTCTCAGCATTCGACCCCAAGTCCATGATGGCTGAATGCGATCCCAGAACAGGATACTACATGTCATGCTGCCTCATGTACAGGTATCACATCCCTATCCACCACAATATCCAATTAGTTATCCACTATACTATTATACTATTATACTAAGTATATTAAGTATATTAAGTATATTAAGTATATTAAGTATATTAAGTATATTAAGTATATTAAGTATATTAAGTATATTACCTATATTACCTATACTGAAAATGGTGTGTAAATGTATGTGTAGGGGCGATGTTGTGCCTAAGGATGTGAATCATGCGATATCGGTGGTGAAGAATAAGAAGACTGTGAAGTTTGTTGACTGGTCTCCAACTGGGTTTAAGTTTGGAATTAACTACCAGCCTCCGTGTGTGGTGCCGGGTGATGACATTTCCAGGCCCTCGAGGGCGGTTTGCATGATCAGTAACTCCACTTCAATTGCCGAAGTTTTCACCAGAATGGACAAGAAATTCGATCTTATGTACGCCAAACGTGCGTTCATCCACTGGTACGTCAGCGAAGGCATGGAGGAGTGCGAGTTCCAGGAAGCCAGGGAAGACGTCGCAGCACTTGAAAAAGACTACGAAAGCGCCGGAAGCCAATAATCAACACCTAAAAATTACTTCAATTTTTCAACGTACATCACATTTCACAATATATAACCCAGTTTACATGCAGAGCACATTTAACATAATTTACAGTTTATAATACGTGAATAAGTTGGTAAAATTGATGAAATTATGAGAGAGTTAGAAGTAGTTGTGTCGTTTGATGTATTTTTTATCTAATTTTTTGATTGTTAAAAAGCCTACGTAGGCCATCAAAGTCGGCCAAATCACCCACCAAAACGCCTGAGATAACTTAGCCCACATTCTAAACACAATTTATCACAACTATTTACTCAAGCGTATTGCTAATACTATTGTTAAGGGTAAATATAGCCAAATTAAGGGGTAAATTAAGTCTAATCTAGGGGTAAATTAAGACTAATTAAGGGGTAAATTAAGAATAATTAAGGATAAAATAACACTAAATTAAGCCTAAATAACACTAAAATAAGCCTAAAATAACACTAAAATAAGCCTAAAATAACACTAAAATAAGCCTAAAATAACACTAAAATAAGCCTAAATAAGCCTAAAATATGAGTAAATTAAGACTAATTAAGGAGTTAAAATACTATTGTTAAGGGTTAAATTAGGAGTTAAAATAGTATAGTTAAGGGTTAAATTGGGAGTAAAAATACCTGGCGGGAGCTTGGTGAATGACGGGATAAACGAATTTGAGTTGGAATGGCGAGATTGACTGTTGAAAGTAGCCGCCGAGGACAGTTCTTCTGTTTTTCCAGACCATTTCGTGCTCAGGTGGGAACGGGTAACTTCCCAGCGGTTTCTGCGTAAACTTTGGCGTGATTCTTTTAAGTATTTTAGAACTTAAATCCGCAGTGTCTCTGCCCATCACAGAGAAGAATCGAACGTTCCGTCCAATCATCATTAATTTTGATAAATATAAATCTTTTCAAACTTTCAAAAATTGTAAATTAAAATAAAATTAAAATAAAATTAAAATAAAATTAATAAATTGTGAAACATTAGTAAAATAGTGCCCACGTCTACACATCCTCCAGAATAAACAATAACAAGCAAATAGTAAATAACCATGTAAAAAGGGTAAATAAGCATGTAAAAAGGGTAAATAAGGTGGTAAAAGGGAAAAATATGAATAAAATTAAAATTTTTAAAAAATTTATTTCACGGCATTTTTATTAATTTACAATTTTTAGAATATTAATAAACTGTATCATATGTAGTATCGATCCTTGTTTGTGTATTTTTCCAGCCAGAACATGAATTTGACTCCAGAGTATGTCAGGACAGCCGTTAAAAGGTGAATCCACCCCGTTGCAAAAAACCGAGCCTTCAATCTAAACCAACGCATCAACAATTTTACTCAAATTAATAATTTAATTAATTTAATTAATTAATAATTTAAATAATTTAAATAATTTAATTAATTTAATTATTTGTTAAATGGGAGAATTGTTAAATGAGAGAATTGTTACATTAGTAATCTTTGTAGGAATGTTGGATTATAGTAGACGTATTTGAAGGCTTGTTTCCTTCTTTCATCTCTTTCTCTTTTAGTATTTGGGCTTGGGTCCTCAAATATTTTTTGATATTCGTCTGTCACTTTGGAGATAAATTCAACGTCCCTAAAGGATTTAACGCCTCTACGCTGGAACCCCAAACACAAATTTTTACCACTCAAAACACCCAAACGCCGTAAAACATACATTTACACCGAAAATATAAATTTACACCGTAATATAAATTTACAACTTAATATAAATTTACAACTTTAAAATGGATTAGAAAATTATATGAATTAGAAAAATATATGTGGTAGATTAATTTGTGTTGTGGTGTGGGTGTTATGGAGATGTATTGGATTCCACGTTCCTCGGCCCAAGTGCAAATTCGTTACACGCCACCAACGACTCCTTCACACACGAAAATACCTACACAGCTCTCAAACCTCTTTTAAACTGTGTAAACTAAGTAAATATGTGTAGACAGTGTAAACTAAGTAAAAATGTGTAGACAGTGTAAACTAAGTAAAAATGTGTAGAAAGTGTAGAGAATGTGTACGGATTGATTGAAGATGTGTTCGTTGTTGTTGATGTTGTCGAGTAGTGTTTGTACTTGTTGGATTTGGTTTCTGATTTCGGAGTAGTCGAATTTGGTGGATCTGGGCGGGTCCAGCTGTTCATGGTAGAACGTGTGATAGGGTAAAAGCGATGACAGAATTTCGGATAAAAGGTACTTCCTGCGACCGTCCACCTCAACACTCGAATACTGCACATCTATCTTCGGCTGCTCACCAATCACATTCCTACAGTCCTCAACCAAACAGTTCTTCACACTAATCACATTATTAAACATATTAACCATATAATAGAGTATAATTAACTATATACCCCGAGAGGGAGCTAAATTAACTGTATTAACTACTACAGTATTAACTACTTAACTATATTAACTATATAAGGGTATATAATAGAGTATATAAAAGTATATAAGAGTAAATTAACTATATAATAGAGTATAATTAACTATATAAAAGTATATAAGAGAATTAACTATATAATAGAGTATAATTAACTATATAATAGAGTATAATTAACTATATAAAGGTATATAAGAGTAAATTAACTATATAAAAGTATAAAAGAGTAAATTAACTATATAAGAGTATATAATAGAGTATAATTAACTATATAAGAGTATATAAAAGGGAATTAACTATATAAAAGGGTATTAACTATATAAGAGTATATAAGAGTAAATTAACTATATAAAGGTATATAAGAGTATAAGGGGGTAGTGTACCGTTTGCGTTTATTGGATAGTGAGTGTTGGAATGATTCCATGATTGAGGATGCGGATGAGATGGCGTTGGTTTTGAGATTATTCATGTGGTCGTTGTCCGCTTGGATTTCCTCGATCACGTGGTGTTTCTCTGTCCTCACCGGGACAGATTTAGGAACCGGCACAAATCTCTGTCCCGACACTGGAACCTTCTTAAATCCTCTCACACCCGTAAAATTGCTAACTCCATGATTAACTCCAGGAACTCCATGATTTATTCCATGTACTCCAGGGTGATTAACTCCAGGAACTCCGTGATGATTGACACCGTGGAGATTAACGGTGTGAGGATTGTGAACATTGTGAACATTGGGAATGTGATTGAAGTTGTTGAGGTTGGACATGTAGTTGCCAATTCCATGTTGCTGACTGTACTGTGACATTAAGTTATACTGGGACAACTGCTGTAACCCGCGGTTCCTGTACTTGGCATATTCAGGGCTATTAATCTTACTATTTATCATGTAATAATTATACACCGGGTCCTTATCTACTCTAACAACTCCCGGTACTTCTCTAACAACCCCTGGTACTTCTCTACCAACTACGGGAACGTCACCTCTACCAACTACGGGAACGTCACCTCTAGTAATATCTGTACGGTTCATAGGTACGATCCTGGGATCTGCCAATCTACTGGGATCTACTCTGGGATCTGACCTACCAGTCACATCTCCCCTAGTGACATCTCCAACCCTGTTAGTATCTCTGTTGACATCTCCAACCCTATTGGTATCTTTATAAAGTGTGTATGGATCGGTATTGTTATAATTTTGGTGGTAAATGGGTTTGGTATTTGGAAATCTCTGGTACGAGTTGGGATCCCTTGGACCAGATTGCTCAGCTCTTGAGATAGATTGCTCAGGTCTTGAGGTGGTTTGAGTATTTTCTGGTTTCTGTAGTTTCCCTAAGCCTCTGGCTGTGGGTCTACCTCGTGACGGTGTCCTCTGACGTGAGTGTGACTTCTTGGCGTCCATTGACAACATCGCAGTCGCCGCCTCCTTAAACGACAGTGACGCGTTAAAAAAGTTCTTGTTCGCCAAATTCTCATAATTCCTCGAAAAATATAACTCGCTCCTCGGTAAGTCACGAGGTATCTCGGGTCTAGTTAAGTCCCTAGGGATATCTCTGGGCAAATCTCTAGGGATATCCCTGTTCAGTTCTCTGGTTAATTCTCTCGGTAAATCCCTGGACAAATCTCTGGACAAATCTCTAGTTAAATCTCTGTTAAGTTCTCTGGAGTCTGTACTGGGCCTACTGGCCATTTGTCCGTTATAGTACATATAATTTGGGTAATACACGTCAGGTTCGTTCTTATATCCCGGGATATTCCTCTGGTAATACGGGCCGTTTACTGAGTTACCAGGAGCCACTGTAGACCCTGAGTTACCAGGAGCCACTGTAGACCCTGAATTACCCTTGGGGAACGAATATCTTACATTATCTTGATATTGTACGGGGATGGGTTCACTGTTTTGACGATTAAACGAATTTGTACCATCAAGCACTTGACCTTGGTAAGGTAAACTCACACCATCCACAGAACCCACCACATGACCAACCTGACCATACTGGACATTCTTCATATTATTCAACTGTACACTATTGTTACTAGAGCTCACACCATGTGATTGTATACTATTGGAGCTTATATTATTAGAGGTTACAGTGTGTGACGGTATACAGTGTGAGGATACGTAGTGAGTGCTGGGTTTAGAGTAATTGTGTGAATTTGGTACATACTGTGAACCCTGTCCATACCCATTAGAACTCTGACCATACGCATTAGAACCCTGATTATACCCATTAGAACTCTGACTATACCCTTGAGAGTTTGTCTGACTAAATGTGCCAGAATTGGGATAGTGTGAGTTGGATTGAGAATTGTGAAAGTGTGGGTTGGAGTGAGTGTGAGTATAATTGTCATAGGGTACGAATTTGATGTGTTCGGGGTTGGAGTAGGATTCAGGGCGATAGTTGGGATCTGACTGCGGCTGTGAGTATCCAGACCAGTCAGAGTAGAACTCAGTCTTACGAAAAGGGTTCGTGCCGTCACCCATGACTCGAAATATTCACAACTTTCATCCCGAACAAACTCAACACTAAATAATTTTACAATAAAATTTTACAATGGAATGTTATAATTTGTTAATGTTACAATGAAACGTTACAAAAAAATGAAGTTATAATTTGTTAATGTTACAATGAGAAGTTACAATTTGGAAGTGAAGTTATAAAGAAGTGAAGTCATTGAGGGAAAAATTAGAGAAAAATTTTAAAGTTAACATATCTCACAAATTTACATAAATTGGTAAATTTTGGAAATTTAGGAAATTTAGGAAAATTAGGAAAATTAGGAAATTTAGGAAATTTAGGAAATTTAGGAAATTTAGGAAATTTTGGTAAAGATCCAGAAATTGGTAAAACTTCGTAAAAAGGGTAAAACTTCGTAAATTGGTAAAATTTCGTAAAAAGGGTAAAATTTCGTAAATTGGTAAAACTTCGTAAAAAGGGTAAAAAAAAGAACTATTAGTTATTAAAAGAATTTCATTGAAATAATTGAAATTTTAAAGTTAAAATTATTTTACAATTTTAAAATTGAGATAATTAGAAGAAAAAATTCCGGTAAAATAAAAATCCTATGGAATAAAAATCCTATAGAATAAAGATCCGATGGAATGATAAAATGGGATGGAATGAAGATCCGTTTGAGAGCACATTAAACGAAATGTGAGAGTGGTTAATTTTGTGTAAAATTGAAATTTGGTCTAAAATAGCCTCAATTTACTTTAAATCTTTGATAAAAATTTGATAATAAATTAATTTTACATGATAGAATTAAATTCCACGTAAAAAAATAAAATTATTGAAAACAAATTAAATTACTGGGAACAATTTAAAAAACTGGGAACAAATTAAATTACTGAGAACAAATTAATTTACTGAGAAAACTTTTGAAAAACTGGGAACAACTTAAAGAATACTGAGAACATATGACTGGCCCCCATCTGATTTTGGGTGTGATTGATTTACTTTTAATTGTTTGATTGAATTCTTTTTACAATTCAATAGGATAATTTCATCCATGAGTTCAGTGAAGTATTTAGTTTTATTTACTTTGGTTTGTGTTGTGAGTTTATTTCAGCCTTCCCAGTGTCGTCTGGACTATCATTTCTTCTCTGATTTCCTGAGTAAATATTCCTTCACGCTGCCGTTTAAAATGGCCGAAAAAACGCCCAAGGACTGGGTCGACAGCCTCGTCAAAAAACACAAAGTCGTCGTCTTCTCCAAGTCGTTAGTTTCCCACACAGTCACCCACACTCAGGTACTGCCCCTACTGTACCAGAGCCAAAGACGCACTCAAAAAACTCAACCTACACGATCTCGTAACCCTCACACTTCCCACTCTATCAACCCATTCACTCATTTTACTTAATTTTATTTAATTTACTCATTTTACTTAATTTTATTTAATTTACTCATTTTAATTAATTTTATTTAACAAATTTAAATAATTAATTTAATTTTAATTTAATTTTAATTTGGGTGAAAATGTGTTAGCACGTGGAGGAGTTGGATTCTAATCCGAACATGGACCAGGTCCAAGATTACTTAAACCAACTCACAGGTAAAAAATTAATAATTAAAAATATTCAAATAATTAAAAATAATTAAAAATAATTAAAAATAATTAAATAATTAAATAATTAAATAATTAAATAATAATTATTGATTGTTAGGAGCGAGGAGTGTCCCGCGTGTGTTTGTGAATGGTCGTTTCTACGGAGATTCCACTAAAACTGTGAGGAATCCAATGTATTCTAATGAGTTTCACAGGTTTCAGACGTCGAGAGTGGGAAGTTCATGGAACATTACAAGAAAACTGACTTATAACCACACACCGACACTTTTTACTAACTCCAGTCATTTAATCTTTTAAATGATTCTTCACACTTATTTTTACACTATTTTTAAATTTTACCTTTACCCCTTCACACTACTTGCCAGATTTCACACTTAATAATTTTTGTATTATAAATGTAAATTAGTAAATTTTGTAAATTAGTAAATTTTGTAAATTAGTAAATTTTGTAAATTTTGTAAATTTTGTAAATTTTGTAAATTTTGTAAATTTTGTAAATTTTGTAAATTTTGTAAATTTTGTAAATTTTGTAAATTTTGTAAATTTTGTAAATTTTGTAAATTTAGTAAATTTAGTAAATTTGTGGTTAATTTTCCAAAATGTTTTACTTTTGTAGGAATCTCAACCATTCCCAAAATTTAATAAAATACTCACAAACAAATATTTTACAAGTAAAATATTATTCCAAATTTTATAAGGTAAATTTTGCAAGATTTTTGCAGATTTTCAATTTTTCACCTGGTAAATTCTGTAAAAAAGTCCCTCTCCTTCCCTGTGCCAGGAGATTTAATCACACTAAATCAGAAAATGCCACAGGATTTCCCTACCTGCCAAACACACCCGAAGAAACACACCAACTTATCCCTCACCAGGACACTGTGGTAACTCCTGTGACCTCTGTAAACTCTGTGAACTCTGTGAACTCTGTAAGCTCTGTGAGCTCTGTAAGCTCTGTGAGCTCTGTGAATAACTCTGTAAACTATGTGAATGGTTCTGTGGGTTCATATTTTACGGATGCTTGTTCGGGTATAATAAAGTTGTATTGTGATTCTACGGATCCGAACTACTCTCAGCCGTGGCAGATGAGGAAGCAAATCAAGAGCATCGGGTAACCCGAACCAACTAATAATTCTTAGTTCAGCGTTTGTGATTAAGGATAAACTAATCCTCACCAACGCACACTGCGTCTCCTGGCAAAACCGGTGCCTAGTCAAAAAACACGGGTAACACACACTACTCACACGTTTACACACTTAACTAATAATATACTAAGTGTATAATGTATGCTAATGGTATGGTGTAGATCGACTAGGAAATACATTGCTAGAATGATTGAGATTGGTCATGAGTGTGATTTAGCGGTGTTGACTGTGGACGATGAATCGTTTTGGGACGGGATAACACCGCTGGAATTCGGTGACGTGCCGAATTTACACGATAACGTTACCGTCATCGGGTATCCCACAGGCGGTGATAACCTCTGCATCACTTCAGGCGTCGTATCAAGAGTCGATGTTACCACATACTCACACTCCAATTTTCGGTATCTCACATCTTTACACTATTTACACATTTTTTACTATTGTACACATTTTACACATTTTACACATTTCTTACTATCTTACACATTTCTTACTATTCTACACATTCTTACACATTGTTACTTTTTACACACTAAATAAGACACGTTTACACACTTACACACTAAATAAGACACGTTTACACATTTTACACACTTACACACTAATGTGTCTTATTTAGACACTAACGTGTCTTTTTACACATTTTTACACACTAATTTACAGTATTACACATCTTACACACTACTAATTTACACATTGTTAGATTATTGTGTGTGCAAATAGATGCAGCGATAAATTCGGGAAATTCTGGCGGTCCTGCGATAAAGGATGGGAGGGTGATTGGTGTGGCATTTCAGGCGTACGATGAGGCGCAGAACATCGGCTACATCATACCAACCTGCATTATTAACCAGTTTCTAAAACAAATCCAACTTTTCAACAAGTACACAGGATTCGTCAACATCGGAATCACATACCAACTACTCACCAATCCCTTCCTCAAATCATTCCTATCTCACAAACAACGTAGTCACTCTTTTATACCTTTATACTGTAGATATTACTATACTATTATACTGTAGATTATACTATACTATTATACCATAGATTATACTATACTATTATACTATACTATTATACCGTAGATAATACTGTAGATAATACTGAGTTGGGATTAGGGGGTGGTATAATGGTATGTCAGTATGACGAATCGCTGAGGGGAGTAATAGAGACAAATGACGTGATTTTGCAAATTAACGGGCATCCCATCGCCGATGACGGGACTGTACACTTCAGGTAACTTACCCACTCTTACCCACTCTTACCCACTCTTACCCACTCTTACCCAGTTATACCCTGAATACCCAGTAATACCTTAGTTATACCCTGAATACTTAGTAATAACATATATAATATATATATACTGTGGATATGTTTAAATTGTGTAGAGGGGATGAGAGAGTGCACTTGGGGTATTCGCTGACTGATAAATTCTGCGGAGACGACTGCGAACTACTCATCCTACGCAATAACAAACTCAAAAAAATCCATGTAACCTCTAACCCATTTTAACACATTTTAACCCACTAACCCACTAACCCTAATTAGAAATTTGTAAAGTGATGTTGATGAATGTTGTAGATAAAGCTTGGGAAGCCGAGCTATTTAGTGCCGGAGCACCAGTGGGATATCATGCCCAGATATTACATCTACGCAGGACTCGTTTTCATCCCACTCTCCATGGAATATCTCAAAGTATTCTTCCCCTATCTCTAACACTATTTTTACCACTATTAACCACTATAATTAATTATTATCAACTGTATAATAGTTAACTGTATAATAATTACTGTGACATTGTGTTAGGACGAGTTTGGTAAGAAATTCTATGAGAGGGCGCCGACGGCGCTTTTGAAGCCGTTGTCGGACATGTTTGCGCGTGAGAGTGGTGAGGAGGTGGTAATACTAAGTCAAATCCTAGCCTCAGACCTGACCATAGGATATGATTTCAAGAACATACGCCTGGTCTCAGTCAACAATACTAAAATTCTGAACCTTAGGCATTTGGAACAGGTGTTACTCAGTGCTGTGGAGAAATACGTTAAGTTCCAGTTTGAGCAGGATATCCTAGTGGTCCTGGAAACCGCCAAAGTGCCCGAATTCGAACAACAAATACTACAACAACACGCAATCTCAGCTCATAAATCTAGAATTATCTAGTAACAAATTGTATAAAATTATTGTCTGACAAGTTTAAAGGTCTTTTTAAGGTCAATGGAGCTTAAAATTGACAAGAATTCAGACTCCAAAGACTTTATCCTACGACCTGGTCCAGAGTAACTGAGCTCATTTGTGTAACTGGGCTCATTTGTGTAACTGAGCTCATTTGTGTAACTGGGCTCATTTGTGTAACTGGGCTCAATTGTGTAACTGGGCTCATTTGGTGATTCCCCGCTGAGATTGGGTAAATTCGATTTGCCTGAGATTCCTGGCCCTAACCTTAAACAGGGACACATTTTAATTTGTAATCTCACCCAAACGTGAAGGAATTTATAGTGTAATCCAAAATTATTTAATTTCACATGTAATTGATGAATATTATAATTTATGAATATATAATTTATGAATGTATAATTTATGAATATATAATTGATGAATGTATAATTGTTAGAATCATTTGAAATGGGTTTAAGATGTTAATTTTGTGGATTCCACGGGTTTGTTAATGTGTAAAATATTTTCTTTGGGATGGCTAATTTTTTTAATTTTGTTAAAGTTTTCAAAATGTTTCATTTTACAGCGGGATTTAACATTTCACAGCTCTGCGGTGAACACGATTTGTTACAGAGATATCATGACGAATCGTACTCCGAAGCATAAAAACTCCTTCCGCCCGGGTAAAGTCCAACTTGTAAAAACCCTAAAACAACATCTCGCGGATTCAAAAATCGTGGTACAGTTCAGATTAACACGTTTGAATCACAGACTAAGATCTTACATTAAGGAAAATTTACTGAAACACTTTGAACCGAGGGACGGTAAACTACCGTACAAAATGCAACTGATAAAAAACACAATAATGTTAAGAGCTGTGGAAGGAACTGAGTTCGAACCCTTGAGTTCCAGCCTAGAAAAGACTAACTTGTACTTTTTCATATACGACGATACTATTTTCCCCAAGTTCATGTCCGTGGTTAACGGTATGAGACGCGCTTCTAAAATTGTTAAATGGCGTTTTGAACCTCATTTCGGCTGTTTTGACCATACGCTAGTTGACGGGAATAGGCTAAGATGTCTAAGCGCACTCCCTGAGAAGAAGGAATTGTGCTCTAGAATTCCTCATCTGCTGAGAATGCCATTGTATAAACTTATTAACTCTGTAAACGTCGGTCAATCTCTTGTTAATTCACTAGATCAACTACAGTCCAAGTTAAACACAAATCAATCTAATAATTAATTTTACACTTTAATATTGTATTGTTATTCTTAGTATATAAGTATATTATGTATGTAGTATAGTATCTAAGTATATTATATATATTATATATATGTTAGTATTTGGTAGATGTCTGGGTTTAGTGTTTTTGGGTAGTAAATTGCGTATCTTAATCGTGGTATAACACTGTTTACAGGGTTCTAACATACTATTTACAACAGTATTAAACAGTATTAAGAGTTATGAAGTGTTAAGTAATGTAATAGAATATACTCTAGTATACTCTTAATACTATACATATACAATATATACTATAGTATATTATATATAGTATAGTATTATAGTAGTATAGTTATTAGGTGTCTGGGTTTAGGTAGTAAATCAGGTGTATATTACACAGGGTATAACAACTATTACACATATTTAAGCTTACAATAACAGTATTAAGGGGTATTAATTGGTGTATACTGCTGAAATAAGTGTTATCTTAGTGTATACTAAAGTGTGTAATATACCCTATTGTACTCCTACTACTATACTACTATACTATATATTAATATAGTATATTGTATATGTATAGTAGATTAGATTAAGAATTAGTGGTAAGAGAATTGGAGGTGTTGAAGTTGGTAGTGAAAAGAGTTATTTGTGTAAAACGGTAATTCTCGTTTTAAAGAAGTAAATGAATAAGGGTTGGGCTCCATCTTGTGTTTCCAAACCACTGTTCTTATGTCTAACTTCAGTACAAACATCATTATTAATTATGTATATGAAATCTGTGTTGGAGATATTTCCTTATTGGTAGTAAATTTAGTTATTTGGGACACATCAATCATCTAGACAATAGTCAACAGTTCTTAGTAAGGTAACTCTTAATAGTATTAAATAAGTGTTTTAACAAGTTAATTACGTAATTTAAGAGTTAATTAAGCTTTATTGTGCTTTATTAAGTGTTATTCATATTATACTATATACATGATATATACTTATATAATATACTACATACACAATATATACTATACTCCTATATATATACTATAGTATATATTATATATAGTATAATATTATATTAAGACTTCTGAAAGAGATAAATGTATCCGTGGTGAATGGGTGGATTAGTGGACTTGGTAATTCTGGTGTCATTGAATGCGTACCACTCGTTATCCTTCTTCAAGTGACATATATAATGCCCTGAATTCACATTACTCCCGATATGCGTTATAAACCCAATCAGATCATACACTACAGTCTCCCTCACATTATCACTTAGCTGCTCAGTTTTAAGCTGTTCATAGTAACTCACAACTTTATCCGAGTTACCGTAGAATCCAAGTAATTTCATGTTCTAAACTTTATTTACAAATTGTGACTTACTAAATGGTCATCCGTATGGCCAAGTTGACGGAGTTTACTCAGGCTACTGCTAATGGTATCAGGGTCTGTCATGTTACCGAGGATCCAATTGACACACACATCGACATCAGTAGACTTATTCACAAAGTGGGATCTCCTACATAAAATTATTACATGTTAATTAGTAACCAGTGGTATTGTGTAAAATGTGTAAATTGTGTAAAATGTGTAAATTGTGTAAAATGTGTAAATTGTGTAAATAGTGTGTAAAAATGTGTAAAAATGTGTAAAAATGTGTAAAATTGTGTAAAATGTGTAAAAGTGTGTAAAAAGATGCCTGATATCGAATTCGTTGAATCCCATGAGTAGTAGTTGGTTGAGGAACGATTCGTCGACTTCATAAAATCCTGAATTGCGTTCGAGAGGTGGCTGTGTGTAGTCTTGGAATTCCTTCAAGTTCAGGTGATTCAGGTTTAGTTCTAATTTCTCCCCGGTTATCGTCACTTTGTTGAGTAACTTTTTGGGCACTTTGTCCATGTAGAAGCGGTTCAACTTGACAAATAAGTAACTTGGCGCGTTTGTCAAGTTATTATACAAGTTCGCCTTGTACACCTTGCCACTACTTATATAATCCACCAACACACTACCATACCAACCCAACACACAGTCCTAAACACATTAGCTGATCAACTGAGTTAACTATTGACTAACGGTGATATCAATTTCTATGTCATTTATATCATTTATGTCATCTATGTCGGTGGAATTAGAATTCAGGGAGTTAATTTTTGAGTTAATAATGTCCATGAGTTCAAAGGGTAAAATATGCGTCTCCACGTGATTTACATTAACTAACTTCAGCTCTTCACAAATTATTATTTGGTTCATCTGAACAATGTGAACTAAGTTGTCAGTTACTTGGAGCTGGAAAAGTGATTTAAGATCTTTAATGTTGTCGAAAAGGTAATTAATGAAAAAGCTCAAAAACTCCTCAGCATCCTGCTGCTCATTGTTATTAAACACACTGTTGTTCAGTCCTATGGCAATTCAGTTTACCTGTTTATACAATATCTAGTACCCACAGGGTAACTATAACTGAGTAAACAGTAACTATAACTATGTAAACAGTAACTATAACTGAGTAAACAGTAACTATAACTATGTAAACAGTAACTATAACTATGTAAACAGTAACTATAACTGAGTAAACAGTAACTATAACTATGTAAACAGTAACTATAACTATGTAAACAGTAACTATAACTGAGTAAACAGTAACTATAACTATGTAAACAGTAACTATAACTGAGTAAACGGTAACTATAACTATGTAAAGTACTGAAAACTGGGTAAAAATACTGAAACCTAGGTAAAAATACCTAGAGTGAATTTGAAGAGGTTTGGGTTAATGTAAAAGCAGTCATGCGCTAAAAATGAGTTTCACGTTTTAATCTTACTTAGCACTTGGGTCAAACTGTCATCAGTTTCGTGAGATTCACTCAATAAATTTTTGTACTGATCGAGAATTTGGTTGCATTTGTGTATGAAAACGTCGGTGTTAATGCATGTACAGATTTTAGCGTATTGCAGGAGGAACAAATTCACATTCTCAAATTTCTAAAAATAACTTAACTACCCGAAAAATACATTTTGCAGGTTGGTTTGATAGTATTGAAGGAAAAAGTCGTTTAGTTCCTTAACGTTGTTTAGCATTTGTAACACACTGTTGAGGTAACAGTTGTTACCCAGGTTCAGTATCCCAATCAACCTAATAAATTTATACGGCTGAGTTATCAGTTACTTGGGCTGTAGATGTATGAGTGAAGCTCCACTGGCGTCTGAGAGCCAGTTGTAGTTTTTATTATCCTCAAGCTCAAGCTCCAACAACGTCTTCTCAGTCCTTCGCAAATCACTACAATATTATTATCCTATTATTATTATGTAATAATTGTGTTATTGTGTTATTGTGTTATTGTGTGGTGAGTTACTGGATGTTGATTCCGAAGTGTTTCAGATGTTCCTCCAGGAGAGGATCAATCACCAGATTATCCTCGTCCTAACAATATTATACTCAGTTATAATGAGTAAATAAACTAAGTAAGTAGGTACAGGGGAGTAACTGTAGACGTCGGCTGAGTTTGGCGTGACGGTACCGATTTTAACGGCTAAATGATACTTAGATCCCGTCTCCTAAGAATAATTTGGTTAACAGTTGAGTACGTGGTAGTGTAGAATTGCAGCACCCTCAGTGCCGTCCTGACACCCGCCACTGTTATAGTTCTTCCGACCACAACCAACATATCTACACCATTAACTTTATAATGTTTATTTATGTTTATTTATGATAATTTATGATAATTTATGATAATTTATGTTAATTTAAGGTAATTTAAGGTAATTAGAGGGGTTATTTGGTGATTGAGTGGTTAAATAGTTTGTGGGATGGGTATTGTGATACCCATCGGAAAGATTGAGCCAGAGGTTAGTAGTGGCATTGCATTTTTCACAGGATAAATTGTCATAGTCAATCCGCTTCGGATTCTCAACCTGATACAAATCCCGCGCATACTTCGACTCCTACCAAAATTACTCAGTTCCAAATTATCAAGTAACTCATAAGTAAATAAGCTGTAAAATTAACATAATTGGGGTAAAATTAAGGGTAAAATTAGAGATAATTAAGGGTAAAATAAAGCTAATTTAGGGGTAAAAATGACTATTTTAAGCCTAAAATAGGCCAAAATAAAGGTAAAATAAGACCAAAATAAAGGTAAAATAAAGGTAAAATAAGGCTAATTTATGGGTAAAATAAGAATAATTAAGGTAAAATAAGGCTAAAATAGGCCAAAATAAAGGTAAAATAAGACCAAAATAAAGGTAAAATAAGCCTAAAATAGTCCAAAATAAGGCCAAAATAAAGGTAATATAAGTGTAAAATAAGACCAAAATAAAGCCAAATTAGAGCTAAATAAGGGGTAAATAAGGGGTAAAACTGTGTAAATTGAAGATAAAACTGAGTAAAGTGTACGTTGAGTATGTTGGAGAATGTGAGTTGGTTATTTTTAAATTCGTATCCGGCGTGTCCAATTATCGAATTACACAGCTAATCACCAAAATTAGCAATGAGATTACAGTAACTAAGTTGAAATACGTTGAGAAGTTGTCCGAAAGTGTGATCTAGGGGAATTGAGCCCAGCTGAGGTGAAAAAACATTATACTCAACACTTTCCTCAAACACTTTCTTCTCACTTACGCTAACACATTTGTGAATTTCATTTACTTACACCAATTCTGACTGGTCGGTAGTGTTGAATTCGTTAAGGTCGGGTTCTTGTTGGCATGGGATAAGGCGTTTGACAATGTTGAGGTAGATGGCGTTGGGGTAAATGGGATCGAATTTGAGCAAGTCTTTACCAAAAGATTGATACGTTAACAAATTCACGTAAATTCCTCCCAAGGAATACTCAGTGTCAATACTAAATTATTTATTTCACAAATTTATAGTTGAAATTTAGGGAAAATCAGTTGTTTACCTGTAAAGGCATTCGGATTTGTGTACAACAGTGCTAGAATCAGGAATTAATAAACCCAAGTCACTACACAACCCATCAAACTCAATCGATCTCTCCGACATCACAATATTTTACAATTATTTACACAATTCTTAATATTTTACAATTATTTACAGAATTTTTAATATTTTACAGAATTTTTAATATTTTACAAAATTAATAATTATTTACAAAAATTTGATGAATTATGTGATTTCCCCATCTGAGTGTGAAAAAAAGATTAAAATATTAAAATATGTACAAAATATTGATAAATTTTAATAGTTTATTAATTTTTTATTATGTATTAATGTTTAATGTGTCGTCCATATCAACCCATCGCAGTAATAATAAATTACATTTCAGGCGAGATTCTCCGAAATATCTAATGATTAATGAAAAATCCTTGAGTGGGATAACAAGTTTAAACCGTGTGGAGTTGAAGATTAAAACTTTTTGGGGCAAGGAATCTCAGTTTAATTCTGAGATTCCAGTCACCGTAAGCCTCAACGACACTTTCCTCAACGTTAAAAAACTAATCTCCAGCAAGACTGGAATCCCCGTAGAACTGCAGAGTCTCTACCTACCACTGCGTAACACACCTGACTCAGAACATAACTCCATTATCTTGAGTAAATGTGTGAGATTAAGTGATGCGGACAGTGTAATGAGTTGTTTGCGTAGTTGTAGGATAGGTTCCAGGGCGTTGGAGCTTGAGCTCTTGCTGGATTTACCAGCGCCGGCCTTTAAATCCTCAACGCCAAACCCGAACCGAATCGGCGATTACCTCACAGCCGTAGTCAGGTACAACAATTTACTCACTGCGGGCACTGTTACACACGGAAATTGCGCAGATAATATCAACTCATTCATCAAACACGCCGAAGTTTACAATACCAAACTTGGGCCAACTGATAGTACAAATGGTACAGAGGGTACAGGGGGTACAGAGGATAGAGGGGGTACAAAGGGTATAAAGGATGAGTACGTGGATAAAAGAGTTTATGTGAGGATATGTAAGGATTATCCGAGGAGTTCGAATGTGTTGAGTGAGCGTGTGGGTAATTTGATGAAAAAGTATTTGCCGATAGATTTGGGAAATACTTTAAAACTCTCAGCCTTTTGTTTACTTTTAAAATTGAATAGTAATTTTAGTAAAACAGCTTTGGATCTCATCGGACTGGTGCCACTAGTGTCAGTGTTCGTCCAGACGAGGCCGGGGATTTTATGCTACAAAACACTTTTCCACCTCATCGCACAACAGTACATTCCCAAACGTATTTTACCCCTATTTTGGAGTTATTTAGGCGTTATTTTAGAGTTATTTAGGCCTATTTTAAGGCTATTTTAAGGCTATTTTAGTCATTTTGGTCATTTTTAACTGTTATTTTACGCCTATTTAAGGCCTAAAATGGCTATTTTTGGCCCTAATTTAGCTTTATTTTGGGCTTAATTTTGGTTATTTTTACCCTATTTTACTCAGTTTTAGAGTTATTTTAAGCTTATTTTACTTAGTTTTAGAGTTATTTTAAGCTTATTTTACTTAGTTTTAGAGTTATTTTAAGCTTATTTTACTTAGTTTTAGAGTTATTTTAAGCTTATTTTAACCTTATTTAGCTTTATTTAGGCCTTATTTTAAGCTTATTTAGGCTTGTTTTTAGTTATTTTTACCCTAGTTTAGAGCTATTTTAGGCTTAAAATAGCCATTTTTATCCTAAATTTGGCTTAAATTTACCCTCATTTTACCCCTTAATTAGCCTTATTTTAGCCTTAAAATAGTACTGTTTATGTCTATTTTTAGCTTAAATTTACCCTTAATTACTCCCTATTTATGCTTAATTACGCTTAATAATGTTGTAGTTGTGTATAATATATTACCGGCGCACTTGGCTGAGAAGGTGCGTGTAAGCTAATCTCATACCACGTACGATATATAATATTATCACTTGTCTTTGGACGGTCTAGCCCACTCAACCTGTAGAAAAATAAATAATAATTATATTACGTTGAGTAAAAGGTTGTTGTATCCCCAGCGGTTAAACTTGTTAATCGCTTCCCTCGCATCCTCCTTATTCACATACGTCACAAACGCAAAACCCTTCGGGTTCTGTGTCTCCCTACATTCAATATAGTCAAATTATTAATTATATATTCAAGTAATTTAGTTATAGTAATAGTAATATGGTAATAGTTGGGTAATATAGTTAAGTAGTGTGGTAACAGTAAAGTAGTGAGATGTAACTTGTATTTGGCGAGATAGGCTCTGTGAATGCGTCCGACTCTGCCGAATAGCTCCGTTAAATCCTTCTCTCTTATGTCCTCACTCAAATTCGTTATACGTATCGTGTTGTCATCCTAATCACAACATTATCTCCATTTTTATGTACAGTTAAGTAACTGTAGATTAGTAACTGAGTAAATAATGTATAATAGTGTAAATAATGGTAAATAATGTAAAATAGTGTAGATAGTGTAGATAGTGTAGAGAATACGAAAGATCTTCGTTCTCCTCCTTCTTTGCGTGATGGAGGGACGTATTTGGCGGGTGCTTCCTCTTCAACTTCCTCAGGCTAAAATTAATTAATTTACACTATTGTTACCACGTTATCCTCCTCTTTCAGGCTCTTAAACTTTAACTTCAAGTCCCTCGACAACTTCAAAAAATTCGCGTCCACAGGCTAACACATTGTTCATAGTATAAATAATTGTAAAATAGTGTAAAATAGTGTAAAATGGTGTAAAATAGTGTAAAATAGTGTAAAATAGTGTAAAATAGTGTAAAAAGTGGTAAATAGTATAAATAGTGTAAAAAGTATAAAAAGTGGTAAAAAGTGGTAAAAAGTGGTAAAAAGTGGTAAAAAGTATGTTGAGTTACTGAGTAGATAAGATCTGAGTCATCGTCTTGATTGAGTCTGCGTTCATTGCGTGAGAGTTCGATGATGATTTCTTCGTTGGAGACGAAGCTGGAGCCGGTGTCGTTCTCGTCAGTCAGGTTAAACGGCACTAAATTCTTCCGCTCAAACACCGATTTGTGAATCCTCTTACTCACCCTTATCTCCTTCACACGCTTCGTTATCTATAACACATTAATACCTCAGTATATTGTAATACATAATTAATATACTAAGCTAACTGTAAAAATAGGTAAAAATGGACTAAAATTAGGGTAAAATAGGGGTAAAATATGGGTAAAATAAAGATAATTAAGGCCAAAATAAGGTCAAAATAAGACTATTTAGGGGTAAAATAAGCCTAAAATAACTCTAAAATATGCTTAAAATAAGGAAAATTAGAGGTAATTAAGGCTAAAATATGCTTAAAATAAGGAAAATTAGAGGTAATTAAGGCTAAAATATGCTTAAAATAAGGAAAATTAGAGGTAATTTGAGGCTAAAATAAGGGTAAAATTAAGTAAAAAAGTGTGAAAATACTTTAACGGAGTGTCCGCGGCTGTTTCGTGAGTAGGAGACGAGTGATTTAATGCCTTGTGAGTCTGTGGCGATTTCAAATTCTTTGAGGTGTTGGACGTTTAAATTCTCATTATCGTAGTCGTCGTCGGCTTCAATGTCGGCCCACTTCGTCTCACTGCTCAAGTCATCTAAAAATATTTTCACTAGCTCAAAATTACTCTCGGGAATCTTCATCATAAATTATTTACTTAATTTTTTAGTAAATTATTTAAAAATTATAAAAGAAAATCGGTGATTCCACTCCCCATAGTAAATGTTAAAGTAGTAAACACATATTAAATATAGTATAACAGTCATTGGTAATGAGAATTAATGTTAAGTTCGATGAGATTTTCAACTTCTGTTTCCTAAATCGGAATAACAAAGTTTTAAAATATTACGTCAGGTTCTGTTAATTTATTTTTACTCCTTCCTAAAATTATTTTTATCAACTTTTTTACCATACCTTGACGTATGAAAAGGGTTGACACGGATAAAAATATTATGAACAAAATTATCAACACTCCTAAACGATTTTTTAATGAGTTACGGAACCTGAAATTTTAACCCTTAGCAAATCCCAACTTATCTACAAATTATAATACTACTGTCAGTGTGAATATGATGTGTAAAAGGTACTGGACTTCCCATTAACCAATTGATCTCAGCCAGCTCTACACTAATTTTAACACTCCTAATTATACTACTGTTAATTATACCACTGTTAATTATACCACTGTTAATTATACTACTGTAACTGTTAATTATACTACTGTAAATGGTAACTATACTACTGTAAAAGATAACTAATGTTAATTATACTACTGTAAAAGATAACTAATGTTAATTATACTACTGTAAATGTTAACTTAATTATACTACTGTAAAAGATAACTAATGTTAATTATACTACTGTAAATGTTAATTAGTGTAAGAGTTAATTAGTGTAAGAGATAACTGAGTGGTACGTTCTAGATTGATTGGTAGTATTTTGGAGAGTCCTGGTAGGTTAATGGCTTGTCTGATTTTGACTTTGCTATTCCCAAGTGTTAAACTCTTGCAAAATCTATTACACAAGTGTAAACTCAGTAAACTACTGTTTAGGCCCGTCTTGAAATAGGTATGATAATCTTAACCGTGATCGCCTCGAACAGGCTAAATCATTGTTACACTGTTGAGTATAGTGTGAGATTACATTTCCAGAGAAGATTAGTGATTTCTTTATCGACGTATACGGTAGTGCCATTCTCGGTATTATATATATACTCCTTCACCTTATTATCATTACCTATTCACAGTATCCAAACTTAACTAAAGAATTACATGTAAAAGTGGAGAAGAACGAGAAGAGAGTGAGGAGGCATTTTTCCTTATCATAGGCGTCCAAGATGATCCTAGGATTGATCCTACACACCTCAGCAGACACACAAGGACTCAATCCTATCTCCTATCAACATAACTTAGTATTATCAAGTTTTAATAGTAATATAGTAATATGTATAGTAACTAAGGGTATAAAGTAAAGTAGCTCCCTCTAGGGGTATGAAATTAATTAGCTCCCTCTAGGGGTATATAATTAGATAGCTCTCTCTTGGGGTATATAATTCTAGGTATATAGTTAAGATAGCTCTCTCTAGGGGTATAAAGTTAACTATAGTAAGATAGCTCCCTCTAGGGGTATATATTTAGATAGCTCCCTCTCGGGTATAATTCTAGGTATATAGTTAAATTAGCTCCCTCTTGGGGTATATAATTCTAGGTATATAGTTAAGATAGCTCCCTCTAGGGGTATATAGTATAGTATTATAGTAGTAAAAAGGGGTAGTATGTAGACTAGTGTGAGTGGTGGTGAGAACTGTGTAAGTATTACTTGGCATAGGAGTTGATTGAGTGAGGAATCTTGATGAAAAAGATGAACACAAATCTTGTGTAAGTGTGTGTCACGACAGTAAATTAACCGAACCTCCAACACCCAAAATACCAAACCCAAGATACCATTACGCATAATACCAATAGGGATAAAACAATAGGGATAATATTTTACAAGTGAGTATAACATGTAAAATTCACATGGTAGATTAGTGTAAAAATGTGTATGAGCTGGGTGTCGGAAAAAAATCCACAAATTTATGAAAATATTCTAAAAAATATATTAAACGTATTTTACAAGAAATTAGGGTAAATATTGTGGAAAAAAGTGGTTAGACGGAGTGAGCTGTAAGTGTGGCAACCACCCCCTTAGGATTCCACAGTCAATATAAACCAAATCCATAAAGTGCTAGGCGGATTCCAACCTCTCATAATTTACATTAATTTACCCCGTCAACCATCAAATTCTCAAACCCATGACATAGATCCCATTAGCGTATCAGCAGTTCCAACTAATTTAACATAAATCAAATTAGTTTATGATAAATCAAATTAGTTTATGGTAAATCAAGTTAGTTTATGATAAATCAAATAGTTTTGGGAAAATCCGATTTTTTCATGGCTAAAGATTTGTTATGATACCAAGAGTATTCAAGTGTTAAACGCAGTCTCAAACCAACGCTTTCAATTTTTAACGTAGTTTTAACATCTGTTAAATCTCACTCAAATTGCGCTAATCCGCCAAAACTCTCAAAATTTTAATTTTTAAAATCTTTTCAGAATTTTATAATTTCAGAACTTTTTTCAGAATTTTTAACAATATTTTCAGAATTTTAAAAATTTTGGAATTTTTTTCAATATTTTCAGAATTTTTGTCAATATTTTGGAATTTTATAATTTCAGAACTTTTGTCAATATTTTGGAATTTTAAATTTTTTCAGAATTTTAAAAATTTTGGAATTTTATAATTTCAGAACTTTTGTCAAAATTTTGGAATTTTAAAAATTTTGGGAATCTTCCGGAAATTCTGAACTTTTGTAAATTCTAAAAGTTTGTAAACTCTGTGAAATTGTGTGAAATTTTGTGAAATTTTGTGAAAATTTGTCAACTCTGAAATTGTGAAATTGTGTGACTGTGTGAAACTTCGTAAATTTGTGTTTGTGTGTGCGTATGGAGACGAAGAGGCAGTGGATGCAGTCGTTTGATGGTAGGATCCGTGTGGGTCCGGAGTACCAGGCCATGATTCCGCCCTTTTGCAAAAACTACCAATCGCACCAAAACGACATTAACCCCAAAGACACACAAGAACCAAAACCCCCACTCACTCAATCACACTCTGATCCTCTTCAATCCCATCAATCTTTCACTGAGTCTTACCAACCATTTACACAATCTTATGAACCATTTACGGAATCCTATGAACAATTGACCGAGTCATTACATCAGTGTGAAGAGTATGAAAATGTGGATTTGGAGGATCAGTGTGATATATCGAGTCATATAAAGTTTGTGTCGGAGGAGGAGTTGGGCCGATTTGAGTCGGACACGAAATCTTTAGAACACTACAACTCTGATAAAGAATTTTAACCTCATAATCTCATAACTTACACTAGTTTAACTTACACTAGTTCTGTTTACCTTAGTTCAGTTTAATCTAACTTACACTAGTTCTGTTTACCCTAGTTCAGTTTACGTTAGTTCAGTTTACGTTAGTTCAGTTTACGTTAGTTCAGTTTACGTTAGTTCAGTTTACGTTAGTTCAGTTTACGTTAGTTCAGTTTACGTTAGTTCATTTTACCTTATCATTTAACTGTTAGGATTGTATGAGGACAGGTTTTTGTTTATTTTTATCGTAAAGTATTGTGGGTCTTGTTGTAAGTCTCAGTGGCATCTGACACATTATTAACTCTAGTTAATTACCCGTAGAGTGGTGAGTTTCTGTGGTATCTTCAGTTCTGAGGTGTCAAGTTGGTAGTGTGAGATTAGCACCTCGGGATTCGGAGGCGCAAATGGCGCTATGATCCGCTCCCAACGCTCAGTTATCGGATTATAATACGCATCCACCATACGCTCATCCCGCACCGATCCCACATCATACACGTCGTCCACACTATAACTCAATTTACTAATATTTTAGTGTGTAATAGTAAGTGTGTAATAGTAAGTGTGTAGTTTAGTGTGTAAGTGTGTAGTTTAGTGTGTAAGTGTGTAGTTTAGTGTGTAGAAAAGTGTGTAATGGTAGTAATAGTTTAGTGTGTAGAGTGTGAAACCTGGAGGAGGGAAACTGTGTGAGAATATGTCCGAAGATGAGACATCCAATGGAAACGGTGATGCAGGAAACAACTATGGATCCGATCTACACAATGATATACAACTGGTAATGTTAGAGTATGTGATAATTACAATTTTGATCCAGGTGTGTGGGTCTTCCAGAGAATCATTTCTTTCCCCTTTAGTATATCGTTCATAACGCTCCCAGCGGGCAGAATCCATTCCTACAAGTAATAAATTGATTGTGTTACCTGTTCCTGAGGGTCTACGTAAGATTTTAGAGCGAACACTGTCAGCAGATTTACTATAAAACGGAATAAGTTAGTGTATAGTAAGGTAATTGATTCTATAGTATTAGGAAATTGAGTATACAGTAGTTAAGAATTAGACTATAGTAATAGAAAGTAGACTACAGTAATAGGAAATTGATTCTATAGTAGTTAAGAATTAGACTATAGTATTAGGAAATTGAGCTAAGATATAAAGGGCTAGACTAAGGTATTAAGAGGTAGAGTCTAGAATACTAAGTAAGACTAGGACTAAAGTATAGTAGTAAGTACTAAGTACTAAATAATAGGTATAGTACTAAATAATAGGTATAGTACTAAATAATAGGTATAGTAGACTAAGGTAATAACTAGACTAAGGTAATAACTAGAGTTAAGGTAGTAACTAGACTAATGTAATAACTAGAGTTAAGATAGTAAAATACTAAATAATAGGTATAGTAAAGTTAAGATAAGAACTAGAGTTAAGATAGTAAAGTAATAAGGTTAAGATAGTAAATGACTATATAGGTATAGTAAAAATAGGTAATAATAGGTATAGTAAAAATAGGTAATAACTAGAGTTAAGGTAGTAAAGTACTAAAGTTAAGATAATAAGTATAGTTAAGGTAATAACTAGAGTTAAGATAGGAAGTAAATAGGTATAGTATAGTTAAGATAAGAACTAAAATTAAGATAGTAAAGGACTAAATAGGTATAGTATAGTTAAGATAAGAACTAGAGTTAAGATAGTAAAGTGTTTGGACTAAAGTGTGTAGAGTGTTACTTGAGAGATTGATTGTAGAGAATGCGTTTGTTGTGATTGGTTAGTGTATCGTGTGACTCTTTAATGCATAGGAAAATTGCCCTCGTATCTTTGTTCTTGTTCATGTCCGGGTGATACTCCTTCGCCAATCTCGTAAACGCCTATAGCCCACATTACCAAGCTGACCAACACAAATAAGTTATAATAGGGAAGAGTACCTTTTTGATATCACTTTGGGATGCGTTTGCGGGAACTTGTAAAACGTCGTAGTAGGTAATTTTACCCGTTTTCAACCTCAAAGGGAGCTCACTATCGTATATACCACTGTGAAAACTATTGTTTATACCACTGTTTATACCATTGTGAGTACTACTGTGAAGATTACTGTGAAGATTATTCCGAGTGTTAGCAGTGGAGAAAAGGCGTTTAGTAATTGTGTGAGTAAAAAGTTTGGAACTCTGAAGGGAAAAAATAAACTTTGCGAACATTAAAATAATTTAATTATTTTAAACTTATCCTCACGTGGGTTAATCTATCAACCAATAATATTTTTTAAATATAATTTATCAAATGTTTTAAAATTGAATATAATTTTTAGGGATGGAATTGGTGAGGGAATTTGGAAATTCTGAAAATAATTCAATTTCTGATCCAGAACACTCGGATCACCTGGAACCTTCAGATTCCACTCCAAACAACCATTTATCAAACAATTTATCAAATAACATAAAAATGAATTTATCGAATAATTTACCAAATGGAATAAAAATGAATTTAGGGAATAATGTAAAAACAAATTTAGGGGATGAATCTGATTTTGATCAGAGTGGGATAGTGTATATATCTCGAATTCCTCCGTTTATGGGTTTATCGAAGTTACGTTCGTATTTTTCAAATTTTGGCGCTGTAGGGAAGATTTACTGTCATCCGGAGTCGATTACTGAGTATAACAAGAGAATTAAATCTGGAGGTAACAGGCGCCTTAAATTTACCCACGGCTGGGTCCAGTTCACAGATAAAAAAGTGGCCAAACAAGTGGCCAAAATGTTAAATAACAAGCCTGTGGAGGATAAGAGGCACAGCTTCTGGCGCGAGGACCTGTGGAACATAAAGTACTTACCCAAGTTTAAATGGAGACACTTGGTCGAATACTGGTCAAATACCAAACGGGAACGTAAAGAGAAGCTACACTCCGTCCTGGCCAAGGAAAGGAAACGCAATCTTCACTATCTCGAACAACTCGAACAAGAAAAAGTCGAACAACACATTGAACAGAAAAAGGGTAAAAATGAACTTATTAAGGGTAAAAATGAAGTTAAAAAGGGTGAAATTGACCCTAAAAAGGGTGAAATTGAAGTTATTAAGGGTAAAAAAGAGGTAAAAAAAGATAAAATTAGCGTTAAAAAAGCCGTAAAAAGCTCTGGAAAAGATGTAAAAAAAGATAAAATTAGCGTTAAAAAGGGTAAAATTGGCGTTAAAAAAACTGTAAAAAGCCCTGGAAAAGGGGTAAAAAGTGTAAAAAAGGGGAAGCGGGAAGTACCTATGGAACTCTTAGAATCAATTGTACTTTAATATTTTACTCTTTCATTAACTATTTAGAACTTTTTTATTCCAGTGTGTCACTACGTTGTGATGGTGAAAAAGTTGTGTTGACGTGGTTAAATGGATTTCGCGACTTTCCTAAGAGGTTTGAGTGGGTTTGTGTTACCTTTTCTCTAGTGCGCCGGACTTCTTTGACATGAAATACTTCCAGGAAATCGGGACCATCTCCTCCCCTAAAATAACCATTACTAACTATTGTGTTACCGTTTGATGAAGTGGTTTTAACAACACCAAGACCAATCCCCGCAGTAGAAAGCGTAAACACCTTACCATCTCCAGCATAAATCTATGGGAATTTTGTACTCAATTACGTAAATTATGTGGTAAATTGTGTAAATTATTGGTAAATAATTGGTAAACTGTGTAGAAATTACCACTTTGGCCTTGATGAAATCACCGGGTCGGAACCATTCATACATTAAAATCTCTATGCTCTTCGATTCCAACACATTGTTACTCCTACAAATTATCATTACTATTAACTATTATTAATATAAATTAAATTATTATTAGTTATATTTGTGTAAAAACAGTAAAAGGTACGTGAGAGAGGCTTTGTATTGGTCCTTGAGGGTTCTGCCGTTGACTGCGATGATGTGACAGTCCGCCTTGTTTATATGTACTCTTGATATCTGAGCCACTACCACCGCGCCAACATACGGAACCCTCACACACCCAGATTCCACACTTATCTCCTATCATCATTATTACTATAATAATTATAATTATATAGTGGAGTGAATACGTTGTTTGGTGAGATGTGTTGTGATCCGAGGACTGATGAGTAGATGATGGAATCCTTGACGTAAACGTTGCGTAACGGCACATAGTCACTCACCGTACCAAGCAACATCCCAGGCAATACCACACTCATAATTATTATCAAATTATTCTAAATTATCAAATTATTATTAAATTATCAAATTATTATTGAATAATTAAATTATTGAATAATTATTACATTATTATTATTATAGTGTAAAAAAATTGATGGAGTGGAGTTTATGGTGAAAAAGGGTTTGGTTGGAGTTTAAGATGGCTGCGTTAATGCTTAATTTACAAGGCTGTTTTACTACTAATTCCGCCGTGGCAACGGTTTTATACCCAGAGTAACCCTCCCACTCCACGACGTTACACATATCAACTCCATTCACATCTCCGGAAACTGTCCTGTACGGCCTAGTGGTACTGATACAACTGGTGGAACCGGGTGTAATAGGTTCGAGACCCACCTGTTCCAGAGAGCCGGACCACAGTAGATTCTCGACGTTTGTGTACAAATCGTAGGTAAACGGGATGATTACAACTTTGTAATCGGCGATGGGTCTAGTTCCATTATTCTTCGCCAGCACATTTACCGTAAAATACTTACCCACCGCAAGGGTGTCACCAGCCATAACCCTGCCATCCACAGTAATTAACACCTTAATCGATATCTTAGAATAGATCAAGTCATTCATGGGTATTAACCTTTCGAGGCACATTTTATACCATTGCGTTAGCTTAGACTTGCCAGTCAGTCTGGGTGTGTTATCACCCAACTCAGTTGAAGTAACACCATTGCCAGGGTCAAACAATTTAATAGTACCAAAATTCCCATTGCATGACCAGTGAATGGAATTAAACAGGTTAAGTATTTGATACTTCCTGTGACGTTTATAGGGGAGTTTACGGATATCCACGTGGTACCTACGGAAATGATAAATTGTGTTACTGTACCTGTTGGAGGTGTTTGGGTTAGATATGAACTCCAGGTTCCCCATTTTACAGGAAAATAACTTATCACTTTCATTATTAACTTTAAAGAACATTCTTAGCCATTTGTTATCGTATTTTACCCTGGAGTTTTTTAGGCTCTGGAGGGTGGAACTACTATAATATTCCTTAAACAAATCAATATTATCCCTGAGTAACCTGTGATTAAAGTGTACTACTGGTACAAACTGGTGCTCCTGCACGGTGATACTCTTTTCCACCTTGAAATTTACACTTTTGTATGCGTTTCCCCGGATCAAACGGGAGTCACACGTTCCAGTCACACCTGAGTCACCAATTTGATAATCGAAAACAACGTCAAAACTTGAAAATAACTCATTTGCCACGTAAACCAGGGGTAGATAAAGAGATTCACCCGGTAACAACTGGAGTCCCACACCAACCCTATTACTAGCTACCGAGTGTTTGATTGTGTGACCGGCGAATAGGTGGAGATAGATTGAGAATTTGATGTGGTTGATTTGTTTAAGTTTCTGTTGGAGGATTTGGAATTGAAGGTAATCTTTGGCTGTCAGGGGCTGTGACTTAACACTAGGCTCCGGCACGTGTGGCAGTACTGACACGGTAATATTAGTAAACTTGTGGCTCTTATTTTTATTACTTAATTTGACATAAATTAAGCTTCTGTCACCTGTGAGTAACGGGGAGTTTTGGGTAAATTCGGACATGTTTGACATCAGCTGCTCCAAGACCGAACAGTCCACACACAACTCCTCAGAACACACCAACACACTCTTACACAGTCCACCGTCTCCACGTAAATTATTTATCGAAGTTATACTATTAGTAGTTCCGGTGGAAGTTATGGAACTGGTGGTCCGGGTGGAGATGGATCTGTGTGATGTGGTTCTGGAGGACAGAAGAGTGTTTGGTGTGTTTGAAACTGAGGCAGCAGTTATAAACTCGACTTTATCCTTAAAATCCGTGCTAAACAATCCAATCTCACACTCGTTACAATCTTTCACACATCGCATCTTCATACCATACACACTATACAATTATTAACTATTGTATTATAGGTAAATATGGTATTATAGGTAAATATGGTATTATAGGTAACTATAGAATTATTATTAACTATAGGGGTATTAACTATAGGAGTATAGGTAACTGTGTTATATGGTAGTATAGGTAACTGTGTTATATGGTAGTATAGGTAAATATGGTAGTATGGGTAAATATGGTATTATTATTAACTATAGCAGTATTATTAACTATAGCATTATGAAGTAACTATAGCATTATGGATAACTATGGTATTATACAGTAAATATAGCATTATTAACCATAGCATTATTATTAACTAGCTAGTGTAGTATGGGTAAATATGGTATTATAGGTAACTATAGCAGTATTATACAGTAACTATTACATTATTAGACACTAGTTAGTGCAGTATAGGTAACTATGGTATTATTAGACACTAGTTAGTGCAGTATAGGTAACTATGGTATTATAGGTAAATATGGTATTATAGGTAAATATGGTATTATAGGTAAATATGGTATTATAGGTAACTGTGGTATTATAGGTAACTATGGCATTATGAGTAACTATGGTATATGGTAGTATGGATAACTATGGTATATGGTACTATGGGTAACTATGTTATTATGGGTAACCTGAGAAACTGTGTGAAATTCCCCGTTTCGCATGATTTGAGTGTTGATATGAAGGTGTTTGGGTCCGAATTGTCCAGATTAACCAGCAGTTGAAAACAAGTTAAAAAGTCAAATAATGTAAATTTAACGCCTAGGACACTAAGTGTCCCCTCATCCTTAACCCTGAGATTGATTGTTTTTATATAATTTCTACTAAATCCTGGGACTATAAATTCCGTTTTCACAGTGTCAAATGGAACACCTGAGCCAACTAATTCCACGTCCTTTAACATTAAATCAACGGCCAGCGGGTTAACCATTACAACCTCCACAGTCAACAAACTGTCAACATACACCACCAAATCCTCCAAATCATTTATTACCGTGATGACATTTCCAACAGTGTTGACATTGTTTACATTGTTTACATTGTTAACATTGTTTGTAGTGTTGGTAGTGTAGAGTTTGGATTTGATTTTGGTGCGAATGTGAAATCCCAAGTGTTCACACTGAAGCCTACACTTCCTAGTGTGAACAATGTGAAAAGTTAAGTTGTTATTGATTGTGTTGATTTTCTTGGGATTCTGGCTGGAGAAGCGGAGATTCAGGGTGGAGAAGCGGAAATGCAAGTCTGCCCTGCTCAACTCCATTGAACAAATTAAAGGAAATTTACCCAACCTAACACCTTCATAACCGCCAAAATACAATAATTTATCGTCCAAACCAATCCTGCACACACTACAGACACTGTCACATTGTCCATAGTGTGTGCGTATAATGAGATGTGATAGGGTTAAATATGTGAGATTAAACAGTTTAGCATAACGTTTTAGCTCTTGTAAACGGGGACAGATATCAACTTTTGCGGTGTGTTCTTGTATGGATTGGAGTATGTTACACAGTTTCAGGGTTAAAACCCGCTTTACCAGGACTATGTCTGAGCTATACCTCAAATTGTTAAGCTCAGTGTTTATTATTGAATTATTAATCTGGTACCAATTTTTGTAATATTTTATCATGTCCAGGGCCATAGGGTCTACTGTCGTCATTTCCAGACACTTTGTCACACCCCCTAGCAACACTTCAAGATCCTGTTCATCCTCTGTTTCACACAGTTTACTCCCAATTGATTGTGTTTCACAGTTGATAAAATCTTTTAGATGTTGATAAAAGTGTAGTTTTCGTTTATATTTGGTGTTTTGGAGCAGGTCTACCACGTACTGAATAACGTTCAGCTGCTGTTCCGGCGGTAATCTCCTACAATAAGTGACAAACGAGGAAATCACTGGGATTACCAGTGCTGAATCCGCTAACAGTTTAGTGTAAAAAATGAACAGAAGTTGGAGCTCTTCGGAGCAGTCAGATGTCCTCAGCCACACAAGAAATGACCTCTTCAAACTATTCAACAGATACTCCACAGGTCTCTCAATCACTAACTTCAACAGTTCGTAGACAGATTTACCAGTTTTTCCCCTGGCAAATTTGTTTAGGGATTGGACAGTTTGGGAACTGACAGAGTCAATTCCAATCCTAAGGTTAAAAAGTTTAAAAAGTGTGACAGAAAGAGTAAAAAGAGTTTGTGCATGTGAGAGGTGATTGTTTTCACTTGTAAAATGATAATTTGCGCAAACGTAATGACAAATCGCTGTCAGATTATTACCCAAGATTAAATTTACATCACCAGAACGCTTTATCTCAGATCCAGAATATGATTTACCCCTGCGGGTGTGGGAATGGGAATGTGAATGTGTATGTGTCAGAGATTTCCTTATGTTCTCTAGTGAGTATTTTGGATCATCCAAAAGTGTTAACAATTGGCTAACAATTGTGATGAGCAAATTCAGCACTATTTCCCCCAACACAGCGTATACCCGTTGTGTCACCTCTGCACAGTGTTTGTCGATGAGAAAGAAGGAATCGTAAGTTAAATCCGGATCGTAGACGTGATTAACTTGTGTAAACTTGTGTAAACGATTCTTTACGACGTGTTTGTCAAATGATTCTAGCAACTGGTCCCTAGTGTGATCCCCCGATACTGAGAGAAGAAACTGAAATTTAGCCAAGTTATCCCCGTACAAACTCTTTTTCTCGTAAAACACGTCAATCAAACTTGAGTAATCCACTGTCCCATCGTTCAGAATCACAATTGCAATGACATTTCCTGGGTAAAATAACTTTGGAATAAAGAGCGAATTGAACTTCTCCTCGGAAATAAACTTGAGATCAACACTTGAATCCTCGGTTAGATGTGACAGAATGTCATTTCTCTCGAGTATCGAGAGCGATTTTGCGTTGTTTAGGAGCGCTTCTCTGGGCGTGGAATTGGCCCGTTCCACAGGCCACAAAATCTCAGTAGGACCAAGTCTGACCTTTTTTGTAAAGTGTAACTTCCCACTTAAGCTAAACTCATCGGCCAGATAATTAGATAACAATTCCCTTACAGAAAAACTGCTAAAATTGGTGTTCAAAAAGGTTAGAGCGGAGTTGTAGAGAGCATCGGAAGTCCCTTCAGTTCTTGAAATTATCACGTAAAGGCCTGAAAAAAGTGATTCCTCAATGCTCAAATCAGATGTGTATCTAAACATTCGGAAAATGATTCACCAATCATTTTCAACACTAATAATAAAATTATCCCAAAATTGATAAAATTATTTAAATTCATAAAATTAATTAAAATTAATAAAATTATTTAAATAATTTAATTTATATTTGCAGATGGTGTTTAATAATTATTTTTCATTATTGCCTTCTATTGGTAATTTTGTGTAGTTTTGGCTGTAAATTGTGTTATGAATACTGCGGACGATTTGAGTAGTAATGACGAGGCGCAAAACGAGGATGAAACTGCCAAAACGAAGCTTAACTTAACTCAGGAGAATGTCAAGGAACTGATTTCAAACTTACTTTTATCAAGTTTTTTTTCCTTAAATTTGTAAATGATTCTTTAGTTGTTGAATATTTAACCAAAATCGCAGTCACCTGCGAAGGCGATAACGTCGCAGATCCCACTGTCATCAAAACTCTCATGAAACACATGTAATCACTTTCTCCACATTTTCTACACATTTTCTCACAATTATTTACATATTCTCACGATTATTTACATATTCTCACGATTATTTACATATTCTCACGATTATTTGGTTAATATAACAATTATTTGGTTAATATAAGATTGGTTAATTGTGTGAATAATGTTTTAGATACAAATTTGAGAAGTCGTTGAAGAAGTTACATAAGCTCGTTGAGTATAGTTACTCTCAGTCGTATGATCTTGGAAGTGTAATCAAGGGCGTTATAACGTAATTTTACACACAATTTTATCATTTTAGAGCTGTTGACGACTATAATAATCCGTACGATTGGCTGTATTATAATGTTGTGAATAAATACCTAAAGTGCGCAGAGAAACTTGATAACTCACTATCAGTCATTGATGTAATTATTTACCCTTTCTAATCTTGTTCAGACACTACAAAGCAAATTAATCGAACGCCTCCAATTCACTAATAATTAATTTTATACAAACTTTATCTTACTCTTAAATAAATATATTTATGTGTAAAAGAATTGAGTTGGTTATTTTAAGCGTTTCAAATACTTTAAACTACAGTTATAGCATACTACATATAATCTTAAGATACTATACGTTATATACTCTATTGTATATATGTATGAGTATAGTAGGGTATGGTATAATAATGTCATAGTTATACAAATATAACACAGAATAACACTTAATAAAGCTTAATTAACGCTTAATTAAAGGTTAATTAACGCTTGATTATGTCTTGAATTGGTTAAATTAGGTCCTTAAAATATTAATCAGATTGACTACTATAATGGTTGGGTACTGGAACTAACGAGTCTTAATGTCACAAACAACTTAATCTACTAATGACATTCTACTGAGCCTAGACATGACAGTCGTCTGGAAACACACATGGAGAACCTTAACCCTTATCACCCAATTACCTCTTTAAACTAATGAACACTTCTATTTCTTACACATAATATACACACTATCATACCTTATTTAATATACTAACTATTGTACATAATACATATGAATATAAATATGAACATAGTATAATACATGATGTGTATTAGAGAAATGCATATTTATCAGAGGGTAATTCGTCAGTTGATTCATCTAGCTTAACGTAGACTTTATCATTTTCAACCTTGACTTCGTGTGTTCTCTGGCATTTTCCCTTGGATTTCCAGTCTAGTAACAGCACTTTCCTCCTTAGTCTACCATTTTCTTCCACTTGAATCACTTCTACTGGGCGGTAAAATGATTCTCCAGTGGATATTGAGATGACATATTTATGCTGTGGACACCGAATACAAGGCTGGCCTAGAATCTCCTCTATATCCTCACTAAACTATGATTTTATACCAAGTTAAAAATACGTATTCCAGTCTTCCCGCAGAATGATAACAATTCGCATCCGTACAATATAACTTTTCCTTATAATTATATATCACAACTAAAAATTTATTTTATTTATTTTTTATATTTATTATATTATAATTTGTGTAAAATACGTTTTCGGTTATTTATTGCGATTCTCCTGGGCTGTTCTAAAAACTAAACACACATCATAAAAATAATATATAAATAATAAATAATATATAAATAAATTACTATATAAATTAATTATTATATAAGTAAATTTGATATATTAATTGGTACATGTTTGAGATGACCAATTTCAGTAAAAGATTCCATATGATAGCCCGTTAATTCCATATGATAGCCTGTTAATTCCGTATGAAAGGGTGTTGAAGTGCGTCTTCGGGTGAGAACCTTTTATTTGGGTCTAGTACGAGGCATTTTTCGAGTAGTTCGCCGAGTTGTCGGATTTTCTTTACGAGTATTTCCTTCTTGGGTGAGTTAGATTTGGTCCAGGGCTGTCTCTCGAAGATGCAATCTGTGATATTTCTCGTGGGTCTGAGGTCCTGTAACACCCTGGTCACCGTGGTCTTGGTTAGAGGATCTGTGGATGTGTACACAAAGTCTAAATTCTCATCAAAGTGCTGTGAAGAGAATTGACCTGCCCTAATCATCTTACTCGGGACCTTCCCCTTAAACTCCATCATCAACTTCAACATGTGATTATTGTTACGACCCTAATCATAAATTAGCATAGTAATATGTATTGAATAGTCGAGTGGTATGGTAATATCTAATGTGAATGGCAAAGTCAAGCGGCAATTGGCCCGGATAGTAGTGAGGCGGGGGACTGCCAAAGGGAGCTAATTATATATAACTATTACTAAAGTTTATTACAATATAAATACTATAGTGAGTTGGAATAGTACAGTGGTAGATAAGGATCCCCTATGAACACCAAAGTCAAGCGACAATTGGCCCGGATAGTAGTGAGGCGGGGGACTGCCAAGGGGAGCTAATTAACTATATAACAAGACCAGGAGATAACTAAGGAAATAATCCCTGGGAGTAAAAAGAGAGTAACTATGTGTTAGCTGTGTGTGAGGTAAATATGTATTAATGGTGTGTGCGGTAGCAAGCACCGTAAAGGAGTTACCGGAAAGAGAATATCTCCAGTGGCGAGTTCGTAGATAGTAGCGGCAGCGCTCCAGACATCAATTTTACAATTGTATCTACAGCCAAGAATGATTTCTGGAGCTCTGTAGAAACGACTGACCAAGTAAGCAGTGACGTCATTCTCCGACTCATCACTCGCAGATCCCAAATCACATATCCGCAACTTATTATAACCCTCATTCACCAATATATTATCCGGCTTCACTATAATACATTCAGTTGTAAAATACTATAAATGTGTGTAAATATGTAAATAGTGTAAGAATGTGTAGAATAGAATAGAGAGTTACGATCGGCATGCATGATTTTATTTTTTTTCATGTGTCGTAGCGCAATGAATAATTGCCTCGTATACGAATGCACATATGATATATTCAACCCATATCCCTTCCCGTTCCTATAACAATCCAATTTACAATGTTAACAATGTTAATAGTAAAATGGTATGGGATAGTGGAGTGAGTTGTACGGATCTACTGTGAACTCCAAAGTCAAGCGACAATTGGCCCGGATAGTAGTGAGGCGGGGGACTGCCAAGGGGAGCTAATTAACTATATAACTAATACTACAATAACTAATATTATATAAATATATAAGTAGTATAAGGTAACTAGTAGTTATACAGTTTGAGATGTGATCTGAGATTTCCCCAATACCAATGAAAGACCATGCAGAGGTGTCCTCTGTATTTAAAAGAGGTTAGTAGTTGTACGATATGTTTTTTATCTTCTTTGTCAGTTTCGTTAAGACGTCTGAGGATGTCCATCTCCTTCTCCGCAGCCTTGATCATCATGTCGTTATTACGTATGACTTTGATGGCCACGTTAAGATTGTCCACCGAGTCGTAGCACTTTAATACTGAAGAGAAAACACCTTTTCCAGCCAACTCACTTATCACACTGTAACGGTCATCCATCACCTCACCAATCATTGCCTATATATTACATAATTAATATTATATAGTAATGTATATAGTTAGTAGCTCCCTCTAGGGGTATAGTTAATAGTATAGTAAAGTAGCTCCCTCTAGGGGTATAAAGTTAAATAGCTCCCTATAGGGGTATAGTTAATAGTATAGTAAAGTAGCTCCCTATAGGGGTATAGTTAATAGTAAGATAGCTCCCTATAGGGGTATACATTAAGATAGCTCCCTCTAGGGGTATATATCTAAGTAGCTCCCTCTAGGGGTATATAGTTAATATTATGAATTAACTGAGTAAATAATGAGTAAATAGTGTGGATATGAGTAGATAGTACCCCCGGAGGGATAAGCAAGCACCGTAACTGACCTGATAGTACCCTTCGGAATCATTCCAATTTTCGGCGAGTGAGCGATTTTCTAGTTTATTAGTAATAACACGCCTGAGGACTTTCCTCTTCTTAACCGTACTCTCGTCTACTGCTGTACTAAACATGTCCATGTCATCCTCGTCCTCCTCATACTCCAACTCATCCTACACTAACATTTAACATTTATTAAGTTAATAATAAAGTTAATAATAAAGTTAGTAGAGTTAGTAAGTAGTTAGTAGTAAAGTTGGTAAGGTTAAAAGTGGTTGGGGTGTTACCTGTTCGGATCTCTTCATGTTGATGATGAAGTTGCGTAACTTCTGTTTCTCTAACATCAACTTCTTCTGCAAATCTGAATACACATAAGTCATGTCATTAGTCATATCAGTCATCTCATTTACTGTGTCGTCCCTAAGAGTTTCATCCCTAGGAGTACTATTCCTAGGAGTACTATTCCTAGGAGTCATATCCCTGGGAGTATAGTCTCTGGGAGAGAGTGTGACTGAAATGGGTGAGATATCTTCCAACTCTTTTGCACTGTCCAAACTAACATCTGGCTCCTCAGATTGCCGTACTGGCGTTCCGGAGTCTGTAATGTCTGGGTCTGGAGTTCCCGGGTCTTGTTTATCACTAGTATTAGGATTAAGATGTGAGATTAATAGTGAAAAGGGGTTTAGACATCTTTTTTCCCTTACTTTTTCTTCAACTGGTTTCTCAACCATATTTTCCTCCACACTCTCTATACTCTCTATACTCTCTATATTCTGTATACTCTCTATATTCTCTATACTCTCTATATTCTGTAAAGATTGTACACTCTGTAGAGATTGTTCTGAGGATTCAGTATGTGATAAATCGGTGTGAAGGGGTTTGGAATGTTTGAGTAAGAGTTTATGTCGTTCCTGTCGTCTGGACTCGAGGAACTTGTCCACGTCCTCGTCCTCATCCTCCAACTCCAACTCCTCTATCTCACCCTCCTCAGCTAATCAAATCATTAACTATTACTAATATAGTAGTATTATAGTAGTATTATAGTAGTATTATAGTAGTATTATAGTAGTATTATAGTAGTATTATAGTAGTATTATAGTAGTATTATAGTAAGTGTATGGGATAGTACGTGAGAGTGTGATTGGTTTCTGTTGATAGTAATACTTCCTCTTCTTCTCCTAAAACACAAATCAACAACTTTATTACTTTGTACAACTTTGTAAACTTTGTAATAATGTGTAAATAGTGTAAAATAGTGTAAAATAGTGTAAAGGTGTGTGGAGATACGTTGGTGTTGAGAGTGGGAGTGTGGGAGTGATGTTGTGATCTATAATGTTTATTTTCGGCTATTTTCTGACTATAATTATTACTACTACTTCTCCTACTTCTATCTATACTCCCGATACGGCGTGTTCTACTCCTACCGTATGATCTATCCCCCGATCTCCCTCTACGGTATGTCCTACTCCTACGGTGTGATTTACTCCTACGGTGTGATTTACTCCTATGACGTGATCTATCTGGTGATCTCCCTGTACGGTGTGATCTACGAGTGTGAGATCTCCTGGATTTGTGTGACCTGTAAGAGTGTAGTGACCTGTAAGAGTGTAGTGAAGATTTGGAGTGTGGTGACCTATTGGAAGTATGAGAGGAATGAAGTGAATAATTACTGGAATTAGATAAACTTTGTTTACTTTTATGCAAGTCGGAACCTGAACTCTCCTCAGAAATCCAACTCCTGTCACTCATCTCACAAACTTCCTCACCTCTAATTTCCCCCAATTGCGATAAAATCCTTAATATTACAAATTATTAAAATATTAAAATATTAAATAATATTAAATGAATATTAAATATGTTAGGAGGGGAGAGGGAGGGAGGATGGGGTCTGGGTAGTGAAATAATTAACTATAAAAACTTTTTAGACACAAAATTCCATTAAAAATACTACTGACAATATTAATTCTATTCGATAATTAAATTTGGGGTTGTGAAAATTGTTTGCGAAGAGGGGAATCTCACTGCTCAGAATGGCCGGAAAGAAGGTAACCAATTATTAATTTATTGCGTATTTCATAGGTTACAGTTGTTGGCTGTGGTAATTGGGGAACTGCCGCCGCCAAAGTCATCTCCGAAAACACACCCAAATTCAACCTCTTCAATCCCACCGTAACACACACTTTACCCATTTAACTCTCCTAATTAACTCTATACCACATTCTTACATACTGTAAATAGTGTAAATATGTGGAAATACCATAAATATGTGTTTAGGTACGGATGTGGGTATTGGAGGAGTTGGTGGAGGGAGTGAAATTGAGTGAGTTGATAAACACTACGCATGAGAATAAAAAGTATTTACCGGGGATTAAGCTGCCAAATAATCTCCTCGCCGTACCCGATCTCAACGAATGCGTTAAAGACACCGACCTCTTCATCTTCGTCATTCCACACCAATTCGTCAAAGTATTCTACACACAATTATTACTCATTTATACTATTAATTATACTATTATCTATACTATTATCTATACTATAGTATACTATAGAATATTGAGTATGTAATACTAACAATTATGTGTATAGAGTACGGCTGTGAAGATGAGGGAGTGTGGGTTAATGAAGAAGGAGGCTGTGGCGTTATCGTTGGTGAAGGGGATTATGATTTTGGATAATGAACCCGTTTTAGTCTCTGACGTTATTGAACGCGAACTCGGGATCCCTTGCTCCGCTCTCTCCGGGGCCAACGTCGCAAACGTAATATTTACACAGTTTACAACACTTAACTATTCTATAACTATACTATTTATATTTAGTTATAATCATAGCATAGTATAGTTATAGTATAGTATATTATTGTAGTATTAGTTATATAGTTAATTAGCTCCCCGTGGCGGTCCCCCGCCTCACTACTATCCGGGCCAATTCCCGCTTGACTTTGCCATTCACATTAGATATGTATATTCCACTCCACTGTCCCATACTATTATACTATTAATATTGTTAACATTGTAAAAAATGTTGTAGTGTATAGCTAGGGAAGAATTTAGTGAGGCTACGGTGGCGTATACGACTAGGGATGAGGGAAGGTTATGGCAGAGATTATTTGACAGGCCTTACTTTAAAATCCGTTGTATTAAGGACGTGGCTGGGATTCAGGTTTACGGCGCGATTAAGAACGTCGTGGCGCTTTCCGCCGGGTTCTGTGACGGACTTGGACTTGGCTCTAATACCAAAGCCGCAGTTATGCGTATTGGACTCGTTGAAATACACAAATTCGCCAAACTCTTCTTTCCAAACACTACTGAGGTACGGGGCTTGCATGCGCTCACAGATTTTTCTACTCTTAGTTATCACTCCATAGGATTTATTTCCGCAGTTATTTATCACTCCATAGGGTTTATTTATCCCTTGTGGGTTCCTTGGTCATTTATTACTTAGTAGTATACGCTTGAATATTTCCTGTAAATAGTACTAAAGTTATGATTAGGACGTCGTGTTTGAGAGTGCTGGCGTTGCGGACTTGATAACGACGTGTATTGGTGGCAGGAACGTGAGATGTGCCGCTGAGTTCGCGGCTAAAGAAGGGAAAAGGTCCTGGAACGAAATCGAACAAGAGTTTCTCAACGGTCAAAAGTTACAAGTATAACACTACTAGTCTTATTGTTACATACTATTCCACTGTATTCTATTCCATTATGTAGTATTATTTACAGTATTCCATAGTATTATTTACAGTAGTTAACAGTTCTATAGTACTATTTACAGTAGTTAAGAGTATTACTATAGTTAACAGTAGTCTATAGTAGTTAAGAGTATTACTATAGTTAACAGTAGTCTATAGTAGTTAAGACTATTCTATAGTAGTTAAGAGTAGTTAAGGTTATATAACATTACTATGTAGTTAAGACTATTCTATAGTATCCTACAGTACTTAACAGTAGTTAAGAGTTAACAGTATTCTATGGTATTCCACAGTAGTTAAGCTATAGTAGTTAAGGACCATGTATCTTAGGTATAGCATAATAGTTAAGAATGGGCTATAGTAGTTAAGGATTAGGTATCTTAGGTATAGTATAGTTCCACAGTAGTTAAGCTATAGCGGTTAACAATATTCCACAGTATTCTATAATACTCTATACTACTGTATTATAGTCTATAGTAGTTAAGAATATTCCATAGTATTATTTACAACATTCCATAGTATTATTTACAGTAGTTAACAGTAGTTAATAGTATTCTATAGTACTCTATAGTAGTTAACAGTAGTTAAGCTATAGTAGTTAAGGGTATTATTTACAGTATTCCATAGTATTCTACGGTGTTAAAGAATTGTTTTAGGGCGTATCGACGTGTCATGAGGTGTATGAAGTGTTGAGAACGCATGACAAATTGGCCGAATTTCCGCTGTTTCACGTCACTTATAAAGTTGCTTTCGAATCCACACACCCCTCAGAACTCATCAAATCGCTCTCCGTACCCTTTACACAGTTTTACACAATTTTTCAAATATTTATCAAATAATTAACTTATTTATCAAATAATTAACTTATTTACCAAATAATTAACTAATTTCAATTATTTATCAAATTTTCAACTATTCCACAAATAATTAACTAATTTCAATTATTTACACAATTTTTCAAATATTTACCAAATTTTCAAATATTTACCAAATTTTCAACTATTTACCAAATAATTAACTAATTTCAATTATTTATCAAATTTTCAACTATTCCACAAATAATTAACTAAATTACCAAATAATTAAAAAATTATCAAATAATTAAAAAATTTAAAAATTTTCAAAAATTGTGTGAGTAATGTTGTAGACTGAGGAGTTGGAGAGGTTTGAGTGATTTGATTAGCTATGGGGAGATGAATTGGAAATTAATTATCTGGAAAATAGTTAAATTAATTTTTCTTCAAAATATATGTGATAATGTATAAAATTGTGTGAATGCTTAATCCTGAGTATGGAGGAGGAGATGATAAGTTTGGATTCCCTGGAGGAGAAGAAGCCGGATACGTTTTATAACATAACATTTAACGACATTGACCACGCGATTTACTCAGCCAGCGAGAACATCGAGTTCCCCAAGGACAGAAATATCATCAGAAAGGCCGAGGATTTCCGGAATTTAGGCAACGAAAGCTTCAAAAAAGGATTCCTCGAATCTGCCATTGACTACTACACCAAAGCCATCAAAACTTACCCACACAACCACGAATTCTACACCAACAGAGCTCTATGCTACAAAAAACAAAATAAATGGGATCTTGTAACTCTTTACACCTTTTCATTTATACCTTTTTTACCCTAGTTATACTCCTTTTACCCTAGTTATACTTTTTATACAGTTAATATTGAGAATTATAGTGTTAAAACTGGTGATAATGTGATTTTGTGTAGGTAGAGCAGGATGTGAGACAGGCGTTAAATCTGGAGGAAAACTCCGTTAAAGCCCATTATTACCTTGGACAAGCACTTCTCAATCTAGGTACAAATCACACAGTTCTCCTTAACACAGTTCCTTATCACGGTTATCCCTTAAATTTACTGTATTGAATGTTTATATAGTGTACATCTGGTTGATTGTATGATTAGGAGACCCTGTGGAGGGGATGAGGAAGTTGAGGAAGGCGAAGTGTTTATCGGAGCATTACAAGGTGCCGTACATAGAGGAAATAGATAATGAAATATTAAAGGCGAAAAAAGCCATCTGGGAATCTCAAGACATACAATTCAATAACACTCTCAACTCATTCTACACCTTCATACACGTATTCTTCAACATTTTTTATCTATACTATTTATAGTATTAAGTATTTTAGGTTTTATTTATAGTATTTTAAGTATTATTTACTAGGTATTCGTAAGTATATAGTTAAAGTAGCTCCCTCTTGGGGTATATATTTAAATAGCTCCCTCTTGGGGTATATAGTTAAGTAGCTCCCTCTTGGGGTATATAGTTAAGTAGCTCCCTCTAGGGGTATATAGTTAAGTAGCTCCCTCTAGGGGTATTATTTAATTAGCTCCCTCTAGGGGTATATAATAAAGTAGCTCCCTCTCCCTCTCCCTTATATAGTAAAGTAGCTCCCTCTAGGGGTATATAGTTGTATAGTAAATAGTATACTATGTAGATATGTGTAGGACCTGATAGAGCGTGAGCGTGTGGAGAGTAGGATGGAGTTGGAGGAGTATGGAGAGCGCATTCAGCAGCTCGAACACTTTAGAAACTACATCGCCAAATCAAAAGAAAAACATATCCCGCCATACCTCTGCTGTAAAATATCCATGGTACCCCTTACACAGTTTTATCTACTCATCTCTACTGTGTATAGTTAAGTATAGTATAGTATGGTATAGTGTTATATAGTGTTTGATGAGGGATCCGGTGATATCGTCGAGTGGTTTGACGTATGAGAGAAAGTTGTTGGAGACGCATTTGCTGTGTAACGGTGAGTACGATCCCATCACCAGGTAAAAAATAATAATAATATAAAAATTAGGGAGCTGTGTAAGATGAGTGACTTGGTGCCGAATTATCATGTAAAGGAGGCCGTGGAGGACTTTCTAGATAAAAACCCCTGGGCTTTCGATGATTACTATACCATATAACATCAATTTATTGTGTCACCATAGAATTTGCTAATTAACTCCCAGTTAATTTCATAAAATTTTATTTAATATTTTTATTAATTATTTTTTTATGAATAATTTTAATTTTAATGATGATTCATGAGAATTTTTGGAATCCTGAGATTTCTCACTTTTTACACATTTCTCAACTTTTTTACCAATTCCAAAATCTTCAACAATTCCAAACTTTTCACGAATTCCAAAATCTTCAACAATTGTAAACTTTTCAATAATTCCAAACTTCTTGAGAATTGTAAACTTCTTGACAATTCCAAAATTTTCACGAATTGTAAACTAATTCCAAATAAAACAAATTTGAATATTTGTAAAATTAAGTCATTTGGCTTCATAAATCCTTCCAATCACACTGTAAACTCCTCTGTGAACTCTGTAAACACCTCTGTAAATTCCTCTGTAAACACCTCTGTGAACTCTGTAAACACCTCTGTGAACTCTGTAAACACCTCTGTAAATTCCTCTGTAAACACCTCTGTGAACTCTGTAAACACCTCTGTGAACTCTGTAAACACCTCTGTAAATTCCTCTGTAAACACCTCTGTGAACTCTGTAAACACCTCTGTGAACTCTGTAAACACCTCTGTGAACTCTGTAAACACCTCTGTGAACTCTGTAAACACCTCTGTAAATTCCTCTGTAAACACCTCTGTGAATTTACTGGGAAATGGTATTTTTAGCGCTGTACAATTGTTTTAGACTGGAGTGACTACAGGGTCGTCGATTTGTGTGTGATAAAAGTGAGTGGCGGTGACGGCGGTGACGGCTGTATGTCCTTTAGGAGGGAGAAACACGTGCCACTAGGCGGAGCAAACGGCGGAAATGGCGGACCAGGAGGTGACGTTTACATCGAGTGCAACGACTCCGTAAGCGATCTCAGATGGTTCAAGGCAAATAAAATATATAAAGCACAAAACGGCAATAACGGGAAAGGATCCAACAGGAACGGCGTACGCACTTTCTACCGTATTTACCATTATTACCTAGTTCTATAGTATAATTGTATTAGCTATAATAATAATAGTTATATTACGTATTTGAGGGTATTTTCCGGGCCATGTAAACCGTACTATAGCACTGTGTACACAGTTAACTACGAGTTAATTATAATTTTCTGATTCTCAACAATGATTAATTGAGTGATTTGAGTTAAAATTAGTTTAAAAAAATTTTTTCGAAATTTGGCCATTTTGACCTGGACCCAAAAGTGGCATTTGGGTTTTGAAAAAAATAAAAATTTTTCGACTATTTAGAAAATTAAATTAAACAATTTTAACACATTTAGCACATCTTTTTAGTCATCAAAATGCTTAAAATTGTTATAAAAAAGTGTTTTTAGCTATGTAAAATTTAGGTAATTGTAGGTACCTGGGCACTGTACTATAGTACTATTAACTACTATTACTCAGCTATTAGAGCGAAATTTTCCAATATTTACCCTTAATTAACACTAAATTTAGCTTAAATTATCCTAAATTAAGTTCTATAAAACAACTTTTTAAGCTAAAAAATCCTAGCAAGTTCCCCTAAATTAACAAAATAAACATAAAATTCCCTAATTATATACCTAATACTACTAAAATAATCCTATCTAAATATCTGCAATACTATATTTACTACTTACTATTTACTATAGCTATGTGCTTGACATGGCCTGGACACCACCCTCCTGATTACCTATTTACACCCTCAAACACACTACTAAATACTTAATATAAAATTGGTACATGTATATTAGGCCAAGGGTAAGGACATGTATTTATATGTACCAAGGGGTACTGTCGTATCTGACAGTAACGTTCACACCACACTACACCGTAACGGTATTACACACACAATTTATCAAGTTTAGGCGATAAAGTGAGAGTAGCACGCGGCGGTAGAGGCGGCAAAGGCAATAAACATTTCATCACCAAGTTGTATCACCACTACTTACACATTTTTTACACATTTTATACACATTGTTTACCTAGTGTAGTGTTTACACAGTGTTTATATATTGTATTAATAGTGTGAATGGATTAGTAATGTTGTGCCTCGGATATGTGAGAGGGGAGAGGAGGGGATAAAGAGAGTTGTAAAGTTGATTTATAAGAAAATCTCCGACATCGCACTCATCGGGAAGCCCAACTCTGGTACCACCACAATCATCTAACTGTGAACTGATAATTTGTAGGAAAGAGTTCTGTGATAAGGAGATTGACAAATGCCAGGCCTAGAGTTGCTAATTTCCCATTCAGCACCAGATTCCCAATCCACGGCATCCTCAACCAAACACAACACGTATTTTTACACACTTTAACTCCTTCAGGATACTAACCAGGTTGATAAGGTTGGCAGTGCCGAAAGTGTGGAACAGGAAACTGAGGAGACAGAAGATGAATTTGACAGCTGCGGATATGAATCAGATGAAGAAATAGATGACACAGAAGAACAAATAGATGTGACAGACCCGGGGGACAGAATAAGTTTGGTGGATGTTCCTGGTTTAATTGACGGGTCAAGTGAGGGTAAAGGACTTGGCCATGACTTTTTAAGGCAAATTGAACACTCCAAAACTCTCTCATACGTCATCGATTCCTCCAATCAAGTATTCTTACACTATTAGTAAATTCAGTAGTCAAATTAGTAAATTCAGTAGTTAAATTAGTAAATTCAGTAGTCAAATTAGTAAATTCAGTAGTTAAATTAGTAAATTCAGTAGTTATGAGTATAGTGTGGAAATGTGTTGTAGGACCCGTTGGGGGATTATATGTCTGTGAGGAGAGAGTTGGAGTTGTACAATCCTGAGATACTTGAGAAGGACGAGATAATACTGCTGAATAAAATTGACTTAATTGACAACCAGACGATCTTCAAACTCATCAACACTTTCCTCAAACACACAAACCACAACCACATCTACTTCCTGTCAGGTAAAATATAACAGGTTTTATTGTTGTGTTTAGCGAAAACCGGTGAGAACATGGACTTTATCAACACACTCTTCCAAAAACTCTACTCATCCCATACCACTCACACTACTACTACTGATGGTGGTGACAGTGTGACTAAATTTGACGACTTGGACGACTTTAGAAAGTTGGACAGGAAAAAATTCACAGTGACTTGTGAGTCTGATGGTGCTTTTAGGATATCCTCTCCTTATTTGGAGCGGAAGATTAAGATGATGAGGTTTGACTTACCCGAGACTATGGACAAGCTCAAGAGTATCCTAAAGGCCAATAAAGTTAACAAGAAACTGATTAAACTAGGCTTAAAAGAAGGAGGAATCATACACATCGGAGATCTCGCATTCACAGCACAATCCAATAATTTCTTCCAATAACACATACACACTATTATACACATGTTTATACACTATTCTATATTATGTATATTAAATATATTAGGTATAATACTATAGTAATAGTATATAGTAATAGTATATAGTTAATAGTATATAGTTAATAGTATATAGTTAATAGTATATAGTTAATAGTATATAGTTAATAGTATATAGTTAATAGTATATAGTTAAGAGTATATAGTTAAGAGTATATAGTTAAGAGTATATAGTTAAGAGTATATAGTTAAGAGTATATAGTATAGAAATTCTACTATAAATGTATAAATATATAGTTAAGGTACATTAGTATGGTAGTATAGTGTTACGTGTCTGGGTTTAGGTATCATAGGCATTACTGTATCATATGCTACTGTAGTATTCTTAGTTAGAGTAGTCTAAAGATATTCTTAGGTACAGTAGTCTAAAGATACTCCAAATACTATACCATATTACATACACATATTATACAGTGTATATATATACTATAGTGGTATCACGTGTCTGGGTTTACATATGAAGTATAATTAGTAGTATTACAATACTATAACGAGTAAATTCAGGTAATTAGTGCCAGGACAGGCTATAGTATTACCAGACCTGAACAAACTACCCTCAGGTAGTACCGCCAGGTACCACGGCACTATACCACAGATATACCAAATAAATAGTATATAATACATAGTATATAATATATTAGTGAGATATTAGGTTTTAAAGGCTTCGTGGAGAGAATCGTATTCGAGGTACCCGGAGTTTCTGGGATCTAAGAGTGAGGAGAGAACGTCTAGGTCTGAGGGGTTTGTGAGTTTGAGTGTTTCCATGACTTGGCGTACTTCGGCCATTTCAACTTTCTTTGACTTGGAGCCGGCGAGTGACGAGTATAAGTCCCCGACGCCGCCGTCGGAGGGTAATTTCTTGGCCAGCTGAGTGCCAAAATTGATAAATTCCGTGCAGTTCATGGGGGAAACTGACGACTTCACGTCGTTGGGAACTACAAATCCTATGGATTGAAGAGCTAAAACCACCGACGCCTCGTTCAAAACGCCTTCCTTCTTAGCATCCATCACCAGGAATAAATTACGCAATTTCATACTCAGGTCCATCCCCAACACAGTTTTATCAATAAAAATTAATGTTTAAAAATTATAAAAAATCAAAAGTGGGCTTTAAAAATTATAAAAAATCAAAAGTGGGCTTTAAAATGATTAAGTATAAAAATTAGGAGGATGTGTAATGCACCATGAGTGTGTAGAATTGTTAACTTTAAGCCTAAATGGACAAAAACAAGCCAATCAATAGAATAATAAAATAAATTTATATATCAAATTTTTAATAAATTAATAGAAAAATAATATTTTATTGTTAGTTAGAATTTGTAAATTTTTTACTCTTAACTTCCGTAATTATCACTTCTTTTTCCTAAATTGCTCAATTATTCCTTAACTATGACTAATTTATGACTAATTTATGTATAGTTTATGTATAGTTATGTGTGGTTTACCTGTGGTTTAATATCTAACAGAGCGACTCCAGCTTCTTTTAAGGCTTCTTCTGAGGGCGTTGTACCCTTAACGTCAAATACGCCAAGTCCGACATCTGCAAATAATCATAAAATTGTACAATTTTACCGAGGAAAATCGACTGTTCGGAGTCTTCCAGGGGTTCGCATGGTTGTAAATAGTTGGAATCTTGTAAATAGTTGGAATCTTCGGATAATTTAATGTCCTGGGTGTATAATTGTAGGTTTGAGTCGAGTGTGTTTAATTTTCCCTGTTTAATGTCAGATTCCACTTGTAAAGTTGATTCCTTAAATTTCGGTATAAACTCGTTACATCTCTTTACACACGAATTGTTCACCAGTTTACTAATGTCATAATCAGGTCTGTTCTTCATATCAAATATTAGTGGAGATGATATTAGTGGAGATATTAGTGGAGATAATATTGAGTAAAAAATGTTAGTGTAGTGTGGACTAGTTGGAGGAAAATATTATGATACAGCGGCAGGACGAACAACGGCCCTTATCATCCACACCCATCATAGATCCTACAGAAATACTATCCAAGGGGTTCAATAGTATACTATACACGGGAGTTCAATAGTATACTATACACGGGAGTTCAATAGTATACTATCCAAGGGGTTCAACAGTATACTATCCAAGGGGTTAAATGGTAAAGTAACACTACTATACGACTAACGTAGCTGTACACATATCTAGAATGCTCTAATATAATTATACTAATCTAATGGCATATGTAGACAGTGTAAATAGTAGTAAAAGGTATAAACAGTATATTTAAGGTGTAAATATTAGTTTTAGGGGTGTAAATATTAGTTTTAGGGGTTTAGGTAGGTTCTCAGGAGTGGGTTGTCCAGGCCATGTCAAGCAAATAACTACAAAGTATAGTAAATATATCGAATTGTAGATGTTTAGATAAGGATTTTAAGAGTAGTATTAGGGATATAATTAGGGAATTTTATGTTTATTTTCATAATTTAGGGGGAGTGTTATAGGAATTTTTTAGCTTAAAAAGTTGTTTTATAGAACTTAATTTAGGATAATTTATCTATTTTAAAGTTAAATTAGCGTTAATTTAGGCTAATAACTAGTAAAATTCGCTCTAATAGCTGGGTAATAGTAGTTAAAGGTACTATAGTACAGTCCTGGAGTACACACTAAAACCGATTTTTAGATACTTTAAACTAACTTTTAGAAATAAATAAAAGCATTTTGATGTCTGAAACATCAATAGGAATGATTTGGAATTATTTAATTTATTCGTTAAAAATTTTGAAAAAATTTTTTTTTTCGGAACCCAAATGTCAGTTTTGGGTCCCGGGGCTTTTTTGGCCAAAAATCAAAATTTTCAAAAATTCCAAAAATTCCAAATTTTCACATAAATCAACAGATTTAACATTGTTAAGGATCAGAAAATTTATAAATAAAAGTAATTAACTATCTACACAGTGCTATAGTACAGCTTGACATGCCCTGAAATACCCTCACTACTCCTAACTACATACCATACCATTACTATTACTATTACTATACCATTACTATACCATTACTATTACTATTATTATACTATTATTATACTATTATTATACTATTATTATACTATTATTATACTATTATTATACTATTATTATACTATTATTATTACTATATTAACTATATAAAACTGTGTAGAGAATACCGAGGGTGTTATTGAATCCGCAAGAGGGGCATGAGACTTTGGTTTGTGTGAGTTCGGCGATTTTGTATTCGCTGTTGAGTATTGTGTTGTTTAGTTCAGTGATGTGTTCGCTCATTAGGACGAGCTGGTCGTTGTAGTTTCTGTGTATGGCGTCTTCGTTTTCCTTGGCCAGGCGGTACTGGTCCCGGTTCACCTGCAAAGCCAGCCTTAACTGACCATTCACATCCTCCAAATTACTCACCATCTTCATCAAATATCTCACATTGTTCATCAATTTACACATGTACAAATGGGTAGACACAGGATCTTCAGAGGGAACACAGGCGTCTACAGAGGGAACACAGGCGTCTACAGAGGGAACACAGGCGTCTACAGAGGTCACAGAAGCTTCTACAGAGTTCGCAAAAGGTTCTAAAGAGAGTATTAGTCACGGTAGATAGTACTGTTAGGGCCAAAACTGGCTTAATTTGGGTAACTCCTAAATTATGTAACTATTTAGCTGGGAACCAGGAAATAGTGTAAAAATTACCTTTGTTACAAAAGTTTGTGGAGTATTTGTTGAAAGTTTGTTGGAAGAGTTTGGTGCAGATGTGTTGGATGTGGTTGGTTTGTTTGAGAGATTCAAGTTCCTTGAGGTAATTTTCCGAGTTCAGCCTGACTATCGACAGTTCCTCCTGCGCCGTTGCGTATTTTAACCTTAACTCCGATAACTCAACCTCACTCCGCTTTAACTTTGCCAACTCACTCTCCAAACTCTTCAAATCTATCCTCAATCCACTACTCAACAACTTTTCGTTACACCTCACAACATATGACACCACATTACCATTGTTACTATTACTACTAATACTATTGTTATTGTTATTGTTATTGTTATTGTTACAACGGGTGTTACGGTTGAAAATCTTGTTGAAAAGGGTTTTGAGTCGTGATTTGGTGATGGATGAGAGTTGTGAGTGTAAATGTGTGATTGAGGAGGAGAGTTGTACCATTTGCTTAGTGCCGCCGGTGAATGGTAGGAACATTCCCTTGACAATCTTAGGGTAACAAATCCTATGCGATAGTATCTCACGCAACTCCATCAGTAAAACACACATCTCACGAATCAAATTATACACCACACCGTAACACTTTCCAAGCAATAACTCAATTGTGTTACCGTCAGTAGGGTTACCGTCAGTAGGGTTACTTTCAATTGTGTTAGTGTCGGGAGTGTGAGTAGTGTTGGAGGAGGAGAATTGGTTGATTAATTCATTAATTAAAAGGGTAGAATAGTTTACACTTTGTAACTCTGTCATGTCTACAACATATTAATAGTATTATTAAGGGTAAAATTAAGACTATTTAGAGGTAACTGAGGGGTAAATTAAGGCTATTTAAGGCCAAAATTAAGGCTATTTAAGGCCAAAATTAAGGCTATTTAAGGCCAAAATTAAGGCTATTTAAGGCCAAAATTAAGGCTATTTAAGGCCAAAATTAAGGCTATTTAAGGCCAAAATTAAGGCTATTTAAGGCCAAAATTAAGGCTATTTAAGGCCAAAATTAAGGCTATTTAAGGGTAAATTAAGGCTATTTAAGGCCAAAATTAAGGCTATTTAAGGGTAAATTAAGGCTATTTAAGGCCAAAATTAAGGCTATTTAAGGGTAATTAGGGGTAAATTAGGGGTAAATTAGGGGTAATTAGGGGTAAATTAGGGGTAATTAGGGGTAAATTAGGGGTAAATTAGGGGTAATTAGGGGTAAATTAGGGGTAATTAGGGGTAAATTAGGGGTAATTAGGGGTAAATTAGGGGTAATTAGGGGTAAATTAGGGGTAATTAGGGGTAAATTAGGGGTAATTAGGGGTAAATAGGGGTAATTAGGGGTAAATAGGGGTAATTAGGGGTAAATAGGGGTAATTAGGGGTAAATAGGGGTAATTAGGGGTAAATAGGGGTAATTAGGGGTAAATAGGGGTAATTAGGGGTAAATAGGGGTAATTAGGGGTAAATAGGGGTAATTAGGGGTAAATAGGGGTAATTAGGGGTAAATAGGGGTAATTAGGGGTAAATAGGGGTAATTAGGGGTAAATAGGGGTAATTAGGGGTAAATAGGGGTAAATAGGGGTAAATAGGGGTAATTAGGGGTAAATAGGGGTAATTAGGGGTAATTAGGGGTAAATTAAGGCTATTTAGAGACTATTTAGGGGTAAAAATGACTATTTTAAGACTAAAATTAACACTAATTAAGAATATTTAGGGGTAAAATAAAGAGTATGTAGTGGTATAAAAATGTTACAGATGATAGAGTTGAATCTTTGGTATAATTTCGTTAAAACTTTATCAAACGATCCAAACACTCTTCTAAACACATTTTTCAACAATTTACCCAACCACTTACATTAAATTTACTTCACCACTGGTGACACTTGTACAACTGTTGCCAATGGTGCCACTGTTGCCACCGTCCTGAGGATTAAAATGTGTTAAAAAATTCTCGAGGCAAAAGTAAATCCTCTGATGTTTGATCAATTGTTTCATTAACTAACCAAATTTTATTAATATTTCATTACCTGGAGGAATAATTTGAAGTACCCAGTGGCCTGAACGAACTCCAGCCCATGGCATATCTTCACTATTATCCCCTCGATCTAATCATAATTGTGTGTTAATTGGTTACTTCACGTGTTGTAGAATCGAGATTCCTTAAAAGATGTAAGTCCTGAGTGAACAGCGTGACAAATGTGCAGTCACTTTCGGTTGAGAAAGCATCCGAACTAACTCCGGATGGAATAAACCTGAGACAATTACTCCAACTCTTGAACACTTCACTCAATGACGCAATTATTCTTCCACTCAACTCGCCACAACTCATACCATCCACACACATCTCCTATAACACAACATAACACTGTAATAACCTAACTAATGTAATAAGTTAACAAGTGTAATAACTTAACTACTGTAATAATTGTAATGAGTAAACTACTATAACTGTGGTAACTGAGTAGATTAAAGTGTGAATACGTGTGATGTGGTATTTTGGTAGGAGTTGTTGAGATTAATGTGTGGATTTCTGCGAAGGTCAAACTTGAATTTTTCATTTAATTTCCTATCCCACTGGAGCTTTTCAGACTCATACGCAGTTCTAGAATTCTCCATCCTACACATAATAACACAATTAAAGTCAAGCGGAAATTGGCCCGGATAGTTCAACCCCGGGGGACTGCCATAGGGAGATACCCCTAACTATATAATAAGTAACTATATAATAAATAACTATATACTACAATAATTATAGAATAGATAAGAGAGTTACAATAGTTGTAGTTGGAATATTTGATGATTTTTATGTTGTAGTTCGGTGTTGAGTGACTTGATGTCACTGGTGTACTGTGTGAGTTTAAGTTCGTTTTTGTTCAGCTGTTCCTGTAAATCCTTGAGGATACTTTCCAGGCCCAGTAACCTATCCTTCAACTCCGATACCACAACACCGTGCTTCGCCTTCATGTCCTCCATGTCACGCTCCAACTCTCTCTTCTCCAAATCCATTGCTTCTGTCACACAATTTACATTATTCACATTATTCACATTATTTACACAGTTAACGAGTTAACACAATTAATATAATTAACGAGTTAATGGGTTAATGGGTTGTGAATACCTGTGAGTTTGAGAGTGGATTCGAGTTTGGCTTTGAGTGTGTTAATTTCATCAATGTATTTCTGAGTATCGGTGTCAGTCCCGCCCTTGATCAACGTTAACGCATTCGTCCACGATTGCACGCCCTTCAACCTCTAACAAATATTTAACCGTGTAATAATTGTTACAGTAGTGTGATTATGAGTTTACGAAATATTAAGAATGTTGGATGGGATATTGGATGGTTGGTGGTACGGGGGTTCGAACCCGGTACCTCCAGGTCCCAACACACAATACCTAACTAAATAATCATAAGTAAATAGGTAAATAGGGGTAAATAAGTGAATAGGGATAAATAGGGGTAAATAGAGTTGAGGGGGAGATACTGTGGGTTGATTAATTTCATTGAGTAGAAGATCGTAGTTGTGTTTGAGTTGAGAGTTTTCCTCGTGGAGTTTGGAAAACTCCTCCAATTTCGCGCTTAAATCATTCTTCACAGTCTCATAGTCACTATACAACTTCTTAAACCCCTCCTTCAACAATTCTAAACAAGGATTTAATACTCAGGTGTATAATTACGTAAAGTGTAAAGAATAAAAGTGTAAAGAATAAAAGTGTAAAGAATGTAAAGAATGTGAAGTGTAGAAATTACCGTGTTTGGATTTTAGGGATTTGTATTTTTCATCCATGTCCTAACATAAAATGTAAATTCATGTGTAATGGAAAAAATAGTGTTAAAAAATGAATATCTCAGGTGCCAAATTCAGAATAATTCATATTTAAAATTTATATACATAATAAATAAATATAATGTAAAAATAATAATGTATTAATGTATATATTTTGGGAAAAAAAAGAATTGTCTAATTTGACACATTCACGGCATTTATTTAAAAATTACCACAATTTAATTAATTACCATTAATTCAATTATTTAATTATTATTTTGGGGTTAATTTGGTAATTGTTTGGTTTGGAATCATTTGGCAATTTACGACATTCCACCCCATCTGTCCCACCATCCCATTTCAATCTCAACCCCTTCCATAATTATTTTTTAACATTTTAAACCACAAATTTTATCGTATCTCCAAAGTAATTTTCTCTACATAATTTTGTAATAAATTATTTATACAATTTATATAATCAATTTATACAATTAATATAATTAATTAATATAATATAATTAGTATAAATAATGTGAATAATTAAGTATGAAGATGGTTGAAATGAGTTGTAGAATGGCGAAGGTATCGAAGAGTGAGAAGAAGAAGTTGTATTTTGAGCGTCTGACGAGTTTGATGAGGACGTACTCGAAGATTTTGATTGTGAGTGTGGACCACGTGGGATCGCGTCAGATGGCTTCTGTGCGCCATTCCCTGCGTGGCATGGCGACGATTCTCATGGGTAAAAACACGGTCATCAGGACGGCTTTGCAGAAGAACTTCCCGGACTCGCCTGACGTGGAAAAGGTGGCCCAGTGCGTTAAGCTAAACACTGGCTTTGTGTTCTGTGAAGCGGATCCCATGGAGGTCAGGGAAGTTATTCTGAACAACAGAGTCCCGGCACCGGCCAAGCAGGGCGTAATTGCGCCGTCGGATGTTTTTATCCCGGCCGGTTCCACAGGCCTGGACCCGTCCCAAACTTCATTTTTTCAGGCGCTGGGGATCTCAACTAAGATCGTCAAGGGCCAAATTGAAATCCAAAATGAAGTCCACCTGATAAAAAAAGATGATAAAGTCACGGCGTCAGGCGCGACACTACTGCAGAAATTAAATATTAAACCCTTTTCCTATGGTCTAAAGGTGGAGAAGATTTATGACTCTGGCGCCATCTCAGACGCCTCAGTGCTTGACGTCACCGATGAGGATATTTTATCAGTGGTTAAACTCGGCGTTAGCTACGCCAACGCCATGGCCAGGGAGCTGGGATATCCCACCAGCCTATCCGTAGACCACGCACTACTCGAAGGGTTCAAAAATTGCATATCACTCGTACTGGACTCGGAGTTCACATTCCCGCAAATGTCCACACTGAAACAGTTTCTAGAAAATCCAGACGCTTTCAGTGGTACCGCCAGTGGTACTGTTACGTCACAGGCCGTAGAAGAGAAGAAGGAGGAAAAGGAGGAAGAAGAAGAGGAAGAAGATGAAGACATGGGATTCTCACTCTTTGATTAAGTTACGGTGCTTGCTCAAAACTTCTCAGTTTTCTACACCTTTCACTCTGATTACACATTCTAATAGTACTGAGTCTAGTATACTAACATCTAATAGTACTGAGTCTGGTATACTAACATCTAATAGTACTGAGTCTAGTATACTAACATCTAATAGTACTGAGTCTAGTATACTAACATCTAATAGTACTGAGTCTAGTATACTAACATCTAATAGTACTGAGTCTAGTATACTAACATTCTGACGCTGTAACGGTATGGTGAATCAATAAATGTATAGTAAAAGAGCGATGATGAATGGTATAGAAACATTCGCAGTGTTTGCTTAAGGTGATTTACCCTCTTGATGATTCCCACTTTCTGAGCTCTTTTCAATCTCATAACATTCTTTACCCATTTACTACTCTATTCATTACTCTATTTACCACTCTATTCATTACTCTATTTACCACTCTATTCATTACTCTATTTACTACTCTATTCATTACTCTATTTACCACTGTGTTAAGTGTTATTTACTGTGTATTATTCGGTGTTAAGTGTTATTTACTGTGTATTATTCAGTGTTAAGTGTTATTTACTGTGTATTATTCAGTCTTATGTGTTAGTTACTACCTATTATTTAGTACTATACCTATTATTTAGTACTATACCTATTATTTAGTACTATACCTATTATTTAGTACTATACCTATTATTTAGTACTATACCTATTATTTAGTACTATACCTATTATTTAGTACTATACCTATTATTTAGTACTATACCTATTATTTAGTACTATACCTATTATTTAGTACTATACCCATTATTTAGTACTATACCTATTATTTAGTACTATACCTATTATTTAGTACTATACCTATTATTTAGTACTATACCTATTATTTAGTACTATACCTATTATTTAGTACTATACCCATTATTTAGTACTATACCTATTATTTAGTACTATACCTATTATTTACTACTATACCCATTATTTACTGTGTTAATATGTTATTTACTGTGTTGTATGTGTTAGTTGTATGGATGGGGTCGTGTGGAATCTTTAAATTATTTAATTTTCATAATTTCTTCGAATATTAATAAAGTAATAAAATAATAAATTTGTTTGGATAAAATATTAGTGAGGATGCCTAAGGAGTTGAAGGAGTTGAAGGATTACTTGAGTGTCTTGAAGAGGCCGGATGCTAGGTCTGTAGTGGTTTATAAGAAAAAGTCCAAGGGAGGTCTTTTAAGTACAAAGTTTAAGGTTAGATGCTCGAGGTATCTTTATACCTTTTCCGTACCGAACCAAGTCAAGGCCGCCAAAGTTGAAGCCACCATCCCAAGCCACCTCGAAAAAAAAGTCATCACCAATAAAAAAAATTAAACCCCTCAATATACTCATTATCATATTCATTATTATTATATTATTATTATTATATTATAATATTATGTATTGTGTAGTTTGAGATTGGTGAGATTAGATTTGGTGGATCAGAATTTATCCTTGAGGGAGCGTAATTTGTTCATTGTGGATTCTTCGGAATTCTCATTGAGTGATTTCATCAACTCCTCAACACGAAGAAAAGGATTATACAATTTCTCCTACAGTAATTACTGTGTAAAGGGGTAAATTTACTTCTTGAAGAGTTGATGGTACGGTTGGTAATCCTTTGGAAATGGTCTCCTTAGCCCAGTCTAACTTCCTTAGTACCACGTCACTCGGGTCCACTGTATACGCAAATCTAAACACAAATCACTATAGTATTAATTATAGTAAAGTAGCTCCCTCTCCCTTATATTAGCTCCCTCTAGGGGTATATAAAAGATAGCTCCCTCTAGGGGTATATAATTCTAGGTATATAGTTAATTTAGCTCCCTCTAGGGGTATATAGTTAAGTATATGAGTACAGTAGTATAGTGGTGGGTACTGTAGATTTTTGAGTGTGTATTCGTGTCCGCAGTATAAGAGAGTGTGTTCAGGGAGAGATTTAACGGATTTAACAATTTCTAACATTGACTTGGCATTCCCCTCAAAAAATCTACCACACCCACACACAAACAATGTGTCACCTGTACACAATATTATATAGTCAATATACTCAGTGATAATATACTAAGTAATATATAATAAATAATAGAGTAGTTGGGACCTGAGAAAAGTAAAGGTTGTAGATTGGGATTAGTGGGATGATAAATGTAGTACATAATATGTCCCATAGTATGGCATGACGCCTTTAAACATTCAATCACCAAACTTCCTAATCACATGTTAATCAGTAAACTAATTAAATAGTGTAAAGAATACCGAATGGGATGGTTTGTTGGTGTTTAACGGGTAGAGTAACACCGGGCGTGTCTTCATAACTGGAACCAACAACTTGTATATCAGGCACTAACTTCTTTATACCATTGTTCCCTCCTACAATTGTATACATAGTAAATAGTACAGTGGATAGTATGGATCTACTATGAATGCCAAAGTCAAGCGGGAATTGGCCCGGATAGTAGTAGGGTGGGGGACCGCCAAGGGGAGCTTAATTATACTATTACTATACTACAGTTTATTATAATATTAACACTACAGCAAGTCAATATAGTGGAGTGGATAGTACGGATCTACTATGAACTCCAAAGTCAAGCGACAATTGGCCCGGATAGTAGTGAGGCGGGGGACCTAACTAATTAACAAATAAATTAAAGCTAAATTAGCACTAAAATAATGATAAATTAGGGGTAAATTAGTACTAAGTTAGGGGTAAATTAGGGGTAAATTAGGGGTAAATTAGTACTAAGTTAGGGGTAAATTAGTGGTAAAGGGGTAGAATAAAGGTTTAGGGGTAAAGAGGAGTATTGGGAGTATAGTAGTGGTTACCTGAGTGATCCCAGTGTTTATGAGTGCATAGAGCAAGTTTTAGTGTTAAATTATTCTCTTTTGAGACGTTGTAAACCTTTTCATACTCCACAGGATCGACACACAACGCATTAGAACTCGCCGGATCCTTCAATATGTACGAATAATTATCCTGCAACACCGGCACTATCAACACCTCACCCACAGCTTTCTACAACATTCCTCAAACTTAATTGTATAGTCAAGGGTATAGTCAAGGGTATAGTAAATTGTGTAGCCAAGGGTATACTAAATTGTGTAGTCAAATGTGTAGTCAAGGGTATAGTCAAGGGTATAGTAAATTAAGTGTGGGAATAGTGTAAAATTACGTTGAGTGAGGAATTGTGTGAGAGAGAGTTTGGGGTAAAAAACTTAAATTTTGAGGAATTTGTCATTTTAAGTTTGTTTAATAAATTTACATAATTTAGTGTTCGGAATTGGTGATTTCGGCTAAAGTTAAGATGTGAGAGTGAGAAATTAAAGCGTGAATAAACTTTTACACAAAAGCTAATTAACGCATAATTTATCCACAAATTCATCAGAAAATATTATGTGAAATTGATAATGGAGTAATTTGTTTGTGGTATTTTCTAGCCCAAAGTTCATAATTTAAAGTAAATTTTACGTAACTTATTATAACTTAATTTTAACGTAAATTAATGTGTAAATTGGTTAATTTTGATGGATTTAAGTCCCCACACCTACACATTAGAAAACAACATCACATCAATTTTTTAACACTAAAATTAACTCCTACACAATCAATCAATTCACACATCACAATTAACTTATTCATACACTTAATTTTTCCATCACAATTTTTATCTTTTATCGTAACTTTTATCACAATTTTTATTGTAATTTTAAATTTGTATTGTAATTTGAATTCTTAAGTTTAGCCTGGATAATTGTTAAAAATGTGTGTTTGGGAGTGTTAGACGATGGAATTGGGCGGGGGATTCATATCAAATTTAAAGGCCAATAACTTCCTAGGCTTCATAGACCTCAAATACGTAATCCCCAACTAATAATTACCCAATTAACTATATAAATAATTGTATAAATAATTGTATAAATAATTGTAAAATAACGTGAATATATGTTTAGGGCGTTGTGATAGTGTCTTTGACGCAGTTATTGTTTGGTGTGGGTCTTTATTGCACGCTTCATTATTTACACCCGAGCCTCATCGGGGTCGCCTGGTTCCTACTACTCCTACACTTCATCACAGGATCCCTAGGGTATTCTCTTACCCATCCAGTTAACTAATTATTAACATTGTTAACTTAGTTACTGAGTGAATCAATTGATGGTGTAGATTGATCTCGACGTTGACTCGGAACTTTGTATTATATTTGATGTATTTGATATTGTTTGTGTTTTCGTTAGTTGTGGTCTCAATGGTCGCACTCGACATGGCAGAACTCGTACACTTCTTCCCCAAAGCACCCGAATTACACGTAACCCTCGACACACTTATACTATTTACCTCCCTAATTAGTATAATTAGTATAGTTAATTAGTATAATTAGTATAGTTAATTAGTATAATTAGTATAGTTAATTAGTATAATTAGTATAGTTAATTAGTATAGTTAATTAGTATAATTAGTATAGTAAATTGGTATAATTGGTATAGTAAATTGGTATAATTGGTATAGTAAATTGGTATAATTGGTATAGTAAATTAGTACAATTTGATTGTGTAGAACTTGACGTTATTGGGGTTGACGGGGCCGTTTGTGACAAGATTTAAGGTCCCAAATGCGTCAGTGTTGTTTCCATTCAACTTTTTCAAACTTCCCAACGATACCACTGGCGTTTTACCTCAATTACAACACCCAGACACCTTAATTCATCCAGACACCTTACTTCATCCTCACAGTTTAGTACATCCCGACAGTTTAGCAAATCCTGAGAGTTTGGTAAACCCAGACACTTTGGTGGTAACTAAATTCACCGTGACGAACATTGACCAACACGATCACAAACATTGCAATAAACTTAATACTAAAATTGGTGATGATAGATTTGATGATGATTTGAGTGGCGTATTGGATAACTTTGACGACGCTGATGATTTAAATAGTTTAAGAAATGCCCTCAAACAAAGGCTTCAAAATAAGAACTCGGGTGATACTACTGGTGATACTACTGGTGATACTACTGGTAATACTGACGGTACGGCTAATTACAACGCCTATGATAATCCTGACGGTAAAGTTGCTGCTAAGGATGTCAACTCCGGTAACACCGCTAATAGTGTTAATAACACTCCCAATAGTGTAGATAACACCGCTAATAGTAGTGATAACACTTCTAATAGTGTTAATAATAAGAAATCGGGAGATGATAGTTTTTATGATCATTTGCCGTTTATGCCGCATCCGGGTGAGACTGAGGGTGAGTCTGAGGAAGTATCGAAGGATGAATTCCCGCCTGAAACCAACGACTTAACACCCGAAGGGAAATCCGAAGTCGTCGTACTATACAAATTACAAAAACGATGTAATCACACACATAGTTTATAGTTGTGTAGTTAAGTGGTATAGTTACATACTTGAGTATATAATTAAGTATATAGTTGATTATGTTTATAGCGTTTAAGTTTGCGGCGTCTGCGGTGATATCGTTGTTTGTGATGTTTTATGTGTATTCATTTTGGGTTGCGCTGTCGTTTGGCGTCAGCAAGTGCTCAACCATGCATGAATTCTCCGTACAACCCGATCAATTCCCACCATTAATCGATTAATCTCTCACACTACACATTTCTATTATACACTATTTCTATTATACACTATTTCTATTATACACTATTTCTATTATACACTATTTCTATTATACACTATACAATTTGTGTATACTAGTGAGAGTACCAGAGTGTACATGTAATATCTATAGTATATAATGGGTCATAAAGCAATACTCAGGAATATATACATTTAAGCTTAATTGTGGAATTGGATGTATTACAGTATCCATAGTGAAGGTAGTAGAGAAATAATACTGTAAGTATAATATTCAGAGGTTAACAGGGTAAGTATATTACACCACACCGTGTCTGGGTTTGGTGTCTAAGTGTTCCAATTGTCAAGTAGTAACATATTCTCAAGGATTACTCCAGTGTACTGTTAAAATGACACAGCAGCAAATTACTAAAGTTAGAC